>NC_079192.1:352932697-353287035 GCF_029499605.1 Hyla sarda | reverse complement strand
AAATCGGAGTTGGCTGATATTGTGTCCCATTTGTTCACAAAGGAGAACACTCAGAGCTGCCAGCCTGCTTTGTTCACAGCCTTTTTGGCTGTGAACAAAGCAGGCTGGCAGCTCTGAGTGTTTAGGACTCCAGCATGAGTCAGAAATGCTTGCTGACAGGACTGATCGGGAAAAATACAATAGAAAGAAGCATATTTTTCATTAACATGCTATTGGAAAGTTATTCTGCATACATTAATCTAAAATATATCAAAAGTTTATTTGATGAGGTACCCTTTAATTATTTTAGCAATTTTATTGCTAAAAGTAGTAAAAGTGGATACAAAAGGAATCCTTTCAGAGATTACTCCCATTTCACGGCAGCTCATAATTCTCATCAAAGACTCGACTACCTTTTCATCCACTCCTCACTGATGCAGTACTTAACGACCACAGGTATTGATGTCATCACCATCTCAGACCACGCCCCTGTTTACCTTACCCTTCAATTCCCAGATTCCCCATCCAGACACTTGCGCTGGCGGCTAAATGAACACATTCTTGAACAACCAGCAGCTGTAGATGACGTTCAGTCGCATATCGAGTCCTTCTTCCTGACCAACTCTGACTCAGGACCACCTGTCCCGGTAGTGTGGGAAGCCCATAAGGCCTATATCAGGGGTATTTTCCTTTCCTGGGGTACCAGACTCAAGAGGGAACGACAACGAGAATTAGACTCCCTCCTCAAAAACATAGCGGAGATGGAGAAGACACATAAAGCAACTAGAAACCCAGAAATACAAACCGAACTTAGCTCTCTCAGGAAACAGGTACTTGCACACCTAAACCTGAAATCCTCTAAATCGTACTTACACTTTAGACAGCGTATATATGCCCACGGTAACAAAGGTGGCAAGCTCATGTCGTCTCTCCTCAAGAGGGCAAAGGCGAAGCAGCAAATTCATTTCATCAAAGATGCAAATGGCACATCTCACTCCTCCACCCCTGAGATTGCAAAGGCTTTTCATGCTTTCTACTCTGGTCTGTATAACTTGGATGAGATTGCCCCGTCCGCACATCAGCAGGTCAAAGACCGGCTGATATCTCAGTTTTTAGCTGACCTTGCCTTGCCTCAACTTGACGACCTGATGACCTCTGAGCTGCTATCTCCCATTACCTCCGAAGAGGTAGAAAAAGTCCTCTCCTCATTTACTATGGGTAAAAGCCCAGGCCCCGATGGACTACCCCTGACCTACTATCGCAAATTCAAAACTCTCCTTTTACCCCATCTTACTGCCTGGTGCTCCTCATTTTTCGGAGGTCACCCACTCCCGAAACAGTCCCTCGAAGCCCACATAACCTTGATAGCTAAAGAGGGCAAAGATCCCTCTGAATGTGGTAGTTTTCGCCCCATATCGCTGTTGAATTTAGACCTCAAGATATGGGAAAAACTACTCTCCAACCGCATTAAAAAATTCTTACCCCACCTTATTGGCGAGGAGCAAACTGGGTTTGTCCCTGGGAGAGAGGGCTGCATGAATACCTCAAAACTGCTACTAGCTATTGCCCACGCAAACTCCACTCGCTCATCGTTGGCCCTCCTTGGAGTAGATGCCGAGAAGGCCTTCGATAGGGTAGACTGGACTTTTATAGTTGCCACCCTGCGGAAATTCTCATTCCCGGACCCCTTTATATCAGCTATCATGTCACTCTATTCGATGCCCTCTGCGTCCCTGTTGGTCAATGACTCTATCTCTCCAACTTTTCAGATACGAAATGGCACCAGGCAGGGATGTCCCCTCTCGCCCACTCTGTTCATTCTAGTAATGGAGACCTTGCTCCAGAGGGTCCGTCAGACACAATCTATCAAGGGCTACCCGACGCCTAATGGTGATTTAAAAACGCTAGCTTTTGCTGATGATCTTCTATTTCTACTGGCGGACCCTCTGGAGAGTCTGCCCAGCCTGTTGCAGATATTCACGGCTTTCGGTGAGGTTTCAAACTTCAAAGTAAACCTCTCCAAGTCTGAGATTCTCAAAATTCACCTTCCTCCTGATGTCACCTCCAGACTTTTATATCGCAATCCCCATTTAGATGGGCCCCTTCCCATTTAAAATATTTAGGGATCCACATCACCCCCACACTTGAATCCCTTTATGATGCGAATTTCGCCCCTATGCTGAAGGAAACGGCCACTATTCTAGCGGAATATGATCTCGCCTTAATCTCTTGGTTGGGCAGACGCAACGTTCTCCAATGCTATATCATCCCAAAGATTACCTACAAATTTCAAATGCTGCCCATTGCTCTACCTGAACAATTCTTTATATCGATAAAATCCATGTTCTCTAAATATGTTTGGAAACAAAAAAGACCTCGTCTATCCCACACATTACTTTCACGACCCAAAGACAAGGGGGGCATAGGGTTGCCGGACGTCCATAAACTATACCAGGCTGTCCAGTTGAGGAGATGGGTCCACCTAACCCAAATTAATGAGTCGACGCATCTCACTACCTGGGCCCGCTCTGTATACGACGGCGACCTTCTTGGGGATCTCTGGCTTCCCCCTGCCCCCTACTCACGGAAGGGTGGGAGGAGGACTGATCTTCTATATGGCGGAATTTTCACTTCCTGGCGCAAGCTTTCCTCACTACTTACTCCCCCAACCTCCCCATCCCTTCCCGCACATCTTATACCTGTGGTCGTTGGGTTAGAGACACCCACCTTTAAACCCATGTGGTCCAAATTTTCCAAAGTAACAGTTTCACAGATATTCACTGACGGGGGGGGTTCCGAACGAAGAGGTGATAATGACCATTGCGCCTGAAAGCTCACACTCCTTTCTACATATGCGGCATGTTAAGGACTGTTGTTCAAAATTCGTACAGAGATTCTTCCCCCTTAGAGACCTGACTGACTTCAAGCTCTCTCTACAATCATTGATGAGCAGACCCTGGACACTATCCAGATCCATGGTGGCGTGCGGGGGTGCGGCTACCCTGAGTAGACCGGCTTTCATTGCCTCATGGGAGACCGAGTTGAATCGTTCCTTCACTGATGTTGAGGTTGAACGTATTCTATCCAATTCACATGGGCACTCTAGATGTATACGTTTACAGGAGACACATTACAAAGTGATGTCCCGATGGTACAGGGTTCCCGAATTCCTGCATGCCCATGGTCTTGCCCAATCAAATCTATGCTGGAGATGCCAGGCTGCCGTAGGGTCCCATATACACATTTGGTGGACCTGCCCCACCATTGCGAAGTACTGGAGTGAAATAGGATCGGCGATCTCCCTGGTGGTAGGCAGCAACGTCAACCTTACCCCTGAGGCGGCCCTGTTGGGTTGCCCTTCAGTTGATTATGTTCCTTCCTCGGACCTCTTGGCAACTCATTTAATCGCAGCGGCTAAGACGTTGATACCCTTGAGGTGGCTTCAGCCTACCCCTCCCTCCCTGCAGGAGTGGTTGGAGAAGGTCGCTCAGATTTGTCAATTTGAGGAAATGACACACAGGGCAAACCGCTCTCATGAATCATTCCTTAAAATATGGAAGCCGTGGCTTGACTCTAAATTCTCATAAAAATAGGCGCACACTTGACTCCCCCCCCCCCCCCCCCTCTCTGAACCTTTTAGCTTTCCCTCTTCTTCAGGGAGATCCATCCTTCGCTTCCCTACCCCGGTGCTCGTGGCTCTGATATCTGATGACTGACCTCGCATACCATTCCTCCTTTCCCATTCTAACTCATTACTTCCTTAGGATATCCCCCCCCCTCTCCCCCAGGAATCTACCTTCTCCAAATTCTATTCCTACTTCCTCACTTACTCTCAAATACAGTCCCCCCCCCTCTCAAGTTCCATGCTTCACCTAGACCCTCCCCTCTCCCTTTCCCCCTATCACTCTCTCTGATTCACTGCTTGAGGGGTATTTTTCTTTTTATTTTTCTTTCTTTCTCCCCCCTCAGCTCTACTCCTTATCTCTCTTTGTTCTAGACATCCGACTACAGCAGTCTGCCCTTCCATCTCCCCCTCCCCCCCCCCCCCCCCCCATCATTTGGGGACATGGTTTCGAGATGGACTAGTGGGGCACTCCGAGTTTACTGTTTTGATTACATTCTGACCCACTGTTGTTTTAATGTTGAATACTTATTACAAATCTTTACTCTGTTTACAAAACAAAAGATGAGCATTTACTCCATTCCACCTGCGCGTGGATCACGTTGTGTTTGTAATTATCGATGCTCAAATAAAAGTTTCAGTTAAAAAAAAAATTTAAAAAAAAAAGGAATCCTTTCAATCGTGTCTCTCGTAGTGGTTTATAACAGCTCTGTTCTGCTTTTCTTCTCTAACCTAGACCTATGCTGTTTTAGTATTTTCTGTGGGTAACCTCTCTTGTTACATTTTTTACACATTTCTTCAAAGTCTACCCTCCACATTTTCAGTGGGTGAAACAATTCTCTTGACCCTTAATAGCTAGTCCAGGGGAGGGACTGAACCATACTCCTCAGGTGAAAGCCATCTTATGCCAGGAGATTGTTTTTATCTGTTTCCTTCGTGAAGAGATCTGTAGTCAATCTACCGTGACGAAGGGAAATGGTGGTGTCCAAAAATTGCAAAGATAGGGGTGAGTATACCATGGTGAATTTTATTTCAGGGTAGATGCTGTTGAGCTCATCCAAAAATTGTGTTGGTTCTCCCTCCGTCCCTGTCCAGATGACAAACGTGTCCTCAATGTAACGTAGCCACGTCTGTATATACCTGAACATGGACAAAGGGTAGATGTGTGTGGTTTCCACATCTGTCATGTAAATATTTGCATAACATGGCGCTACGTTAGAGCTCATAGCCATTCCCCTGTTCTGGACATAGAGGTCATCCCCAAACAGAAAATAATTCTGTCTGAGAATGATCCCCAGTAAGTCCAGAACAAGGGAATGTGCTCCTTCTGACATGTCAGAATTATGTAGACAATTGGCTACTGCCTGCAGACCACGGTCATGTTCGATCGAAGTGTATGAATTGACTACATCAAACGACACCAATATTGTATGTTTGGGACATTCTAGGGTCATAATTTTGTTGAGGAAGTGAGTTGTATCCTGTACACAAGAAACTGACAAGATCCTGTCCAAGTATATTGCTGTAGGAGAGAATCCCGCCTAGAGACAATAGGTCTTCCGGGGGGATTCCGTAAATTCTTATGGATCTTTGTCAACGTGTAAAATACTGGAGTCCGAGAGTGTTCATTGATGAGGAATCTATATAACTCCCCATCAATGATCCGATTATCTCTGGCTTGGACTAAGATATTATTAATCCTCTCCTGTATCGTATATAATGGATCTATATTAATTTTGGAATAAACTGCACTGTCCTCCAATTGTCTGTGAATGTCGGCTAGATAAAGGGGTGTCCATAATTACAATGGCACCCCCCTTATTCGCCGGTTTAATGGTGATGGCCTTGTTTTGTTCTAGGCCCTTAATAGCCTTCCTCTCTGCTTTCGAAGTGTTATGCCACCTGTCCTCATCTTGGTGTGTGATGTTGAGATTATGGATTTGGGCCCTCACCGTGTCAATATATGCCTCAACCCCATTATATTCCTTAGGAGGTTGGAAATTGCTTTTATTAAACAGACTGGCCTCCTTTAGGGTCAGGTCGGTCGGTTCAATCAAGGCATCAACCACACCCGAAGCTTATCACAAACAGAAAAATAATTCTTTAAGAGTAATCTGCGAAAAAAAGTCTCTAAATCAATATCAAGAGTAAACCAGTCCAGATAAGCCCTTTTCTAATACTTTCATTTCTATATCAGAGAGATTGACAGAGCTGATATTTACCACTAATGTCCTCTCTTCGTCCTCTCGGAGGCTTGTGCTGTGTCTTCTGTCTTGTCTGGATGCCTCTTGTGGTGTTTGCATCCCCCCTTCCGTCGTTTCCTGGGGGGCCTTTCGATAAAAAAGCCTGTTGGAAAGATGCATCTGAAAAATCACTGTCCACCGCTGTGGAGAGAAAACCATCTGTTCTGGGAGCCAATGAATTATAGTTTCCAGTGCGAGGTTGCCATCTGCATCTCCGGTTGTTCTGTGGGGCTTGTGATTGCCAAGTGTAGATCTTGTTGTTGCTATAATCCTCAATGTCCCGATGCCATTTTATTCTTTTTGCCTCCTCTAACTCCTATTTATGTTTTAGGAGTCGGGCTGCCAATTTTTCTTTAGAGTCCTAATATTCCAGGATTCAGGAGGGATTTCAGCCGTTCTTCCACCTCAAGGCATTTTGCCTGGGTTTTTTCTATTTCAAGCTGTAGGAACTCCATGTTAAGTAACTTGACATCAAAGGCATATTTATTGGAGATTAAGATACATTTTTGGTGAAACTGGTCATTATTTGGGAACAGGTTGGGACTCATGTGGGATCGCATCCCCCGTGGTATCCTTTGTTTGCGATAGTACTCAATGAGTGTGACCAGGTGTATCTCCAATGTGACTAGATGTCTAGATTCAATGTCCCATTTTCTCTTTAGTAAGTCCACCGAGGGGACATTCAGGAATGTGGCTTCCCTGTGGATTGTGCTCAGAATTCTGGTTGCATCTTGCTCAGAGTACGTGAAGGTGCTCATGATTCCCGCATTTGGGGGTGTGGTACCACCCAAAGGTGGAATATACATAGTGAAAGTAGCTGCTTACTGGAAATCCAGGTCCGTGCATGAAGTATGGTAAACATACAAAAGTCATTGTAGGAACTTCAGCACTGGATGGTTAAGTGTGGTGCGGCGCAAGCCCCAACGTGCCACACTGGATCCACGTAATACTTCCTCCACTAGGAAACAGCACCCAACACGAGGTCCAGATTAAAGTGCAAGCTACAGGGTCTTTATTGCATCAAGATATACAATGCGACGTTTCGGCTAGCAAGCCTTTTTCAAGCATAACAAACATATAAAAGTCCATCTTAAATAGGTAACATAGTGACATGATTGGTGGAAACACAAGTGCAGTGAATATAGTAATTAATAATAAGCCAACCTCCTGAATATCATTGGTCGGAAAAGTGACATGTGAACATGACAGCTGTCATACAATAAAACATATCTAATCATAAAGATCCTTCATCGAAAAAATACTGTGTAGCGAGAGGATACAGTTAGGGGGGCTCCGTGACACCAATATAATAATCTGATGGCTTTACCTTAACTCCGTTGTTGCGATCTGCTGGGGGCTCACGCTCCTTGACCATGTTTGTAAACATTGTCAATGCGCCTGCGCGGCATCTCCCTATTAGTTTGCATACAATCGGCTCTCCAAGATGTGAATGCACACGCGCAGTCAGAATATGCACTGCGCATCCCGTTCACTATCACGGCACACATTACAGGGATCCCCTGCGCATGCGGCTCAATCTAGCGTATCCCGCAGCGAATCTATTAAGGTGCCGAAACAAAAAAGAGGCATGAATACGGATCCACTGGCCACAATAGTGTGAACAGTCATCTAGAAAAGATTCTGGAAATATAAATTTGGTGTCGGATTTCTTGTGTTATGGTGTTCTTCAACGGAGTCCGCTGTCTTGTATACATCCCCGTGTCATTCAATGATATACAAACAGATGTGTATCTAAAAAAGAGAAAATATAAAACGAGGAGGAAAAGTCCAATTTGACTCCGAGTTGACCACAGAGAGCCCTCAAGAATTTGGAAACAAACCACTTCACGGTCCGAGACGATGTGTCTGGGAAGACCGTGGAGGCTGAAGATGGGAAGAAAAAACTGTTTGGCTAGTTCAGGCGCGGACGGAAGACCAGGCAGGGGCACAAAGTGAGCCATCTTCGAGAACAGGTCCACCACAATCCAAATGACTGTCATACCACGTGAGGAGGGAAGATCAGTAATAAAGTCCATGGCTATGTGAGACCAGGGGGTCTCAGGCACAGGAAGGGGCAGAAGAAGGCCCACTGGTCTCTGACGAGGAACCTTGTCACGTGCACAGACCACGCAGGATTGAACGAATTCGGTCACGTCTCTCTCCAGAGAGGGCCACCAGTACCTTTGAGAAGTTAGATGAAGAGTCTTCTTGACCCCAGGATGACCGGCAAAAATGGAAGCGTGGCCTCACTTGAGAATCTGTAACTGTTTGTTTACGAGGAGGTATGTAGATCTTGCCAGGAGGTAGTAGGTGCAAGTCCGTGGGAGCCACAGAGATGAGACGTTCAGGTGGGATAATGTGTTGGGGAGAAGGTAAGTCACCCACAACGTCAGAAGAGCGAGAAAGGGCATCACCCCCAATGTTCTTGGCAGCAAGACAGAAATGAATCTCAAAGTTGAAGCGGGCGAAGAACAGGGACCAACGGGGGTTCAGTCTCTGGGCAGACTTTAGGTAGGCTAAGTTCTTATGGTCTGTGAAAATGTTCACTGGGGGAGGGGCACCCTCAAGAAGAGGTCTCCATTCCTCTAGGACCAATTTAATAGCCAACAGTTCTCTGTCCCCTATGGAGTAGTTCCTTTCAGCGGAGGAAAAAGTTTTAGAAAAGAAGCCACAGGTTATGGTCTTACCCCTGGACAACTTCTGGGTCAGCACAGCTCCGGCTCCCACCGAGGATGTGTCCACCTCAAGAAAGAATGGTTTGGAGGGGTCAGGCCTAGACAGAACCGGAGCAGAAGCAAAGGCGGATTTCAGGGACTGGAAGGCCTCTTCAGCCTCAGGAGGCCAGGTCTTCGGATTAGCTCCTTTTCTGGTTAATGCCACTATGGGAGCCCCCAGGGTAGAATAATGTGGAATAAATTGTCTGTAGTAGTTGGCAAAACCTAAGAATCTTTGTATGGCCCGGAGTCCAGTGGGGCGTGGCCAATCCAGAACTGAGGAAAGCTTGGCAGGATCCATTTGCAGTCCCTGAGCAGAGATAAAGTACCCGAGAAATGGCAAGGAGGAACGTTCAAACAGACATTTTTCGATCTTGGCATACAGGCGGTTTCTTCTAAGACGAGTGAGGACTTGACTAAAATGAGCCCGGTGCTGGTCCAGGTTTGAGGAGAATATAAGGATATCATTCAAATATACTACCACACAGGTATAAAGCAAGTCCCGGAAGATATCATTAACAAATTCCTGGAAGACAGCAAGGGGCATTACAGAGGCCGAAGGGCATAACCAGATACTCGAAGTGTCCATCTCTAATGTTAAAGGCGGTCTTCCATTCATCTCCTTCTCAGATGCGGATCAAGTTATAAGCCCCACGAAGATCCAATTTGGTAAAGATCTTAGCCCCTCTAAGACGATCAAACAGTTCTGAGATCAGGGGCAGAGGATAGCGGTTCTTGATGGTGATCTTGTTAAGTCCTCTGTAGTCTATGCAGGGGCTGAGAGAACCGTCTTTTTTTTAGAGACAAAGAAAAAAACGGCTCCGGCAGGGGAGGAAGACTTCCTAATAAACCCTCTTTGAAGGTTTTCTCGTACATAGTCAGACATGGCTTGAGTCTCAGGAGGAGAGAGAGGGTAGATTCTGCCCCGAGGTGGAAAAGAACCAGGTAGCAGGTCAATAGGACAATCATAAGGCCTGTGAGGTGGAAGAGTCTCTGCTTGCTTCTTATAGAAGACATTCGCAAAACCGTGGTAAGACTTGGGAAGACCTGGTGGCGGAAGTACAGGTGGGACCCGTTTAATAGGAGCAGGCTTGAGACATTGGTCAGAGCAAGAGGGACCCCAACGTAGAATCTCCCCAGTGGTCCAATTAAGGACTGGACAATGGCGT
The DNA here is from genome assembly GCF_029499605.1 of Hyla sarda. Classification (NCBI taxonomy): domain Eukaryota; kingdom Metazoa; phylum Chordata; class Amphibia; order Anura; family Hylidae; genus Hyla; species Hyla sarda. The sequence continues at coordinate 353,277,308 of NC_079192.1, read as the reverse complement.
TGCAACCACGGAAGACCCAGCAGAAGCTCTGAGGAACAAAAAAGGAAGGACAAAAAATTCTAAAGCCTCTGTATGAAATATCCCAATGTCCATCCGAAGAGGCTGGGTACGGTATAGAACCGTGGCAGAAAGTCTCTCACCATTTACCGTAGAGATGAGGAAGGGTTTAGGCAGACGGACTATGGGAATTCGGTACTTCTCGACCAAGGAGGCGTGGATAAAATTGCCAGAAGAACCGGAGTCCAAGAAGGCGGCAGCCGTGAAGGAGGACATGGACGGTAGGAACAACTGCACAAATAAGATGAGTCGTGGAGAGGAAGAATCCCCACCCAGCAACGCATCTCCCACATTTACTAGGTGTGGGCGTTTCCCGAACGTGGAGGACGAAGAGGACAGTCTCTCAGGAAGTGCTTGGTACTGGCACAGTACAGACATAGATTCTCGTCTCTACGACGGCTTCGTTCTTGTGGGGTCAGGCGAGACCGGTCCACCTGCATGGCTTCCACGGTGGGAGGCCCAGGAACAGGTTGAGGTGGACGTAAAAAAACGGGAGCCAGACGAGGAAAACGTCTTGGACGAGTCTTTTCTTTCTCCTGGAGGAGTTCCTCTTGTCTTTCGGAAAAACGTTTATCAATCCTGGTGGCCTGCAAGATGAGGTCACAGAGGGTAGAGAACTGAAATAAAAAAGCACAAACGGATGCGCTCCGTAGTGTAACACCAAAGGTGAGTTGGTAACGCTAAGTGTGAATTGCGCTTACCACATGAAGTTGTACTCCAACCAAGTACAACAATGGAACAGGGCGTATCATCAAAGGGTCTCTGCAGCTTCGTCCCGCTGAAATAGAATCACTATAAAGACAAGCAATCTCCAGGTAGCAGAGCAGGATCAATGGAAGCGCTGAGACCAGATAAGAAGTTAAAAGGATTTATTTCCCATAATGCAACGCGTTTCACGGTCACCCGCTTCCTCAGGCATCAAGGAAGGAAGCGGGTGACCGTGAAACGCGTTGCATTATGGGAAATAAATCCTTTTAACTTCTTATCTGGTCTCAGCGCTTCCATTGATCCTGCTCTGCTACCTGGAGATTGCTTGTCTTTACAGAGGGTAGAGGGAAGCTCTGGAGCTGCAAAGACATCCTTAATATCACAATTAAGTCCTTTCTTGAAAGTAGCGCAGAGGGCTTCGTTGTTCCAATTTAGTTCTGCGGCGAGTGTGCGGAACTGTATAGCATAGTCCCCCACTGAGGAACCTCCTTGTGTCAAGTTCAGTATGGCAGTTTCTGCGGAGGTAACCCGGGCGGGTTCCTCAAAAACATTACGGAGTTCCCGGCAGAAGTTCTGTACAGAGGTGGTGGCAGGATCAGCGTGGTCCCAAAGTGGTGTAGCCCAGGCCAGGGCCCTCCCGGTAAGCAGACTAAGGATGAAGGCAACCTTGGCTCGCTCTGAGAGTAGCTCGAGATGTAGGGAGCACTGAGACAGGAACCCTCGGCACTGCTTGGGGTCTCCGTCATATTTGTCCGGCAAGGACAAACTGATTCTGGATCCGGAAGCAACTGCAGGAGGAGAAGAAGCAGCAGATGCCGACGGAGGTGCTGGCTGTTGCTGAGACGGCAGGAGCTGCTGAATCATAGTGATTAGCTGAGCCAGCTGTTGACCTTGTTGGGCGACAATGGTGGTGAGGTCCGCCAGGCTAGGTAATGGAACGTCAGCGGGATCCATGGCCGGATCTTACTGTCAGGATTCGGCAGGCCCGTGGTGGATCCTCTGTGTCAGTGAGGGATTGGCGTGGACCGTACCGGAGGATCTGTTCTAAGTTGCTACTGGTTTTCACCAGAGCCCCACGCAAAGCGGTAGCAACCAGGTCGTGTCCTCCGGTAGTGGCTCAACCTCACTGACTGCTGAGACAGGCGAAGTACAAAGGAGAAGGCAGGAGTGTGGTCGGACGTAGCAGAGGTCAAGGCAGGTGGCAAGGGTTCACAGGCGAGAGGACAATAGCAAAGGGTTCGGCAACGGGCAAGGCAATACACAACAGTAAGTAACGCTTTCAAAATGGCACTAGGCACAAAGATCCGGCAAGGGCAGGAAGGGGAAGAACTCTTAAATAGGCAGGGTCACAGTGGGGGAATCAAGAACCAGCGCATCAATTATTGGTGCGCTGGCCCTTTAAATTTACCATAGACGGAGTCGGGATGCCGAGGACGGAGCAGCAGGTAAGAAGGAGGGGGACGTGGCGCGTGAGCGGTGGCCAGCTGCCACGCGAGCCGCGTCCCTGGGACAATAGGACCCGCGCTCCCGCTCAGTGTCTCTGACCGGAAGACGCCGAGGACCGGGGGCAACAGAAGCAGGCAGCGGGCGCTCCTATCCGGAGGCAAGGACCGGAGCGCTCGCTGTAACAACTCTAAAGAAAAATTAGCAGCCCGACTCCTAAAACATAAACAGGAGTTAGAGGAGGCAAAAAGAATAAAATGGCATCTGGACACTGAGGATTCCCGATGCCAATAAGATCTACACTTGCCAATCACAAGCCCCACAGAACAACCTGAGATGCAGATGGCGATCTCGCACTGGAAACTATAATTCATCGGCTCCCAGAACAGATGGTTGTCTCTCCACAGCGGTGGACAGTGATTCTTCAGATGCATCTTTCCAACAGGCTTTTTTATTGAAAGGCCCCCCAGGAAACGACGAAGAGGGGGGAGGACGCAAACACCACAAGAGGCATCCAGACAAGACAGAAGACACAGCACAAGCCTTCGAGAGGGCAATCGAAGAGAGGACATTAGTGGTAAATATCAGCTCTGTCAATTTGTCTGATATAGAAATGAAAGTATTAGAATAGGGATTATCATACTGCCCCACTACTAAAGTGGACTGGTTTACTCTTGATATTGATTTAGAGACTTTTATTTCGCAGATTATGCTTAAAGAATTATTTTTCTGTTTGGGATATGCAAGCTTCGGGTGGGGTTGATTCATTGATTGAACAGACCGACCTGACCCTAAAGGAGGTCAGTCTGTTTAACAAAAGCAATTTCCAACCTCCTAAGGAACATAATGGGGTTAAGGCATATATTGACACGGTGAGGGCCCAAATCCATAATCTCAAAATCACACACCAAGATGAGGACGGGTGGCATAACACTTCGAAAGCAGAAATTAAGGTTATTAAGGGCCTAGAACAAAACAAGGCCATCACCATTAAACTGGTGGATAAGGGGGGTGCCATTGTAATTATGGACACCCCCCTTCATCTAGCCAAGATTCACAGACAATTGGAGGACAGTGCAGTTTATTCCAAAATTAATATTGATCCATTATATACGATACAGGAGAGGATTAACCCCTTCAGGACCAAGCCCATTTTGGCCTTAAGGACCAGAGCGTTTTTTGCACATCTGACCACTGTCACTTTAAACATTAATAACTCTGGAATGCTTTTAGTTATCATTCTGATTCCGAGATTGTTTTTTCGTGACCTATTCTACTTTAACATAGTGGTAAATTTTTGTCGATACTTGCATCCTTTCTTGGTGAAAAATCCGTAAATTTGATGAAAAATTAGAAAATTTTGCATTTTTCTAACTTTGAAGCTCTCTGCTTGTAAGGAAAATGTATATTACAAATAAAAGAAATTTTTATTCACATATACAATATGTCTACTTTATATTTGCATCATAAAAGTGACGAGTTTTTACTTTTGGAAGACACCAGAGGGCTTCAAAGTTCAGCAGCAATTTTCCAATTTTTCACAAAATTTTCAAACTCACTATTTTTCAGGGACCAGTTCAGGTTTGAAGTGGATTTGAAGGGTCTTCATATTAGAAATACCCCACAAAAGACCCCATTATAAAAACTGCACCCCCCAAAGTATTCAAAATGACATTCAGTCATCATTTTAACCCTTTAGGTGTTTCACAGGAATAGAAGCAAAGTGAAGGAGAAAATTCACAATCTTCATTTTTTACACTCGCATGTTCTTGTAGACCCAATTTTTGAATTTTTACAAGGGGTAAAAGGAGAAAATTTATACTTATATTTGTAGCCCAATTTCTCTTGAGTAAGCACATACCTCATATGTCTATGTAAATTGTTCGGCGGGCGCAGTAGAGGGCTCAGAAGGGAAAGAGCGACAAGGGGATTTTGGAGAGTACGTTTTTCTGAAATGGTTTTTGGGGGGCATGTTGCATTTAGGAAGCCCCTATGGTGCCAGAACAGCAAAAACCCCTCACATGGCATACCATTTTGGAAACTAGACCCCTTGAGGAACATAACAAGGAATAAAGTGAGCCTTAATACCCCACAGGTGTTTCACGACTTTTGCATATGTAAAAAAAAAATTATTTTTTTTCACTAAAATGTGTGTTTCCCCCCAAATTTCACATTTTTCCAAGGGTTAATAGCAGGAAATACTCCCCAATATTTGTAACCCCATCTCTTCTGAGTATGAAGGTACCCCATAAGTGGACCTGAAGTGCACTATGGGCAAACTACAATGCTCAGAAGAGAAGGAGTCATATTTGGCTTTTTGAGAGCAAATTTTGCTCGGGGGGCATATCGCATTTAGGAAGCCCCTATGGTGCCAGAACAGCAAAAAAAAAAACACATGGCATACCATTTTGGAAACGAGACCCCTTGAGGAACGTAACAAGGGATACAGTGAGCATTTGCCCCCCACTGGTGTCTGACAGATCTTTGGAACAGTGGGCTGTACAAGTTTTCGTTTTCACGGACCACTGTTCCAAAGATCCGTCAGACACCAGTGGGGTGTAAATTCTCACTGCACCCCTCATTACATTCCGTGAGGGGTGTCGTTTCCGAAATGGGGTCACATATGGGGTTTTGTTTTTTTTGCGTTTGTCAAAACCGCTGTAACAATCGGCAACCCCTGTGCAAATCACCTCAAATGTACATGGTGCACTCTCCCTTCTGGGCCTTGTTGTGCGCCCCCAGAGGACTTTGCGCTCACATATGGGGTATCTCTGTAGTCGGGAGAAATTACGTTACAAATTTTGGGGGGCTTTTTTCCCTTTTACCTCTTGTGAAAATGTAAAGTATAGGGCAACATCAGCATGTTAGTGTTGCACCAGGGGGGGTTGCACCAGCTGTTGCAAAACCACAACTCCCGGCATGCATGGTCTGTTAGTGCATGCTTGGAGTTATAGTTTTGCAACAGCTGGAGGCACACAGGTTAGGAAACACTGAGTTAGAAACAATGTTTCCCAACCAGTGTGTCTCCAGTTGTTGCAAAACTACAACTCCCAGCATGCCCAGACAGCTGAAGGGCATGCTGGGAGTTGTAGTTCGGCAACATCTGAAGGGCCAGATGTTGCTGAACTAAAACTCCCAGCATGCCTGGACAGTCAGTGCATACTGGGAGTTGTAGTTTTGCAACAGCTGGAAGAGCACAGATTGGAGACCATTATACAATGGTCTCCAAACTGGGGCCCTCCAGATGTTGCAAAACTACAACTCCCAGCATGCATGGTCTGTTAGTGCATGCTGGAAGTTATAGTTTTGCAACAGCTGGAGGCACACAGGTTAGGAAACACTGAGTTAGAAACAATGTTTCCCAACCAGTGTGTCTCCAGTTGTTGCAAAACTACAACTCCCAGCATGCCCAGACAGCTGAAGGGCATGCTGGGAGTTGTAGTTCGGCAACATCTGAAGGGCCAGATGTTGCTGAACTAAAACTCCCAGCATGCCTGGACAGTCAGTGCATGCTGGGAGTTGTAGTTTTGCAACAGCTGGAAGAGCACAGATTGGAGACCATTATACAATGGTCTCCAAACGGGGGCCCTCCAGATGTTGCAAAACTACAACTCCCAGCATGCCCAGACAGCCAAAGGCTGTCTAGGCATGCTGGGAGTTGTAGTTTTCAGACTCCTAGAAGCAGCAGTGAAGATCTTCACTGCTGCTTCTGAGGACCCTATACTCACCTGCTGGTCCCGTCTCTCCTCGTCCTCGTGGCCGGTCCCGCGCTGCTCCTCGGTCCCGCCGCTGGATCAGGTAAGTCCGCCGGTCCCCACGTGTTCCCCCTGAATGCCGCAGGTCCCCGCGAGCCCCTGCAGCCTTCGTCCCCCGTTCTGCCCGACTTCCAGGGGCGGGCAGTGCGGGGGATCTGAACTTTCACCCCAGATCACTGTGATTGGTCCACAGGGACCAATCACAGTGATCGCTGACCAGGACCATCAATTGATGGTCCTGGGGGTGAAGCAGAAGTTGTCCCCTGCTGGAAACAGCGGGACTTCTGCCAGTTAACCCGTGCGATGCTGCGCATCGCCGGGTTAACTGAATGTCATTTATAAACGCCGGGATGCGCGAACGCACTGCACAACCCGGCGTTTATATATGACATTCTGCGGGAAGGGGTTAATAATATCATAGTCCAAGCCAGAGATAATGGGATCATTGATGGGGAGTTATATAGATTCCTCATCAAGGAATACCCTCGGACTCCAATATTTTACACGTTGACAAAGATCCATAAGAATTTAAGGAATCCCCCCGGAAGACCTATTGTCTCCGGGCGGGATTCCGTATTCTCTCCTATAGCAATATACTTGGACAGGATCTTCAATCATTTTGCAAAACAGGCAGTTTCTTATGTACAGGATACAACTCACTTCCTCAACAAAATTATGACCCTAGAATGTCCCAAACATACAATACAGTGTTCTCTCAACATACGATGGTAATTCGTTCCAAACGAGCCATCGTTTGTCGAATCTATCGTATGTTGAGGGATTCGTGCAATGTTAAGTATAGGAAGCTGTACTCACCTGTCCCCGCCGCTCCGGACCGCGTCCTGCCGCTCACAATGGTGTCCCCGCTGCTCCAGATGGTGACCCGGGCCTCCGCTGGGCTCTCCTGGTCTTCTCCGGTCCTCCGCTGTCTTCCGCAAGGCCTTACTGGGCCTGCATAGCGACGTCATTACGCCGCTGCGTACGCCGTTCCTATTGGATGACGGGACGGCGTGCGCAACAGCGTAGTGACGTCACCGGAGAGGGCCGAGAAGACACCGGAGGACCAGCGCTGGACCCAGAGGGCACCCCGGAGCATCGTGGAGGGGTAAGTAATACTTACCGCACCACACGGGGAACATTAAGCTGCTATCCGGCAGCAGCTTAAGCATTTTGCGCTGCCGGATAGCACTTAATGCGATGGCCCCGACATAAAAAAGCATCGTAAGTCGATGCTGACATCGACATGCGATGGCCTCTGAGAGGCCATCGTATGTCGATTTGATCATATGTAGGGGCCATCGTAGGTCGGGGGGGGGGGTCACTGTATTGGTGTTGTTTGATTTAGTCAATTTATACACTTCGATCGAACATGACCGTGGTCTGCAGGCAGTAGCCAATTGTCTACATAATTCTGACATGTCAGAAGGAGCACGTTCCCTTGTTCTGGACCTGCTGGGGGGTCATCCTCAGACAGAATTATTTTCTGTTTGGGGATGACCTCTATGTCCAGAACAGGGGAACGGCTATGGGCTCTAACGTAGCGCCATGTTATGCAAATATTTACATGACAGATGTGGAAACAACCTACATCTACACTTCGTCCCTGTTCAGGTACGTACAGACTTTGCTACGTTACATTGACGACACATTTGTCATCTGGACAGGGACAGAGGGAGAACTAACACAATTTTTGGATGAGCTCAACAGCATCTACCCTGAATTGAAATTCACCATGGTGTACTCCCCCTATATTTGCAATTTTTGGACACCACCGTTTTCCTTACACGAAGGAAACGGATAGAAACAATCTCCTGGCATATGATAGCTTTCACCCGAGGAGTATGGTTCAGTCCCTCCACTGGAGTCAGCTATTAAGGGTCAAGAGAATTGTTTCACCCACTGAAAATGGGGAGAGTAGACTTTATGAAATGTGTAAACATTTTTACAAGAGAGGTTACCCACAGAAAATACTAAAACAGCATAGGTCTAGGTTAGAGAAGAAAAGCAGAACAGAGCTTTTACAAACCACTACGAGAGACACAATTGAAAGGATTCCTTTTGTATCCACTTTTACTACTTTTAGCAATAAAATTGCTAAAATAATTAAACAAAATTGGAGTATTATAAAACGTACAACAGATCTTTCCTGTTCACCTGTCCTCGCATACCGTAGGGGATGTAATTATAAAGACATCCTTGCGAAGTCAGATCTGGGGAGTTTTAAACCAACTGCTGGGTCTGGTGGCACATGGCTGAGCCCCAGAAAGGGAAATTTTCCCTGCCTGGGGTGCAGTCATTGCAATAGTATCATTAAAGGTGACAGTTTTTCACATCCTCAAACAGGGCAGATTTATAAAATACGTGAAAGATACACATGCAGATCATCTTATGTTGTATACATATTACAATGTCTGTGCGGACTATATTATGTGGGCGAAATAACGAATGAGTGCCGTATAAGTCTAAATGGGCATAAATCATCCATCAGGACAGGAAAGATTGAGCACCCCATTCCCAAACATTTTTTGGAAATGGGACACAATATCAGCCAACTCCGATTTAGAATTATCGACCATGTCCCGCCCCTTAGACCTGGAGAAGATAGAGAAAGGGTTTTGAAACAAGTCACTCCATTGGATATATAAATTAAATACGTTATATCCAACTGGATTAAACATTGATTACAATTTGAAACCCTATATGTAATTATTATAAGGTTGATTGCTCAGTTTGGCGTGCATACAGGAGTTTTTAGATTCAGATCCCACTTTGTCCCTTTCACACAAACCGTTTTTATTCAATGCTCTTAAATTCATTTTAGAGAACAATTTTTTTTTTACCTATAATAATACAGTATACCACCAGGACGTGGGTGCAAAAGTGGCACCTGCTTTTGCTAATCTTTTTATGGGAGTTTTTGAAAATCATTTTATCTGGGGTAATCCCATTTTAAGTCCTCACATTATTTTTTATCGCCGTTTTATAGACAACCTGTTCTTTATCTGGGATGGTTCCGTTGGCTCTGATACATTACTCATTGAGACTCTCAATAATAACGACTGGGGCATTTCTTTTACGATGGAATCAAATACCAACACCATTACTTTCCTAGATCTATGTATTTCTCATGATGAATGCTCATTTTTTACTTACACCCATTTTAAAGCAGTAGATGCAAACAGTTACCTCGATTTTACTAGCAATCATTACAAAAAATTGATCCATAACATTCCATTTAGCCAGTATCAGCGGATCAGAAAAAACTGTACCAAAGATAAGGATTTCTTCACCCAATCTCGCATACTGAAGAACCGCTTTAAAACAAAAAAATATCCATCAAAGATTATCAATGATGCATTCGATAAAGCTAAAGTCTTGAACCAGAAGAAATGCCTATTACCAAAAAAGACAATAAGCGAGGCACAGCAAACCAAGGAATTTGCTGGGAATTTTACCACCACATTTAATAATTCTACAGCTATCAGAAAAATGTTAAAATCACATTGGCACATATTAAATCAAGATGCCTACCTGCAAAATTCCCTGACAAAAGAACCGAAAATTACCTTCCGAAGAGCACCAAACTTAAAGAGCCTTCTGGCACCCAGCCAACTGCGGCAGCACTGTCAAAACCTCAGCGAAATGGACCTCAAACCAGGAAGTTACAAGTGCAATAAAAGGAATTGTCTTTGTTGCAAAGAAATTAACCATGGCCTTACAACAGTTACCTCTAAAAAAAAAGGGAGATACATTTAACATTAAAACTAGATTAACATGCCAATCAGACCATGTTATCTATGTTATACAATGTATCTGTTCGCTACAATATGTAGGACGCACCACGCAGCCCCTCCATAAATCGATTAAACAAACATCGTTATAATATCCGTAATACATTTCTACTACATGGAGTCTCCAGGCATAGCGCACAATTTCATCCTGATGTACAGCATCCTATAACCATCACACCCATAGAAGCAATTCCGAAACATATCTCAAATCGTTTTGAACAGTTGAAAAGAAAAGAAATTTATTGCATATATCGAATGGGTACTTTAGTTCCGGATGGACTTAATGAACTCTCAGAAGTGATACTGTAAAACTACCCCATTCATTCCTTGGAAACAAATACAACAAATACACTTTCAATTAATCCAAATATATTCATACTTATATGCTTCATCTAATGCCACTCGCAGCCATTTATCTCTTTTAATTGACAGTTTACCTATTTTCTTTACCTTATTTCCTGAATACATCCCTGTATCTGCGCTTGTTCTAAAGCCGTTAGCAGCGATCGTTATATCCCCGTTCGCTCTCCCCCGTACTAGCCTGATAATGTACATAAACATGGTAAACGTCTCTACTTCGGCTGTTACACACTGCCATCTACTGGTGGTTTTTCATCATAGCACTCAGCACTCTCATTTAATTAAATAAATGTATTATATTGGTTTTTATGTAGACAATATTTCAGGCCTCTCATTACAATTATTTTACTTATTTATTCAATTGTTTTATGCTATTTTATTAATGTGTATGTTTTTTGCACACGGCTTCTACGGCATTCCGGAAGTTGTCATCGCCCCTTTTTTTTTATTTTTTCAATTGTTGTCTTATAAAAGCAAGTATTTTCTAGTATGTACACTATGCCTGATGAGGATCCCTGTTCGGGATCAAAATGAGTTGCACTGTATACAATAAAACAATTTCATTCATTCCTGGACCAGCGCCGTCATTGAGAGGAACTCTTTTTCCATTCATTCCTCCGTATACCTTGCTACCGGTGAGACTGACGTCACCCCGGGAAGTTCCTCGTGGCAGCTGTCCGGCTTCTCATTCACTCCAGACGCTACTGCAGGTCTTGTGCTCTGAGCGCAACATCCAAGGGTAAGGACCCATCTTTTGTTTCACCCTGATTTATCTCCCTAAACGGTCCTCACTAGGGGCGCACCTCTTGTGTTTTTTATTCCTCTGCATCTTTTTCTAGTCTAGCTCTTCAGTCCTCTTTTTTCCCCCCTTCCCATTTCTTCTCTTTCTTTTCTCCTTTTTCTTTTTTCTCTTTTTCTCTTTTACACATCATCATCACCACTTCCATTTTTATATTTATTTTTATTTTTGATTTACATTGTCACTTTTTTATTTTTTTTATGAATTATGTCTTATTCATTATATATTCCTATATTCTTTTTTTAAGTATTTTTCTATATTTTTTTTTCATTTTATTTATTATTTATTTGTTAATCGTTTTTTATTCTCTTTTTTATTTTTATTCTCTCTTTTTTCCAGAATAGTTTTTATTTAAGGTTTTACATAATATACAAACAAGCCAGATACATCCGGCAAAAGGTAACAATGTCGAGTAATAACAGCATAAGTTACATATGCAAATTTTGCAATGTAAGAGAACTAGGAGAAATAAAACATAACTGAAAACATAAATGACTGTCGTGTCTGATCTATTTAGATAGAAAATTCAAGTAGTAGCAGTGCAGCATCACATACAATTAAAGAGGTGCCTTCAAAGTGGCAACAGCGCAGATGATATCCGAGTAGTATGTAGCCAAGTAGCATAAGAGGCCTATAATGGGTTAAATCTTTACACAGTGAGGAGACTGAATCCAATATTGCCACTTAGAGGAAGGTTGTATGTGTGCATTCACCTAGTGAAATAATTCTCCCATATGAATAAGTTAAATTTATAGCCGAGGGCAGATCAGGTATTGCAGTAGATTTCCAATGGCGTAGTAGAACAGTTTTAGCAGTAATACAAATTATGCAAGTCAAGGCCATACACTTCTGTGGTAAACCGTCCACCTCTATTAGCAAAAGAGCCAATTGTGGGGACCAGGGTATGGGCCAAGGGAAAACAGAATCTAACAAATCTCTACAAGCAGACCAGTATGACTGAACAAGTGGAAATGACCACAATATCTGTAGGAGTGTCCCTTTTTGTGTGCACCCCCTCCAGCACTTATTTGAGATTGTGGGATAGATAAGGGCTAATCTATCAGGGGTATAGTACCACCTTAGTGTAGTTTTCACGGTGGACTCTACATGCACTGCATATTTCAGATGGATATGTGTCATTTTGAAGGAGCCCTGCCACTCTTCCGGTGTTAAAGATATATGTACCGTATTTATCGGCGTATAACACGCACTTTTTAGGCTAAAATTTTTAGCCTAAAGTCTGTGTGCGTGTTATACGCCGATACACCCCCAGGAAAGGCAGGGGGAGAGAGGCCGTCGCTGCCCGCTTCTCTCCCCCTACCTTTCCTGGGGACTAGAGCACTGCTGTCGGCCCTTCTCACCCCCTGGTTATCGGCGCCGCTGCCCGTTCTGTCCCCCTGACTATCGGTGCCGGCACCGATAGCCAGGGGGAGAGAAGGGGCAGCGGCACCCATTGCCTCCCCCCATCCCCGGTGGCATAATTACCTGAGTCGGGTCCGCGCTGCTGAACAGCGCGGCGCATGACGTCAGTGCGCCACGCCGTGTATAGCAACGACGCTGGGGACGCACGACGGAGGCCTGCAGCAGCGCGGACCCGACTCAGGTAATTATGCCACCGGGGATATGGGGGGGGGGGGGGGCAGCGGCGCCGGCAATGGGTGCCGCTGCCCCTTCTCTCCCCCTGGCTGTGGGCGCCGCTTCTCTCCCCCTGGCTATCGGCGCCGGCACCGATAGTCAGGGGGACAGAACGGGCAGCGGCGCCGATAACCAGGGGGTGAGAAGGGCCGACAGCAGCGCTCTAGACCCCAGGAAAGGCAGGGGGAGAGAAGCGGGCAGCGACGGCCTCTCTCCCCCTGCCTTTCCTTGGGGTATATCGGGGTATACACGCGCACACACACACCCTCATTTTACCATGGATATTTGGGTAAAAAACTTTTTTTACCCAAATATCCTTGGTAAAATGAGGGTGCGTGTTATAGGCCGGTGCGTGGTATACCCCGATAAATACGGTAGTTCCCTTTCCCAAGTGCATAGAGGATGGTGGTTGGTAAAATGGGCAAAATGAATGAGGTGATTATATAAATTTTTAAGACCTTTTTGGGATCCCATTATATATACACAAAAGCAGTCCAGACGGTGTGAGACCTTGTAGCAAATGCCTAACCTGCGAGCAGGGATTGGGCTTGGGAGAAAAATTTATCTGGCACATGTGTAGGTAAGGTGCGGTACACGTATAAAAATTTGGGCAGCAGGAACATTTTAAAAGTACCTATACGTCCAATCCATGAGATCTCATGTTTTGAGTACCTTTGCCGGTCTGCTTGCACCTCCGCCAGAAGGGATTCATAGTTCAATTTGTATAACATGGAGTTGGAGCCAGCTAGGTTGATTCCCAGGTATTTGATATTGCTATCACGCCAGTCGAAGTGATAAAGTGTTTTTAGACATTAAATCTGTTGGGGAGACAAATGTAGAGGGAAAGCTTGGGTTTTTGTAGAATTCAAGTGATAGTAGTAGAGTTCTCCAAACCTCTCTATTAATGCCAGTAGTAGATAATAGACATATCTTGTCAAACTGTCAGTTGACAGGTACCACGCCCCCAGCCATGCCCTAGCCATGCCCCCTTAGTACCAAATCCTAACACGTCAGCCAGCCCCCTTCTGGTGTTTGACAGGGACCACGCCCCCCTCCCCCACGGGTTCTAACTACAGCCATATGCTGTTTCTCAGCTCTCCCACGACCCCCACCTCTAAAAAAAACTGACGTCATGATGCTATGGCAACTACGTCCCAGCCCCCCCCCCATTGCCAGCTTATCACATACAATAACTATCAAGAAAATAAAGCCCCATAGATTGCTTATTTAGTTATGAGACCGCTTTATAGCACATTTCATTTATACTAAAGTAAATCATGCCTTGACAGTCACACAGTATACCGCATAACATTTTACAATAGGATTTTACAATGCGGCAGATTAAAAAATACTAACACTAATTCACAGACACACACACGCACCTCATTCAGTATATTGTGAAATAAGTAATTCACAGACACGCGGCTATATTTCTAAAAAGAAACCTAAAACTACTAACCTTTTAGGGGAGAGAAGTACGGCGTGCTAGTTCCAGCGCCAAAGCTTTCTGAATGAATAGCATAGGCTTCATAGTGTGCGCTTTGTGTAATAGTAGGCAGTGGCTAAATTACGTAGTTTTCTATGCATACGCCTATGCCAACAAGCCCGGACATGTCTTGTGTAATAACGCCCATATCGTGACTTAGTAGACGGATGCTAAATGGCGCAGCTTTCTATGTATAATCATGTCTGGACATGTCTGAAAGGGGTTGTCTGTTGCAGGGCACCACTCCTATATTTTACCTTTATAGATAATCGGACCAGTAATGTAAAGTTTAAAAACTTTATTGAACAGATAAAATAATACATATCATGATCAGTTCATGAGAAAAAAACAAAAACAAATGAGCAGTACCAATATAATAATATTTAATACAAAGCAGATCATTAATATACATAATATTTACAGAGTTAATAAAATAATGAATAAAAAGTTAATAAAAAGCAGTTTGTAAAAATGGAAGAGTCCTTTTTTAGGCAGTAAGCTGCCCTGAGTTAGCACCGGCGGGGTGTAAGGTGTAAGATGTATTCCTTGTTTAGGGGTTGCGCCTCCTGTAGGATTATTTAACTCCATTTTTATCCCATCCAGAATCTCTCTAGTGGTTGAATTACCCACAACACTAGATGGCATGTTTAATTCAGCCATGGCACGGATAAAGGTTTCCCATCCAGGGGGTATTTTGTTTTTGAGCAATCCGTGACTTTGTGTTGTATTTCGCACCAAGTCCACCATATTAGAGCCAGGAATCACATTACCCTAGTAAATAAATTCACCCTTACCACTCCAAACCGTAACATCGCTGTTCTGGAGCATCTTGCTTAACATTTGTTCTGCATTTCTTTTAAACTGGGGATTGACATTATTCACAATCTCATTCACATCATCACTTTTAGCAGAAGCGGAATTTGTCAAATGTTGAGGACCAGGAGCAGGTGTTGTAATAAGATTTAAAGATGCTAACTCTTTTGCATCCTGTTTAGCAAGAACCAAGTATCTTTGCAGTATATCTGTGCAGCGTTTAATTTTCACGTCATCAGGTAAATCGCCACGCTGTAAAACGTTGTTAATTTCACTCTCAAGACGATGTATTACACTTTGCCGTATGCTATGTGTAGGTGTAACAACATGATTTATCTTGTTGAGTTCGTGTTTGGGTACCAAGTACATTTTATCTGTATGTTTCATCATTTGTTAAAAAAACAAGCTTGTTAATAATGGAATTGCAAATCCCAACAGCAGACCTATGAACCCACCAGTTTGATTCACTAAGCGCTTCTTTTTCTTTAGGGACAGGGCCTTATCGCTCAGATTCCTTATAGCTTTACGCCACTTCTTTAGTATATTTTTCTGGCGTTCTTTTAGAGGTATACGCCCTTTTAAGATGTTTAAAGCAATTTCCCCTATGGCCGCTATTAAATCATCACTCGCGTGAAGCAAGATAGATTTTCTGACCGAAGAAGTTGCCTTCACCAGGGTTTTTAAAAGAGCACAATTACGTCTTAATCTCTCAGACATCTTGACGGTACTATGTACACCGCATAGAAAGCTGTGCAAAGTGAAAGCATTACTTTTTTGAGCTATTTTTCTTTGGTATATACACCGCTGGTAAAGCCAGCGGGAAAAATCCAGACCTTAAACGATACTGTTCAGGGGTATTGGCTCGTAAATCAATGAGTAAATGGCCGTAAGGCTCTCTTGTGGCATCCTCAAAGGCTGCTAAAAAGAAACGAGTTTTCCCTGGGTACATCTGTCGCACTAATGTTAGAATTTGCAATTTCTCATGTGGATTATTAAAAAGAATCATGTACTTGGTATTTAAATTTAGGGTCCTGCTCTTTTTGCCCTGACAAAATATGTTCTGCACTAAATACAATATACTATGGTTTCTGTGATGAACATACTTGGTAAATGCTTTTTCGATTTCGTTATTTTTGCTAGCGCTCTCCATTAGGTCGTCAACAATTGTCAAATTTACCTTGTCTGGCGGGAACAGATCATCTATAAATGTATGCGGCAAGCCTTCAATAAATCTAATGTTTGGGAAAGAATGAGACAGGTCATCATACAGTTTTTGCCAAAACGCATAAAACCAAACAATATTTTCCGGGGTTTGCGATATGTGTGTTTGTGCATTATAAGCAGTTGGGCGACAAAATAACTCTTTCCAGAGTTGGACGGACCGGCTAAAATACATGAAAAGGGATGTTGTAGGCGGGTGTCCATGCTCATAGCCAAAGAGCATTTAGAGTATTGTTTTTTTTGGTCCACATGCCACACCATAAACTCCTTCTTGTCACCAGGCATCATATATTCAGCCCCATAATACTTAACATCTGGTAGAGGGCCCACATAGTCCTGATTCTGTTCTGTATTAAAAAAGTTGGGAAAATGGCCCTTTGTCCCTGAAAACCCCATAGCTTGAGGTAATTTGCTGAGCTTCGTATTGATAAAATTTAGGGAATCTATGAAGCATATTTTCAAGTCTGGTAGTGTCACGCATAAAAGACACCCCCTTGAGTAATCATTTTTACCTGCAACTTTTCACTAATCAATTCTTTTACAATAAAGTATGAATCATATCTCCCGGCATTGTGCGCTATAAAGGTATAACCTGTAAATTTACCATTGGTAAAGAATTGCACAAAGTCATGCGTACAGGTTTTACCTTCAAATTCCCAGGAATTTGCGGCGTACAATGTTGTCGCATAAATGTAATTGGGCTGATGAATTTGGTTTTCTTGACAACATTCGAAATCGTAAAAGACATATAGATCACTTTGCTTCTTTGCTTTGTAGCGCTGCATATAACAGATGGTTGTCAAATGTAAGCATACGGCCACCTCAAGAGCTACACTTCAACCCGCTACACTTATGTTTTTCTGCAGTATTGTACACAAAGCGACAACATCTGTCGCAAAATGTTTTGGTTCTACAAAAGTCTGGCTTATCTCTGGCTATGCTCTCATGTATCTCTAAGCACGCCCTGGAGCGGCAAAACACACGGCAGGTACTGGTTAAGGGCATTATACTAAATGCCGCAAACACACAATACATCAATTTTGAAAGCCTAAAGGACCTAGTTTTGGAGTTTATCCGTAATCCAGACTCTGAAAACCAAAAATGCATAATAGTGGAGCAACCGGGTATTGTTAGGCATAAGATGCGTTGGGAGATTGAAACAAGACCTGTGCGTAAGACTCAGAGGTGTGTATATAACAAAAGACGTTATTACAATAATTTTACACCATTACCTTTTGGGCTTTAATGTAGTCATCACACAATTACACCACTCTTTTTCAGACGTTATTGAAGACCTTTTTAAGAAGCTCAGGATCAGTGACGCTGAAGTTACATACAGTTTAAGAAGTCCAGCATCAGTGAGCCGGAAGGTCTGCACACAAAGAGTCAGTTTTTAGCTGAATATAAAACATTACCTTTTGGTTTCTAAGTGCTCTTTGGCTATGAGCATGGGCAACCGCCTACAACATCCCTTTTCACGTATTTTAGCCGGTCCGTCCAAGTCTGGAAAGAGTTATTTTGTCACCCAACTGCTTTATAATGCACAAACACACATATCGCAAAACCCCGGAAAATATTGTTTGGTTTTATGTGTGTTGGCAAAAACTGTATGATGACCTGTCTCATTCTTTCCCAAACATTAGATTTATTGAAGGCTTGCCGCATAAATTTATAGATGATGATCTGTTCCCGCCAGACAAGGTAAATTTGACAAATGTTGACGACTTAATGGAGAGCGCTAGCGAAAATAACGAAATCGAAAAAGCATGTACCAAGTATGTTCATCACTTAAACCATAGTATATTGTATTTAGTGCAGAACATATTTTGTCAGGGCAAAAAGAGCAGGACCATAAATTTAAATACCAAGTACATGATTCTTTTTAATAATCCACGCGATAAATTGCAAATTCTAACATTAGCGTGACAGATGTACCCAGGGAAAACTCGTTTCTTTTTAGAAGCCTTTGAGGATGCCACAAGAGAGCCTTACGGCCATTTACTAGTCGATTTACGAGCCAATACCCCTGAACAGTAATGTTTAAGGTCTGGCTTTTTCCCGCCGGCTTTACCAGCGGTGTATATACCAAAGAAAAATAGCTAAAAAAAGTAATGCTTTCACTTTGCACAGCATTCTATGCGGTGTACATAGTACAGTAAAGATGTCTGAGAGATTAAGACGTAATTGGGCTCTCTTAAAAAGCCTAGTGAAGGCAACTCCTTTGGTCCGAAAATCTGTCTTGCATCACGCGAGTGATGATTTAATAGCGGCCATAGGGGAAATTGCTTTAAACATCTTAAAAGGGCGTATACCTCTAAAAGAATGCCAGAAAAATATACTAAAGAAGTGGTGTAAAGCTATAAGGAATCTGAGCGATAAGACCCTGCCCATAAAGAAAAAGAAGCGCTTAGTGAATCAAATTGGTGGGTTCATAGGTCTGCTGTTGGGGTTTGCAATTCCATTAATAACGAGCTTGTTTTTTTAACATATAATGGAATATACAGATAAAATGTACTTGGTACCCAAACACGAACTCATAGTTACATTGTTACATAGTTACATAGTTACATAGTTAGTACGGTCGAAAAAAGACATATGTCCATCAAGTTCAACCAGGGAATTAAGGGGTAGGGGTTTGGCGCGATATTGGGGAAGGGATGGGATTTTATATTTCTTCATAAGCATTAATGTTATTTTGTTCCATGAATGTATCTAATCCTGTTTTAAAGCTGTTAATTGTTCCTGCTGTGACCAGTTCCTGAGGTAGACCGTTCCATAAATTCACAGTCCTCACTGTAAAGAAGGCGTTGTCGCCCCTTGAGACTAAACTTTTTCTTCTCCAGACGGAGGGAGTGCCCCCTCGTCCTTTGGGGGGGTTTAACCTGGAACAGTTTTTCTCCATATTTTTTGTATGGGCCATGAATATACTTATATACGTTTATCATATCCCCCCTTAAACGTCTCTTCTCAAGACTAAACAATTGTAACTCCTTTAATCGCTCCTCATAGCTAAGATGTTCCATGCCCCATATTAGTTTAGTCGCGCGTCTCTGCACCCTTTCCAACTCCGCAGTGTCCCTTTTATGGACAGGTACCCAAAACTGAACAGCATATTCCAGGTGAGGCCGTACCAATGCTTTATAAAGGGGGAGTATTATGTCCCTGTCCCTTGAGTCCATGCCTCTATTGATACATGACAATATCCTGCCGGCTTTGGAAGCAGCAGCCTGACATTGCATGCTATTCTGTAGTCTGTGATCTACAAGTACACCCAGATCCTTCTCTACCAGTGACTCTGACAGTTTAATCCCCCCTAAGACATACGATGCATGCAGGTTATTAGTACCCAGATGCATAACTTTACATTTATCCACATTGAACCTCATTTGCAAAGTGGATGCCCAGACACTTAGTCTATCCAAGTCATCTTGTAACTTATGCACATCCTCTATAGACTGTACCGTGCTACAAAGCTTGGTGTCATCTGCAAAGATAGAAACAGAGCTGTTAATACCATCCTCTATATCATTGATAAATAAATTAAACAACAGCGGGCCCAGTACTGAACCTTGGGGTACACCACTAATAACCGGGGACCAATCAGAGTACGAATCATTGACCACCACTCTCTGGGTACGATCCATGAGCCAGTGTTCAATCCAGTTACAAACTAAAATTTCCAAACCCAAAGACCTTAACTTACCTGTCAGACTTCTATGAGGGACAGTATCAAACGCTTTAGCAAAATCCAGAAACACTATATCCACAGCCATTCCTCTGTCAAGGCTTCTACTCACCTCTTCATAAAAGCAAATTAGATTGGTTTGACAACTTCTATCCTTAGTAAACCCATGCTGGCTATCACTTATAATACAATTATCCCCTATGTATTCCTGTATGTAATCCCTTATAAGTCCTTCAAACAATTTACCCACAATGCACGTTAAACTTACCGGTCTATAGTTTCCTGGGGAAGACCTAGAGCCCTTTTTGAAGATTGCCACCACATTCGCCTTGCGCCAGTCCCTTGGCACAATACCAGACACCAGAGAATCTCTAAATATCATGAACAGGGGTACAGATATTACTGAACTTACCTCTCTAAGAACTCTTGGGTGTAGTCCATCCGGCCCTGGGGATTTGCTTACATTTATATCACTTAACTTACCTTGTACCATCTCTACATTAAGCCAGTTCAGTACATTATATGATGTGTTACCAGCACTGACCTGGCCAATGTCAGCTCCTTTTTCCATAGTGTATACAGAACTAAAGAACCCATTTAGTAGCTCCGCTTTCTCTTGATCGCCTGTGACAACCTCCCCATTATCATTATTAAGGGGTCCTACATGCTCTGTCCTTGGTTTTTTTGCATTTATATATCTAAAAAAATATTTAGGATTAGTTTTGCTTTCTTTGGCCACCTGTCTCTCATTTTGAATTTTTGCTGTTTTTATTACATTTTTACAGATTTTATTAAGCTCTTTGTACTGTTTAAATGTTATCGCTGACCCATCAGATTTGTATTTTTGAAGGCTATTTTTTTGTTGTTTATTGCTCTTTTAACATCATGTGTCAGCCATGTAGGATTTAGTTTTAATCGTTTATATTTGTTCCCCTTTGGTATATATTTAGATGTATAGTTATTTAGAAATGATTTAAAGATGTCCCATGTACCTTCTGTATCAGTATTTGACAACACCTCCCCCAGTCTATGTCCTGTAGTGCAGCTCTCAGCCCAGGGAAATTTGCCTTTTTAAAGTTATATGTTTTTGCCTTCCCCGCCTGTCTTTGTTTTCTACATTTTAAGTCACAAGTAACTATATTGTGGTCGCTATTACCAAGGTTTTCCCGCACAGTTACATTACCAACCAGCTCTGCGTTGTTGGAAATGATCAGATCCAACAAGGCATCACTTCTTGTTGGGTCCTCCACAAACTGGCCCATAAAATTATCCTGCAATAAATTTAGGAATTGTCGCCCCTTTGTAGTTTTAGCCAACCCCGGACCCCAATCTATATCTGGATAGTTAAAATCTCCCATTATTACCACTGTACCTGCCCGGGCGGCCCTCTCTATTTGTTTATGAAGCCGAACTTCTATCTCTTCAGTGATATTAGGGGGTCTGTAGATTACCCCAAATATTATTTTTTCAGTATTTCCCTCCTTTTGTAATTCTACCCACAGTGATTCCACCTCCTCAAAATCACCACACACTATGGCATCGTTCACACTGACTTTCATACCACTTCTTACATACAGACAGACTCCACCACCTTTTCTGTTCATTCTATCCTTGCGAAACAATGTAAACCCCTGCAGATTGACAGCCCAGTCATGAGAGGAGTCCAGCCATGTCTCAGTGACCCCAACTATGTCAATATGTTCCTCCAGTATCAAGGCCTCAAGTTCCCCCATTTTATTTGCTAGGCTTCTGGCATTTGTGAACATACACTTTACATTTCCATCCTTTATGTTATTGGGGTTAATGGGATTCAAGGGTGTAAGTTTTATTTTCCTATGAAGCCTATTCCTATTAACTATTCTAACCCCTCCCTCCGCTCCACCCCCAGGTACATTTATAATTCCCACCTCTCTATCTACACTATCTTCCCCCTCTTTGCTGTAGGTTCCCTCCCCCCAAGTCCCTAGTTTAAACACTCCTCCACCCTTCTAGCCATCTTCTCCCCAAGCAAAGCTGCACCCTCCCCATTGAGGTGCAGCCCGTCCCTACGGTAGAGCCGGTAACCGACAGCGAAGTCAGCCCAGTTCTCCATGAACCCAAACCCTTCCTTCCTACACCAGCTTCTGAGCCACTTGTTTACCTCCCTGATCTCCCGCTGCCTCTCTGGTGTGGCTCGTGGTACTGGTAGTATTTCAGAAAATACTACCTTGGAGGTCCTTGCCTTAAGCTTGCGGCCTAAGTCCCTGAAATCATTTTTAAGGACACTCCACCTACCTCTTACTTTGTCATTGGTGCCAATATGTACCATGACTGCTGGGTCCACTCCAGCCCCGCCCAGCAACCTGTCAACCCGATCCGCGATGTGCCGAACTCGTGCGCCAGGCAGACAACACACTGTTCGGCGATCCCGGTCTTTGTGACAGATTGCCCTGTCTGTCCCCCTAATAATTGAGTCCCCCACCACTAGTACCTGTCTGGCCTGCCCTGTACTCCTCCCTCCCTCCTTACTGGAGCAGACACCCCCCTGGCGGTCAGAGGCGGTTTCCTGCTGCAGTTCTGCTAGCTCTGTAATGGCATCCCCCTCATCTGCCAAGCGGGCAAACTTGTTGGGGTGTGCCAGTTCAGGACTAGCCTCCCTGACACTTTTTCCCCTACCCCTCTTTCTAACTGTAACCCAGCTAACTGCCTGACTGTCCTGCAACTCCGTCCCACTGTCCTCCCCCACCTCTATTCCCGAGAGTGCCTTCTCAGTGAGCAGGAGACTCCTCTCCATGTTGTTAATGCTTCTCATTGTTGCCAGTCGCCCCTCAACAACTCAACTCAACAAGATAAATCATGTTGTTACACCTACACATAGCATACGGCAAAGTGTAATACATCGTCTTGATAGTGAAATTAACAATGTTTTACAGCGTGGTGATTTACCTGATGACGTGAAAATTAAACGCTACACAGATATACTGCAAAGATACTTGGTTCTTGCTAAACAGGATGCAAAAGTGTTAGCATCTTTAAATCTTATTACAACACCTGCTCCTGGTCCTCAACATTTGGCAAATTCCGCTTCTGCTAAAAGTGATGATGTGAATGAGATTGTGAATAATGTCAATCCCCGGTTTAAAAGAAATACAGAACTAATGTTAAGCAAGATGCTCCAGAACATCGATGTTACGGCTTGGAGTGGTAAGGGTGAATTTATTTACTAGGGTAATGTGATTCCTGGCTCTAATATGGTGAACTTGGTGCGAAATACAACACAAAGTCACGGATTGCTCAAAAACAAAATACCCCCTGGATGGGAAACATTTATCCGTGCCATGGCTGAATTAAACATGCCGTCTAGTGTTGTGGGTAATTCAACCACTAGGGAGATTCTGGATGGGATAAAAATGGAGTTAAATAATCCTGATCTGCTTTGTATTAAATATTATTATATTTGTACTGCTCATTTGTTTTTGTTTTTTTCACATGAACTGCTTGTCATATACCATGGCAAAATATGTACTCATGTTGCATTGGGATTGCTTGTCATTCATTACTGGAGGTACATGGTCTGCCAAATTTCATCAGTATGCACACTGTTAATTCCATTACACACCTATCTGCATCGCGGAACATTTCAAAGAATCCCTTCTGTTTGGTCTAACTGTCCGGAGACGACAATCTGAGCAATAGCATCCAGTGGCCAGTGGGGGGCAATTAATTCTCTTTTGATCAGGGCACCATGAAGCCTACATGTCTATCCAGCCTGGGTATAGGTGTGACTAATCCTATCAGGGGGTTCATTAATACAGCTGCTCTATGACAGGAAAGGTAACACCTTCACAGCCAAGCAGACTCCAAGGCCTGATTTCAATAGATCAATTGATGTAGATGCCATATCTTCCAAATATGAAATATGGGGGTCAGGGAAGTATGCTCGCAGCCCCTATCTTGTACGGTTAGATTCTCCATCATATTACCTTTAAAATGAGTCCTCACATGACCCTTATGTATTGATCCCTGCCCGAACTGTATGCACTGGGTAAATAATACACAATAACGGGGTCATGTCAGGTACCCCTAGAAAGAGGATTTGATGGAGAACCCAAATATAACAAAATTATGTGGGTGCCTGGCCCATGATAGAAGATAGAAGACATTTTCTATTCTTTGAGCATAAAGGTATCTACCTCTCATCCTTGTCCTGCCCAGGGGCTGAACATAGAGGTGTCTCTTGTCCATAGCAGGGTATAAAACTGCAGACCTTGGGGGACTAGGGCGTGCTTGCATGGGGGACAAGATCTAATTTTGGATGCCAGATGCCATTTCATACCAGACCCCATGGGATAGACCTCTGTAGCTTTCTGTAAGTAAGGGTTCTATGTTTTTTTCCCTTTTTTTTCCGTTTTATTTTCTGTGTGGTGAAACTGTCTTGTTAATATCTGTTTTTACATGTACTGTGAATATTTTTCTTTCATAATAAATCATTCATTTATTAAGTACCGCCTTATGTCTGGTAAAACGGACTTACATTGTCCTTGAGGAGATTGATACATTATAGATTTGGATTAATATTTTTCCTGTTTTATATACTACTGGGGATAGTAGATTATATTTGGGAATTGTAGCATATCCAGATTGGATTGATAGCTTCCTGTCGGCTTAAAACAGGCAGGTGGTGGCAGCGATATCATTTAATTGGGTGGTGTAAGAGGGATTTTTTTTATCATTATTGTCGGTCTAGTGTAGATAAATAGTGATTTCAGAGATAATCCTACCACCGGCACGTCTCGGTTTGTGACAAACTGGTGGCAGCGGTGGGATATTTGACCAGATTTTAGTGTGCTAGATTTGCGAATCCAGGCACTAAAAGTAATTGTCTTCAATTTCCAAAGGCGTAACTCAGTACATTTAATTAAGTTTCACCACAACAGACCCCCCCCCCTTCTTTGTTTTTCTGTCCCATCTTTTGTTTGGCTGGACTGCAAGTTGGATGCATACCAAGCACAGTCCAGGAGTGCTCTGGAGCAGCTTTGCCGAGAACGACTGATTCCCTGTTGGGGGAAAAAAAAGGAACTTATACAAGCATTGGAGGACTATGATACACAACAAGTTGCCCAGAGGGCCTGTAATACCTCTGTGGGAGGCCAGATTGCTGAGGAGATACCTGCAGCTATCCTCAATGATGCACCACGATCTACAGATCCCTTGGATTATTATCTACAAACTGTTTTAAAATATGTGGACTCAACGGATATCAACGTACGGTTGCAGCTAATCCGCCAATATGAGGAGCGCCAAGCTGCAGAACGCCAGGCTGAGAGAGAAAGAGAGGAGCGGCAGGCAAACAGAACATGAACTGAGACTGGCAGAGTTGGAAAGGGGGACTGCCTCCCCTATCACTGTTGGCACGAGAGACTCTTCTGCACCCAGAACCCGGGCAGAGAACTTTCCAACCCTGGAAAAAGATGGGGATCTGGATATTTTTCTGCGCAGTTTTGAAAAAAGTCTGACTCCAATTTCAGCTGCCGAGAGACCAATGGGCAAAGTACCTCACCCCCTGGTCTCAGAGGTCCAGCGCTGGAAGCATTTGCAGAGTTACCAGCAGAATCTGACCAGGACTATGATGCCATTAAGGCTGCTCTGCAGAAACGGTACAACCTTACCCCTCAGGTGTACCGAAAGAAATTCAGGACTTTGCAGAAGAAATACAACGAAAGTTACACCACTCTTGTGGGAAACATGACCACCGCATTTGGACAGTGGACCAGAGGGCTGGAGATTAACACCTTTGAAAGCCTGATGGATCTAATCATCAAGGAGCAGTTTTTACAGCTGTGTCCTGCAGACATACAGGAATGGCTGCTGGACCGGGAACCCAAAACAGCATTGGACGCAGGGGAGATAGCAGATTTCCACACCGCCAACCGGGCATCCACAGACCGGGTCAGAGGATTTACCAAAGGATGGAGGACCCCTGCACCACAACCACCCATCACCCAGCCTACTGTGCCTTCTTATGCACCAGCTTCTACGCTAAGGAGAGTGGGAGCAGATACCACTGCTCTACCTGGGGAAAACCGCAGATGTTATGTTTGCAATAAAGTTGGGCACATGAGTTCTACATGCCCGGAGAAAAGGAGGCCTACACCGTTGAGGGGCTTCCCTCAGGATTACCGCCTAGACCCTCCACTGGAGCTGGGCGTCCCTCAGGATTACCACCTTCTGTTTTGTTTGTTTCCCAAGCCAAGGGCAGTGAACATTTGAATAATATGCAACCAGTCACAGTAAACGGTCGGTTAACTGTCGGACTGCGAGACACTGGTGCAGATGTGACTTGTGCGGCCAGAGCTGGTGAGTTCAAGGGAATTTATTTTGGGACAGACTTTAGCAGTCGGAGAAATTAGAGGAGTACGTCCTGCAGTGCCAATGGCACGGGTGTATTTGGACTGGGGAGCGGGGAAGGGTCTCAGAGATGTTGGGGTGGCTGATAACCTGCCTACAAATGTATTACTAGGTACTGACTTGGGTAAATTGTTATCTCAGTATGTGCCAGATGATGAAACCTATGACCAACCCACACCACATAGGAGTCCTGCTATGGGAAGAGCAGAGTGTGGAGGTTTACATGGCCTAACCTGCTGGGAGGAAGGCCTGAGTGAACAGGTGTACCCGGCTTTAGCAAAGCCAGGGGAGATTGTGGTAGCAGGGATGTATGAGATGCCCTGTGAGAATGTGCCTAGTCTGTCTCCTAGTGAGGGAGGCCAGAATAAGCATGTGTACCCGGCTGTGCCAGAGCCCGGGGAGATTGCGGTAGCATGGATGTATGAGATGCCCTGTGAGAATGTGCCTAGTCTGTCTCCAAGTGAGGGAGGCCCGAATAAGCATGTGTACCCGGCTGTACCAAAGCCAGGGGAGATTGGGGTAGCAGGGATGTATGAGATGCCCTGTGAGAATGCACCAAGGTTGTTTCCCTGGGAGGGAGGGCAGAATGAATATGAGTCTGTGCCTGAACCAGAGATGCAGGAGGTGCCAGCTGGGAGTGCGAGCAGACCATGTCACTGGGAGGTAGGGCAGAGCGTGTTTGCCCCAGAATCAGAGGCGTGTGTGGTGCCGTTTGCAGCCAGAAAGGGGCAGTGCCACTGGGAGATAGGGCAGAATGAGTCTGTGCCAGAACCAGGGATGCCAGAGATGCCATGTGAGAATGTGGGAGGGCCACCTGATGGTAAAGCAGGGCAGAGAGTGAGTGATTGTCTGTCTGTGTCAGGAACAGCCCAGCCTCAAGATCCAATATGTAGGCAGGAAAAGAGTCTGTGCGCAGAGGTTCGGGTGGAGCATCTGGTCACCATCCCTGACCAACCTCAAATGAATGGTTTGACTGAAAAGTTTAAGGTGACCTTGAAAGAAATGTAAAATCAAAACCGAATGACCAAGGATTCAGGAGTTTGTCTGGCGCAGAGAGGAATCATCAGGAAGCCAAGTAAAATCAATGGATTTATTAAATGCAACGCGTTTCGCTGCACATGCGCAGCTTCATCAGGCATAACAAGAGATGGCTGGTGACAGATATATATACCTCCAGGAATTAACCATTAAGAGTACTTTTTGAAAGAATTGTTGCATAAAATTACATATCCACATATGAATGTGACAATATATAAAAAATATAGAAAAATATAAATAAATATAAATAGACAGACGACAATCACAAAAATAAAACAATAATGTAGAAACACAATGAAATCACATAAACATATAATATAATTATCGCATGTGGTGTGAATATACCCCACATGCGACTTAAGCAATCATACCGCTTGGTCACCGGTGCGGCATTCAACAACGCAAGTTGAATATTATGTCAAAATATATAGTATAGAAAGATATAGACCTATAAGATACTATATGTGTTGGTTCAGAAAGCAAAAAAATGAATTATATATCACTGCACTATCTAAATGGGTAATGACAGTACAAATAAAGTAAAATGAACAGTGCGATATTACAAATCGCAACTGACCCGAGGGTGACATGTGAACACTACTTAGAAAAGAAGTGGGGGAAATGAACTAGAATAACTAGTGCGGTATTGAATACAGCACCCGGCCAAGACGCAAGGTGTGAATACTCGTGGAAGGATAACAACATATTTATAAAATCAAAATTTATAAACAACAAAAAATAAATAAAACATAATAAATAATAAATATACAGAGGTTTCTGTATACGAGGAAGAAAAAAGAAAAGGAGAAAAGAAAGAAAAGAACCTAGATGATAAAGCATAAATGATAATAGATAAACAGTAAAAAACGACCAGATAATAAAAATAAAATATGACAAAACACGTACTTATAAACCGATTTCAATAAACAAGTAGGAGAGAAGGAAACAATATCCCGGATAGGACGCTCCAGGATGAACAGCACAGAAGGAACAACGAAAAAAACGGGTATAGATGTAATATTTTGGAGATTAATTTATTAGGAGAAATGTAATATTATAAACCCTAATTTATCAGATTATTTAACTGTATCGATACATTCATTAAAACCTTGAGGGTGCAAAGTATGTAATTTGTGAATCCAGAAGGATTCACGATTGTTTAATCTTTGTATTCTGTTAGGTAAATGAATGGGGATAGTTTCTAAAATGATTAATTTCAATGTTTCAGTGTTTTTTTGATGGTGAAGAGTGAAGTGTCGGGACAAACTGTGCAACAAAAAAACATGTTTTATGTTCCATCTGTGTTTGCTCATCCTGGAGCGTACAGTTTGTGTGGTGCGGCCGACATATTGGCGGTCGCAACCACAGGTTAATAGATAAATAGCACAAGTGGTGTCACAATTTAATGAATCTTTTATTTTAAATGTTTGTTGTGTGAAATAAGAAGAAAAAGTGTCAGTTTGAATGATCCATTCGCAGCAAAGGCAGTGACTTTTTTTTAC
The DNA here is from genome assembly GCF_029499605.1 of Hyla sarda. Lineage (NCBI taxonomy): Eukaryota > Metazoa > Chordata > Amphibia > Anura > Hylidae > Hyla > Hyla sarda. Next base: position 353,248,628 of record NC_079192.1, on the reverse strand, counting down.
AGGGGAAACAGTATGGTTTAAAGGGACGGATATTCTGTGGTGTCGGATGTTCGGAAAATCTACTGGGGGCTAACAAATTGCTAAGATTTTTAAAACGTCTGTAAGTGACATTAGGAACTGGGGGAATTATTTGATTTAGAATTTTATCATTTTGAATAATGGGCCAATTCTTAGTTAATATTTATAGGTCTACCAGGGGGGTTAATATTTTTAATTTTTTTATTTTATTTCATTATTATTTTTATTTTATTTCATTTTATTTTTTATTTTTCATTGCTATTTTTTATTGCTCTCCTTGCTCTGGCATGGAGTATTTTCCTGATCGTGACCATGTTAGGAACTCCTTGATCAGCCAACTCTTAGGTGCAGTAAAAATTAACCCTGCACCTCCTGGTGGCTTTGTTCCAGGAGCCCTCACAGAGGACGATCTTACACAATTAACGCTTTCTGAACCAACACATATAGTATCTTATAGGTCTATATCTTTCTATACTATATATTTTGACATAATATTCAACTTGCGTTTTTGAATGCCGCACCGGTGACCAAGCGGTGTGATTGCTTAAGTCGCATGTGGGGTATATTCACACCACATGCGATAATTATATTATATGTTTATGTGATTTCAATGTGTTTCTACATTATTGTTTTATTTTTGTGATTGTCGTCTGTCTATTTATACTTATTTATATTTTTCTATATTTTTTACATATTGTCACATTCATATGTGGATATGTAATTTTATGCAACAATTCTTTAAAAAAGTACTCTTAATGGTCAATTCCTGGAGGTATATATATCTGTCACCAGCCTTCTCTTGTTATGCCTGATGAAGCTGCGCATGCGCAGCGAAACGCGTTGCATTTAATAAATCCATTGATTTTACTTGGCTTCCTGATGGTTCCTCTCTGCGCCAGACAAACTCCTGAATCCTTGGTCATTCAGTTTTGATTTTACTTCTACCCAGGAGGGCTGCAGTGGACCTTCTTTTACATTTCTTCTGCATTTTACCTTGTTGTGTGTGGGCGCACAACCAACTTTGGTAAGCAGTTTGGGAATTACCGTCCCCCACCCCCACTAACAAGACCTGCTGATCCCGCACATGAGGCGCCTTCCTCCCTCTCTCTTGAAAGAAATGTGGCGAACATTTGTGGAGTCACAGGTGGAGAACTGGGGGCGATTCCTGTTGCATCTTCCCTTCGCTTTTAGGGAAGGTCAGCAGGAATCTGCTAGCTTATTCTTTGAATTTCTATATGGGGTCAGAGTGTGTGGCCCCTCTTCTCCGGTTTGAGAGGAGTGGGAAGGAAAGTTGGGTGCCCCTAGAAGGTCTGTGTTCAGGCCTGTTTCGAGGTTTGGGGACTACATGCTGACCCTAAAGGGGGAGGTGCCAGAGAGTGTGAATACCGATCAGTTCTTGCAGGAGTAGTGGTATGGCTGGGATACTCGAGAAAGAATGTATAAAGTGGGTCAGAGAATGCTATCATTGAGTGCCACAATGGAAAAAGTGTGTTGTGCAATTGTTTGGCCTTTGGGAGAATTAGAGCCCTACCTGCGGTGCCATGTCAAGTGGAAGACGCAAGGTAGGGGCATGTGAGCCTCCTCCCAGTGCGTCTCTTATTGGGGGAGGTGTCATATACCATGGCAAAATATGTATTCATGTTGCATTGGGATTGCTTGTCATTCATTACTGGAGGTACATGGTCTGCCAAATTTCATCAGTATGCACACTGTTAATTCCATTACACACATATCTGCATCGCAGAACATTTCAAAGAATCCCTTCTGTTTGATCTAACTGTCCGGAGACGACAATCTGAGCAATAGCATCCAGTGGTCAGTGGGGGGCAATTAATTCTCTTTTGATCAGGTCACCATAGAGCCTACATGTCTATCCAGCCTGGGTATAGGTGTGACTAATCCTATCAGGGGGTTCATTAACACAGCTGCTCTATGACAGGAAAGGTAACACCTTCACAGCCAAGCAGACTCCAAGGCCTGATGTCAATAGATCAATTGATTTAGATGCCATATCTTCCAAATATGAAATATGGGGGGTCAGGGAAGTATGCTCGCAGCCCCTATCTTGTACGGTTAGATTCTCCATCATACTACCTTTAAAATGAGTCCTCACATGACCCTTGTGTATTGATCCTTGCCCGAACTGTATGCACTGGGTAAATCATACACAATAACGGGGTCATGTCAGGTACCCCTAGAAAGAGGATTTGATGGAGAACCCAAATATAAAAAAATTATGTGGGTGCCTGGCCCATGATAGAAGATAGAAGACATTTTCTATTCTTTGAGCATAAAGGTATCATAAGGGAGTGACAACATCTACCTCTCCTCCTTGTCCTGCCCAGGGGCTGAACATAGAGGTGTCTCTTGTCCATAGCAGGGTATAAAACTGCAGACCTGGGGGGACTAGGGCGTGCTTGCATGGGGGACGAGATCTAATTTTGGATGCCAGACGCCATTTCATACCAGACCCCATGGGATAGACCTCTGTAGCTTTCTGTAAGTAAGGGTTCTATGTTTTTTTCCCTTTTATTTTATTTTCTGTGTGGTGAAACTTTGTCTTGTTAATAACTGTTTTTACATGTACTGTGAATATTTTTCTTTCATAATAAATCATTCATTTATTAAGTACCGCCTTATGTCTGGTAAAACGGACTTACATTGTCCTTGAGGAGATTGATACATTATAGATTTGGATTAATATTTTTCCTGTTTTATATACTACTGGGGATAGTAGATTATATTTGGGAATTGTAGCATATCCAGATTGGATTGATAGCTTCCTGTCGGCTTAAAACAGGCAGGTGGTGGCAGCGATATCATTTAATTGGGTGGTGTAAGAGGGATTTTTTTTATCATTATTGTCGGTCTAGTGTAGATAAATAGTGATTTCAGAGATAATCCTACCACCGGCACGTCTCGGTTTGTGACAAACTGGTGGCAGCGGTGGGATATTTGACCAGATTTTAGTGTGCTAGATTTGCGAATCCAGGCACTAAAAGTAATTGTCTTCAATTTCCAAAGGCGTAACTCAGTACATTTAATTAAGTTTCACCACAACAGACCCCCCCCCCCTTCTTTGTTTTTCTGTCCCATCTTTTGTTTGGCTGGACTGCAAGTTGGATGCATACCAAGCACAGTCCAGGAGTGCTCTGGAGCAGCTTTGCCGAGAACGACTGATTCCCTGTTGGGGGAAAAAAAAGGAACTTATACAAGCATTGGAGGACTATGATACACAACAAGTTGCCCAGAGGGCCTGTAATACCTCTGTGGGAGGCCAGATTGCTGAGGAGATACCTGCAGCTATCCTCAATGATGCACCACGATCTACAGATCCCTTGGATTATTATCTACAAACTGTTTTAAAATATGTGGACTCAACGGATATCAACGTACGGTTGCAGCTAATCCGCCAATATGAGGAGCGCCAAGCTGCAGAACGCCAGGCTGAGAGAGAAAGAGAGGAGCGGCAGGCAAACAGAACATGAACTGAGACTGGCAGAGTTGGAAAGGGGGACTGCCTCCCCTATCACTGTTGGCACGAGAGACTCTTCTGCACCCAGAACCCGGGCAGAGAACTTTCCAACCCTGGAAAAAGATGGGGATCTGGATATTTTTCTGCGCAGTTTTGAAAAAAGTCTGACTCCAATTTCAGCTGCCGAGAGACCAATGGGCAAAGTACCTCACCCCCTGGTCTCAGAGGTCCAGCGCTGGAAGCATTTGCAGAGTTACCAGCAGAATCTGACCAGGACTATGATGCCATTAAGGCTGCTCTGCAGAAACGGTACAACCTTACCCCTCAGGTGTACCGAAAGAAATTCAGGACTTTGCAGAAGAAATACAACGAAAGTTACACCACTCTTGTGGGAAACATGACCACCGCATTTGGACAGTGGACCAGAGGGCTGGAGATTAACACCTTTGAAAGCCTGGTGGATCTAATCATCAAGGAGCAGTTTTTACAGCTGTGTCCTGCAGACATACAGGAATGGCTGCTGGACCGGGAACCCAAAACAGCATTGGACGCAGGGGAGATAGCAGATTTCCACACCGCCAACCGGGCATCCACAGACCGGGTCAGAGGATTTACCAAAGGATGGAGGACCCCTGCACCACAACCACCCATCACCCAGCCTACTGTGCCTTCTTATGCACCAGCTTCTACGCTAAGGAGAGTGGGAGCAGATACCACTGCTCTACCTGGGGAAAACCGCAGATGTTATGTTTGCAATAAAGTTGGGCACATGAGTTCTACATGCCCGGAGAAAAGGAGGCCTACACCGTTGAGGGGCTTCCCTCAGGATTACCGCCTAGACCCTCCACTGGAGCTGGGCGTCCCTCAGGATTACCACCTTCTGTTTTGTTTGTTTCCCAAGCCAAGGGCAGTGAACATTTGAATAATATGCAACCAGTCACAGTAAACGGTCGGTTAACTGTCGGACTGCGAGACACTGGTGCAGATGTGACTTGTGCGGCCAGAGCTGGTGAGTTCAAGGGAATTTATTTTGGGACAGACTTTAGCAGTCAGAGAAATTAGAGGAGTACGTCCTGCAGTGCCAATGGCACGGGTGTATTTGGACTGGGGAGCGGGGAAGGGTCTCAGAGATGTTGGGGTGGCTGATAACCTGCCTACAAATGTATTACTAGGTACTGACTTGGGTAAATTGTTATCTCAGTATGTGCCAGATGATGAAACCTATGACCAACCCACACCACATAGGAGTCCTGCTATGGGAAGAGCAGAGTGTGGAGGTTTACATGGCCTAACCTGCTGGGAGGAAGGCCTGAGTGAACAGGTGTACCCGGCTTTAGCAAAGCCAGGGGAGATTGTGGTAGCAGGGATGTATGAGATGCCCTGTGAGAATGTGCCTAGTCTGTCTCCAAGTGAGGGAGGCCAGAATAAGCATGTGTACCCGGCTGTGCCAGAGCCCGGGGAGATTGCGGTAGCATGGATGTATGAGATGCCCTGTGAGAATGTGCCTAGTCTGTCTCCAAGTGAGGGAGGCCCGAATAAGCATGTGTACCCGGCTGTACCAGAGCCAGGGGAGATTGGGGTAGCAGGGATGTATGAGATGCCCTGTGAGAATGCACCAAGGTTGTTTCCCTGGGAGGGAGGGCAGAATGAATATGAGTCTGTGCCTGAACCAGAGATGCAGGAGGTGCCAGCTGGGAGTGCGAGCAGACCATGTCACTGGGAGGTAGGGCAGAGCGTGTTTGCCCCAGAATCAGAGGCGTGTGTGGTGCCGTTTGCAGCCAGAAAGGGGCAGTGCCACTGGGAGATAGGGCAGAATGAGTCTGTGCCAGAACCAGGGATGCCAGAGATGCCATGTGAGAATGTGGGAGGGCCACCTGATGGTAAAGCAGGGCAGAGAGTGAGTGATTGTCTGTCTGTGTCAGGAACAGCCCAGCCTCAAGATCCAATATGTAGGCAGGAAAAGAGTCTGTGCGCAGAGGTTCGGGTGGAGCATCTGGTCACCATCCCTGACCAACCTCAAATGAATGGTTTGACTGAAAAGTTTAAGGTGACCTTGAAAGAAATGTAAAATCAAAACCGAATGACCAAGGATTCAGGAGTTTGTCTGGCGCAGAGAGGAATCATCAGGAAGCCAAGTAAAATCAATGGATTTATTAAATGCAACGCGTTTCGCTGCACATGCGCAGCTTCATCAGGCATAACAAGAGATGGCTGGTGACAGATATATATACCTCCAGGAATTAACCATTAAGAGTACTTTTTGAAAGAATTGTTGCATAAAATTACATATCCACATATGAATGTGACAATATATAAAAAATATAGAAAAATATAAATAAATATAAATAGACAGACGACAATCACAAAAATAAAACAATAATGTAGAAACACAATGAAATCACATAAACATATAATATAATTATCGCATGTGGTGTGAATATACCCCACATGCGACTTAAGCAATCATACCGCTTGGTCACCGGTGCGGCATTCAACAACGCAAGTTGAATATTATGTCAAAATATATAGTATAGAAAGATATAGACCTATAAGATACTATATGTGTTGGTTCAGAAAGCAAAAAAATGAATTATATATCACTGCACTATCTAAATGGGTAATGACAGTACAAATAAAGTAAAATGAACAGTGCGATATTACAAATCGCAACTGACCCGAGGGTGACATGTGAACACTACTTAGAAAAGAAGTGGGGGAAATGAACTAGAATAACTAGTGCGGTATTGAATACAGCACCCGGCCAAGACGCAAGGTGTGAATACTCGTGGAAGGATAACAACATATTTATAAAATCAAAATTTATAAACAACAAAAAATAAATAAAACATAATAAATAATAAATATACAGAGGTTTCTGTATACGAGGAAGAAAAAAGAAAAGGAGAAAAGAAAGAAAAGAACCTAGATGATAAAGCATAAATGATAATAGATAAACAGTAAAAAACGACCAGATAATAAAAATAAAATATGACAAAACACGTACTTATAAACCGATTTCAATAAACAAGTAGGAGAGAAGGAAACAATATCCCGGATAGGACGCTCCAGGATGAACAGCACAGAAGGAACAACGAAAAAAACGGGTATAGATGTAATATTTTGGAGATTAATTTATTAGGAGAAATGTAATATTATAAACCCTAATTTATCAGATTATTTAACTGTATCGATACATTCATTAAAACCTTGAGGGTGCAAAGTATGTAATTTGTGAATCCAGAAGGATTCACGATTGTTTAATCTTTGTATTCTGTTAGGTAAATGAATGGGGATAGTTTCTAAAATGATTAATTTCAATGTTTCAGTGTTTTTTTGATGGTGAAGAGTGAAGTGTCGGGACAAACTGTGCAACAAAAAAACATGTTTTATGTTCCATCTGTGTTTGCTCATCCTGGAGCGTACAGTTTGTGTGGTGCGGCCGACATATTGGCGGTCGCAACCACAGGTTAATAGATAAATAGCACAAGTGGTGTCACAATTTAATGAATCTTTTATTTTAAATGTTTGTTGTGTGAAATAAGAAGAAAAAGTGTCAGTTTGAATGATCCATTCGCAGCAAAGGCAGTGACTTTTTTTTACAGGGGAAACAGTATGGTTTAAAGGGACGGATATTCTGTGGTGTCGGATGTTCGGAAAATCTACTGGGGGCTAACAAATTGCTAAGATTTTTAGAACGTCTGTAAGTGACATTAGGAACTGGGGGAATTATTTGATTTAGAATTTTATCATTTTGAATAATGGGCCAATTCTTAGTTAATATTTATAGGTCTACCAGGGGGGTTAATATTTTTAATTTTTTTATTTTATTTCATTATTATTTTTATTTTATTTCATTTTATTTTTTATTTTTCATTGCTATTTTTTATTGCTCTCCTTGCTCTGGCATGGAGTATTTTCCTGATCGTGACCATGTTAGGAACTCCTTGATCAGCCAACTCTTAGGTGCAGTAAAAATTAACCCTGCACCTCCTGGTGGCTTTGTTCCAGGAGCCCTCACAGAGGACGATCTTACACAATTAACGCTTTCTGAACCAACACATATAGTATCTTATAGGTCTATATCTTTCTATACTATATATTTTGACATAATATTCAACTTGCGTTTTTGAATGCCGCACCGGTGACCAAGCGGTGTGATTGCTTAAGTCGCATGTGGGGTATATTCACACCACATGCGATAATTATATTATATGTTTATGTGATTTCAATGTGTTTCTACATTATTGTTTTATTTTTGTGATTGTCGTCTGTCTATTTATACTTATTTATATTTTTCTATATTTTTTACATATTGTCACATTCATATGTGGATATGTAATTTTATGCAACAATTCTTTAAAAAAGTACTCTTAATGGTCAATTCCTGGAGGTATATATATCTGTCACCAGCCTTCTCTTGTTATGCCTGATGAAGCTGCGCATGCGCAGCGAAACGCGTTGCATTTAATAAATCCATTGATTTTACTTGGCTTCCTGATGGTTCCTCTCTGCGCCAGACAAACTCCTGAATCCTTGGTCATTCGGTTTTGATTTTACTTCTACCCAGGAGGGCTGCAGTGGACCTTCTTTTACATTTCTTCTGCATTTTACCTTGTTGTGTGTGGGCGCACAACCAACTTTGGTAAGCAGTTTGGGAATTACCGTCCCCCACCCCCACTAACAAGACCTGCTGATCCCGCACATGAGGCGCCTTCCTCCCTCTCTCTTGAAAGAAATGTGGCGAACATTTGTGGAGTCACAGGTGGAGAACTGGGGGCGATTCCTGTTGCATCTTCCCTTCGCTTTTAGGGAAGGTCAGCAGGAATCTGCTAGCTTATTCTTTGAATTTCTATATGGGGTCAGAGTGTGTGGCCCCTCTTCTCCGGTTTGAGAGGAGTGGGAAGGAAAGTTGGGTGCCCCTAGAAGGTCTGTGTTCAGGCCTGTTTCGAGGTTTGGGGACTACATGCTGACCCTAAAGGGGGAGGTGCCAGAGAGTGTGAATACCGATCAGTTCTTGCAGGAGTAGTGGTATGGCTGGGATACTCGAGAAAGAATGTATAAAGTGGGTCAGAGAATGCTATCATTGAGTGCCACAATGGAAAAAGTGTGTTGTGCAATTGTTTGGCCTTTGGGAGAATTAGAGCCCTACCTGCGGTGCCATGTCAAGTGGAAGACGCAAGGTAGGGGCATGTGAGCCTCCTCCCAGTGCGTCTCTTATTGGGGGAGGTGTCATATACCATGGCAAAATATGTATTCATGTTGCATTGGGATTGCTTGTCATTCATTACTGGAGGTACATGGTCTGCCAAATTTCATCAGTATGCACACTGTTAATTCCATTACACACATATCTGCATCGCAGAACATTTCAAAGAATCCCTTCTGTTTGATCTAACTGTCCGGAGACGACAATCTGAGCAATAGCATCCAGTGGTCAGTGGGGGGCAATTAATTCTCTTTTGATCAGGTCACCATAGAGCCTACATGTCTATCCAGCCTGGGTATAGGTGTGACTAATCCTATCAGGGGGTTCATTAACACAGCTGCTCTATGACAGGAAAGGTAACACCTTCACAGCCAAGCAGACTCCAAGGCCTGATGTCAATAGATCAATTGATTTAGATGCCATATCTTCCAAATATGAAATATGGGGGGTCAGGGAAGTATGCTCGCAGCCCCTATCTTGTACGGTTAGATTCTCCATCATACTACCTTTAAAATGAGTCCTCACATGACCCTTGTGTATTGATCCTTGCCCGAACTGTATGCACTGGGTAAATCATACACAATAACGGGGTCATGTCAGGTACCCCTAGAAAGAGGATTTGATGGAGAACCCAAATATAAAAAAATTATGTGGGTGCCTGGCCCATGATAGAAGATAGAAGACATTTTCTATTCTTTGAGCATAAAGGTATCATAAGGGAGTGACAACATCTACCTCTCCTCCTTGTCCTGCCCAGGGGCTGAACATAGAGGTGTCTCTTGTCCATAGCAGGGTATAAAACTGCAGACCTGGGGGGACTAGGGCGTGCTTGCATGGGGGACGAGATCTAATTTTGGATGCCAGACGCCATTTCATACCAGACCCCATGGGATAGACCTCTGTAGCTTTCTGTAAGTAAGGGTTCTATGTTTTTTTCCCTTTTATTTTATTTTCTGTGTGGTGAAACTTTGTCTTGTTAATAACTGTTTTTACATGTACTGTGAATATTTTTCTTTCATAATAAATCATTCATTTATTAAGTACTGCCTTATGTCTAGTAAAACGGACTTACATTGCCCTTGAGGAGATTGAAGTATAGTCTTAAATTTACGTACCTGTTCGGCTGCATTATAGATTTGGATTAATCTTTTTCCTGTTTTATATACTACTGGGGATAGTAGATTATATTTGGGAATTGTAGCATATCCAGATTGGATTGATAGCTTCCTGTTGGCTTAAAACAGGCAGGTGGTGGCAGCGATATCATTTAATTGGGTGGTGTAAGAGGGATTTTTTTAATCATTGTGGTCGGATTCTTATTCGTGGTCGTGGCTCGAAGAGCCGTGAATGAATAACCTAAGGAGAAAACATGATTAGGATGACTTACCGACCTAACCTTGAATTCCTATGGAACCTGGAACATAAGAAGAAGTAAGGAAACAGCGGTTGAAGTGTGCCCAAAGTGCCGCGACCGTGGGTACGCCTATAGGGGGCAAAAGTCAGAAATAGGGTGCAACTTGATTTTATTTAGTTTACAAAGCCAGTATCTTAAATACATTTGCCATTTCCATTGAAGGGTCGGGCACATAACGGTCAAAGCAAGCAGAACTCCAACAACCCAGCTTCTTGATCACGTGAGCTGGAACGTTGCGTCTAGAAGCAGCCGAGGCCGCGCCAATTCTGAATGAGTGCCCTGTGATGCCTGCAGAGTCTTTACCCAACATGGTGATGAGTGACCAGACGTGTTTGATGAACTGTGATGACGTTAAAGCCTGGCCACCAAGAGGTAGAAGAGGACCGTCCGCCGCTCGCCCCAACAACATGGCCAATAAGGCCGATAGGGCAGCTACCGGGCACCAACGATGTGACGTGGGAAAGTAGCGGACGGACGCTCCCCACCTGCAGGTTTTGGTGGCCAGCAGAGAGAGGGTGAAACCTGAGCCACTAGGCGACAGCTGGCCCAGGGTCAGGCCCGGTGATCTGTGCCCGAGATGCGTGAACTCACTGGGCCTGAGAAAGCCATAGAAAGCGAGGGGAATGTCCGCTTTGATGACCGTACTTAGGTGGTAACCGAACGGGTGAGTGTCTAGCAGGGTGCACATGGCTCTGAAGAGGTCCCCGGTGACCGGTGCGCAGGAAGGTGACCTGTGAAGTGAAGAAAGTGACACACCTCTGAGCGCAGCCTTGATGGGACATGCGGAAAGCAGTGACGGTGCATTAGGGTGCAACAAGGACCTGTGGTGCTGAAGACCCGTGAGGTGCAGCTTGATGGTATTGTGGGACAAGTGTAAGGAGGAGTGGCAAAAACCAATGAACGCTAGGGAAGAATGCACCGAGATTGTGGCAGGCAGACCTAAGTTGTTCATGAAGGTAGTGAAAGACGCCAGAGCAGAATCATAAGCCCGAATCGTGCTGGGTGCTAAGGAACCTCGGTTTAGAGCGATAGCCACTGCTGAGTAGGTGGCTAGGCCGTCAGTTGCTGGAGCGGGTTGACCGTTCGATCTGCTCCTGGTAGTACCTGAAAGAACAGCCTCAGGTTAGCTCGGGACAATGCATCAGCTGCAACATTTAACCTGCCCTCAATATGTTCGACTGAGAAGTGGAAGTTGTGCTCGAGTGCTAGAAAGACGAACTTCCTGACAAAGCGCATGATGTGGGGGGACTTAGAGCACCCTTTGTTTAGTATATCGACCGTGGCCGTGTTGTCACATATGAAGCGAACAGTCGTGTTACTCCAAGACCGTCCCCACACTGCAGCGGCCGCTACAATGGAATATATCTTGAACAGTGCAGAGGTTTCTTTGAAACCGGGAATGTTGCCGATCTCTGGAGGCCAAGGACCTGCCAGCCACTGATTCTTGTGTATAGCTGCGAACCCGAGTGCAGAAGCATCGGACCGCACAATGGAGGACAGTTCTGATGCTCCAGGAGTAAAGAAAGACACCCCATTCCATTTGTCTAAAAACTGGTCCCACATAAGTAGATCTGCCATGGCTTCATTGTCAATGTGAATAGTCTGCCTCTGGCCAGAGACTGAGGGGAGAAGGTCCAGGAGCCTGGAAATGAATGCTCTCCCCTGAGGGATAATCCTCATGGCGAAAGCCATCATTCCCAGAAGGCTTTGAAGCTCGACCCTGGAGACCGTACGACACCTGGAGAGGCTGTGTAGTCGCTCCCGGATTCTGGCCAGTTTGTCCTGTAGTAGTCTTGCTTGCATGTTCCCGGTATCCAGGATGATACCCAAGAAGACAAGCTGGGTGGAGGGACCCTCTGTTTTGTTAAGCGACAGGGATGCCAATCTCTTTGAACAAAGCCAGCAGTGAGGAAAGGTTACTTGGAGTATGTTTGGGGTGTTCAAGCAGCAAGAAATCATCCAAGTAATGTATGGTGTGTTGGCAGTTGGTGACGTTTTGGAGTGCCCAGTGAAGGGCTGTGGCCAACTGATCGAAAAGCCACGGGCTACTCTTTGCGCCAAAAGTGAGTTTGGTGGTGAAGTAATATTTGTTTAGCCATTTAATGCCATGCCACTGCCAGAGGTCTGGCCTAATAGGGAGTAATTTAAAAGCATCGGTTATGTCTGCTTTTGACAACCAGGTGTTCCTCCCTAACTGCAGGATGATTTGTATGGCCTGGTCAATGGATGAATACTTCATTGAGAATTCCTCTGACAGAATTAAAGCATTGATGCTGGGTATGACAGATGAATAAGGAGCGGAGAGATCGTATATTAACCTCTTTTTATTATTGAACTTCCCGGTAGCGAGCCCCAGCGGGCTGACTCTCCAAGTGCAGAATGGAGGCGTGTCAAAAGGACCGATCATGAATCCTTTTTCCAGCTCTGACATGACACCGCCTCTGTGTCAGCAAGGGCTGACACCAAATTGTGGCATTCATAAGTACACTGTGGGAGGGCGACCAAGCCTGTGTGGAATCCGTCACAGAACCCAGCCACAAACCAACTGACCCAATTGGGATCAGGGTGACAGGCGAGGACCCCGGCCAGGACCTGCACCTAGACCACGCCTAGTCACGCCTGAGAGCCCTTCTGGGAGCAGATTGAGCTGGGGTGAGCTCTGTAACAGGTGAGACATATGTGCCGGAGTCTGCAGTTGCTGTATTGACAGGAGGAGAGATTGAAGTTGTTGCAGATCGGGGATTTGCCCAGGAACCTCACCGGCTTGCCCAGCCTGTCTAGAGCGCCTGTGTTCCTCTGAGGAGCAGAGGCGTGGGAGCTGGGGCCCCTGCTGGAGCTAGGCTCCCCTGGGTCGCTGCTCCTAGGAAACCAGTTGGCTGAGTGGGAGGTGAGTCTGCACACAGCGCAGGACGGAGCTTTCATGCCTGCGAAGTGATCGCAATAGAGCTCCGTATCAACAACCCCCCCAGTTAGTTATATAGTTGAATTCTGCGTAAGCTGCCGCTGCTTTGGCCGAGAAGGATTTGTGGTAATCATAAAACGTAGTGCCCCCGTATTTATGAGCCATCTGGATAACTCTGTGCAGATACAGGTCTAACTCGACCCTGCGGCTAGGGCTGACCGAGCAGATGACGTCCCTAAAGAGGCCAAATGCAAGGACGAATTCGGTGACGTTCAAGGACCTGTTGAGCCTGGCGTCCTTGCTTTGAATGTCACCGCCAGCTCACCACAGGCGACAGTCTTGGTGTCCTTGATGTCTGTCGTAGCGATTAGGAGGGACGCAAGGTTGACATCCTTGCCCTCTAGGATCTCTTTTTTTAATGGGCGCCGAGATGAGATGCGCTGGGGTGATGTTGGGTGGGAGTTGTGGCGTACCTGTAGGCGTAGCCTGTGAGGTAGAAGCCATGGGAGCTGCCGTAGTGGGAGCAGATTCGCTACTCTTGGAGGTGTCCATAAGGTCCAGTCTGGCCTGGAAGCCAGCGACTGACGCTAGGACGTCTGCCATCATAGTATGAAGCTGGGACAGCGAGGCGATTGACGCCTGAGCCTGGACAGCTTCCTGACTGCCCCTGGGGTCTTGGTCGGCAGTGAGCAGGTTATACAGTTCGCCCTTCCTGGCAGAGGCTGGGAAGGGGATGTCCCTTCGCCTTAACTCCTCCTCAAGGGTGCCGGTGGGGAAAAGAAAAATGACTAATGAATTTGCAACTAACTCAACTTCACCTAGCTACTAGACACGGGAACTGACCTGCTGCTGTCCTGAGCTGTAGGGACAACGCGACAGCCTTGGCGGCACGACCTGATACAGCTGTGAATATTATATGAGACAATTAGCGTGGTGTACTGAGTAACAACTAGAGGGTGTGGGTGGCGAAGAGAGTAATTACTGTAGTGACTATGTGTATGCCGTTTGCGCTGAAGAAGAGTCAGAAACGGCACACGCAGAGGACCCCGCTGAAGACGTGTCAGACAAAAGGTGATCCTCCGCCTAGTTTAATGACATGTTGCGCTGAATGAGTAAGGTACAACATGAGTGCCATGCCCCGACTGAAGCAGAGTCAGATCGAGAGCCGAGTGGCAGGTGTGTGTGAGGACGCGCGTGGCTGTGACGGAATGTCAGTAGCAGCGTCATGCGTGACATCGGGGAGTATACCCGTGGATGTCAGAAACGTGGATCACGGGACGTGAGTTTGTGGGTTTGCACGTGTGTATGTGTATATAATATGTATTTCCCCCCCCTCCTTTTTTATTTTTTTTTTATTTTATTTTTTTTGTACCTCGAGCTGCAAGCTGAGAGGAAAATGTTTAGAAGGGAACCTAATCACCGACCACCAACTAGACAAACCTGAGGGGGGAAAGAAATCACAGAAATGACATTTTGGAAGCATAGTAGATAGTGCGGTCTCCAGTAGCAACCGTGAAAATGGAAATTACGAGTGGTACAGTGTGAGTACGCAATTCTCTCCCTGCCTTGAGCTGAAGGGAGCCACTGGTGAGGTCTGGTAGCCATGGGAACTGAGCAACAACGTGGAGTGTGCATGAGTCGTGGGCCCGTTGCTATGGAGACCGGTGTTTTGAGTGGGCGTGAAGCCCTGCGCTCACTGAACTCACTGAGGCCCTGTGCAGGTGGCCAAGGCGAGAAGTGGCACCCTGGATTTTTTATGTGCTGCCCCAGGAGAGTGCATGCATGCCTTTTACCTCTTGTTTTATAGTCTTTTACATGCCCTGTCTCCCAGGGGAGACCCCCATATGCAGCAATACCCCAAAACAAAACTTCTCCCCTTTATGTACATTATACATGTATATACCTATTTTTCCCTGGGCCCGGGGCACATGCTCCGCCCACCGTGACCCCGGAGCCCCGCCCCTCCTGTCTCCCTGCCATGTCTAGGACACGCCGGAAGACCAGAGAGGGGAAGGAGCGCGAGGCCCGGCGGGACGGATACACCGATCGGCGCCTCCCCTCGGTGAGTGACGCCATCCGCTGGCGCCGCGAAACCCCGCCCTCCCCCCAGCCACGCAGCCGACCGGAGCAGCGGGACCAGCACGATGACGTCTCCCCGCCCCGGGCCAGCGGCGCCACCAGGCCGAAGGAGAACCAGGTAGGGGCGGAGCCCTGTTGTTGACCGGGGAAACCCGGACTCCCGGGAGCGGCAGCAACGTGGGCCCAGGAACGTGGGGGGAGGGCGGCCCTGGCGAGGAGAGCAATACCCTGCCCCAGAACAACGTAGACAGGGAGCAGTGGGGTTGCATAAACAGGACACATAGAGTCCGGGAACCGGCGCTTACCTGAAAAACCTCGTAGAGGACGGGGGATAGGACCGACACAGAAACCATCAACTAACTCTCCAGAAACGTGAGACCTAATACAGCAGCCTACAAGAGAACTACTGCCAATGATACACACGCCCCTACCTGTGGGAGAGGTGTGGTTTTATACCCCACGCCACTCCCACAAATGCAGCCAATTAGGCTTTCAACATGTACCGTAAGTAGGGTACCACTTGCATGAATAATTAGGCCTGGGGTGTGCCTGGGTGGCCGTGAAGGGTATCCTAGAGAAGGGGGCAAAAATACCTCAGTTAGGTAATACATGAATTAATTGTTAAGCATAACCTACGTCATATGAACCCAAGATAACAGACAAAATACTCCAGTTAACAGCCGGAGGTTGGAACGTGCCAATGGAACAGAGCGATAACAGTGCCCTTAACTTACTTAACATCTAAGTGATAACTGACAAAGAAGCCCCTACCCAGAAGCTGGCGCAGCTGTTATGGTGCCGAAGCCAAGATAAATTTCTAGATATACCACTTGGCACTACTAGACCCATAGCACCTACCAGGATGGTACTACCAGGGTGCACATGGATAGAGGTAACCCAAGTGTCAAATATAGAAATTGTCGAAGTGCTAGGTACAATGAGTCGGTTAGAAAAGTGGCCAAAACACAAACGTCAGTAGGTATTTAGATAGGTAGTGCCAGAAGAGGAAGATTTCAAAAGTGTCCCGAGCTACACATGTAAGTAATCCTATTGAACCATGCCATACAGAAAGTGACAACAACAGACCCACATAGAAAAAACATAAAAGTATATAACATACTTAACCTGAGGTTTCGTGTACCAGTAAGGTAGTCTCCACATACTTGCAGGTGTAAAGAAGATTATTACTGCTACGCCTTGAGGCTTATTGCAAAAGAAAATATACATGACTAGCAGGTTACAAAGACCGATAAGGGCAAATTTCCCGACCGGTACACACGACAAGACATGAACAAGCTGAACCCACATCAAAGAACTTAACACTAAGATGTGTACAACTAAGACCACAATCAGACACATAGTAACAAACATAAGAGCAAGATAGAGATGGCAACAACATGAGGCTCGTGGACTGAATCTGCCTATGACAAAATCGCATGAAACCTAGAAACGGCAACAACATGAGGCTCGTTGATTGTCAAGCAATCTGCCTCTAACAGGGGCGTAAGTAACGTACAAAAACAAATGACAAGAGGCTCGTGGATTGATGATACAATCTGCCCCAAACAAGAACGTTTGTAAGGTACAAAGGAATGACAAAAATACGAAGGCTCGAGGATTGTCGGGCAGTCTCTCTCTCCCAGGGACATGTGACGTACGAAAGGCAAGCAAAGAGACAGCTTAACACTTACCTGGAATGGCATGGTCGAACTGACTGTAACAAGGCGTATGTAATGACCAAAAAGGAAACTATAAAGATGAAGCTTTACGGATTCACGACAGCGTTTAGCCTCCAACCACATCGGACACATAGCGCTAAGACTTAAAGCAACCTAGCGTACATAAAGTAAGATGAAACAAAAGAACTGAAACAACAGAAGGGGACAATTAACTAGGAGACGTACACTGTAAGGAACTGTATGCGTATCACCCTGTAGGGAACCATATATATGTCCCACTGTAGGGAACCGTTAACGTTGACGCATGGTATATCCCTTGAAGTAACATAAGCACCGTATAACATGAGCTATCTGCCTCTAACAGGGGCGTGTGTAACGTACGGACAAAAGACAACAAGAGGCTCGTGGATTGACGATACAATTTGCCCCAAATGAGAACATTTATAATATACAAAGGAATGACAAGGATATGAGGCTTCTCTCTCACGGGAGCGTGTGACGTACAAAAGGCATGTAAAGTGACGACTCAAAGCTTACCTGGAACGGTGAGGTCAACCTGACTGTAACAAGGCGTGTATAATGACCAGAAACTAAACTATAAAGATGAGGCTTTACGGATTGACGATAGAAATCAGCCTTCAACCACACTCAACGTATGGTGCTAAGAGGTAAAACAACCAAGTGTACATAATGTGACAGCTGAAACAAAAGAATGGGAGAATAACTATGAAACGTATACTGTAAGGAACTGTATGCGTATTACCCTGTAGGGAAATGTATGCATGTCACACTGCAGGTAACCGTATGTATGTGACACTGAAGGTAACCGTATGTATGTGACACTGAAGGTAACCGTTAACGTTGAAGCATGGTATATCACTTGAAGTAATGTAAGCACCGTATAACATCTCCATAAACAACAAAGCCCTGTATATAAGCCTACAGTAGTGTAAACCCTGAACAACATTAATGTTCAGCAGAACAGCTAAATTAACCACTAATACACAGTATATATAAGCCACAGTAAAACGCAATTACCAGCAATAGAACATAGGCCCATATGTCAGCTAAAATAATGTAAAATGCCCAGTATATCTGCTACAGTAACATAAGCCCCAAGTAACATTAATGTACCGTATATCAGTTAATTAACACTAACGCATGGCATATTGACACTTGTTATGTAATGCAAATTATCAGCTATAGTAATATAAGCACCGTATGACCACAATAGGGACATTAATGCACCACATGACAGCTATGGAAATGTAACACAGCATCGGCTATATTAACACAAAGCCGTGTAAATCAACTATACCAAATGAGCACAGTACATACACTATGGTATCAACGTCTGGTACTGTAAACCAATATAACGTGAAGCATGGCATCAGCTCAGGTAACACATGCCACCGGAACCATTGTAGCATAAAGGTCACAGTCATGTATGTACAATGTGACAGCTCCAGAAAGGTAAACATTATTTTATGCGTAATGTGCCTGCTATAGGAATATTTGCGTAGTGTGAATGTTATGGGGTAGAAGGAATCATGTTCAATGAGAAACATAAGAGTAGCATGACAGCGCTGAACATGAAAAATGTAACCACAAGCCATGAAAACAATACTGTAAGAAACATATGCAGGTCATATTGAAGGAAGATGTACATGTTACACCGCTAGGGAAACATAAGCACGTACACCGAGTAGGAACCTGAGTAATACACTGTTGAACGCAGACATGGTATACTGTGTGGGATATCAGCAAGGAACACTATGTGGAAGGTAGGCGTGGTATACTGTGTGGGAACGTATGGCAGTACGCGGTTTTGCTTGTTACCTGCTGTTGCAACCGAGTGGAAACGCAATCATGGTGGTGTAGTTGTGCAGAATGTAGCCGTGACACAGGAAGCCAAGTGATGTCAGTACCTGGTTGAAATGAATACGTGTTATCTTGTGTGAACCGTATGCGTGATAAATGCAGGAAAACATGGCGTGTATGGTAACGAAACACAGAACGCTGTAAGGAAACATAAGTGTGGAGAACCATGTGGTAATGTCAGCAAGGACATCCTATCACACCTGACCTCCCGCATGAGTAAATGAAAAAGCAATGCCATGATAACAGCCTAACATACTAGACCTGAGAACCATGAGAGTCATGCTGTGACAGCTTGAAAAACCTGACCTGCAGACATTAATGAAAGCCTAACACGACATAACTAAAAACCAAGACAAATGTGACAATAAAGCTATGAAACATCTGCTGATGTAGCAGGTGGGCGCACAGTAGATTCTATGGTGACATAACCCATACATGACTACGTGTATGTAATTATAAACTATACAAGTTATATGAATGGTAACATAAAACAGTATAATAGAGACATATGATTTATCTACGATAAGTGACATAACCACAGTGACATATAACAGTATACTGATGGCAACTTACATGGTATATACTAAGGGATGTATACGTGGTGTACATATAACTGACAAACACAGTAAATAAATGCACTGGTGATCTATAACAGTACAATGTATTATAACAATTTATACATGGCCTATAATCGATGACATGTCTGAGATAGAGATTGGTCCTTGGCTGCAGCATAAAAGAACATACAGATGGGGAGACACAGCAGGAGAGACTCCAGCGAAGGGACAGAATGGAGAGCGGTTGTGAGCATGAAACTGGATTACACCAGGTCACATATGAAGGAAAAATAATCTCGTAAATGTAATAACAGTCAAAACAACACCGAAATATGGAGGCCCCCCTACACCTGGAGATTCAGCAGCCTGTGCTGCTCTGTCAGCCCAAACACATCCTCCTGCTGCAGTCAGCTGTTTGTATAAGCCACAGCTGTGACCTCCAATGAGTGATCTTTGCAGACTAAGAGACTGAGGCCGGAAAGAGTTAACCTCAAGCTGAAATATGCAAATTACCTCACGGCCAGCAGGCCAGGGCTGGAGCCTGCACAGCTACATGTGCTTACTGCATACTGTAGGAGCGAGTTGTAGCTACTTCACAGCCTGCAGCGTGAAAGGTACCTTAACACATTACCATATTCCTTGCATCATAGTTAGGTTAGCAAACAGTGCCTCTCTGCGACATATGCAATCAAACCTCCCGCCAAAACCACAGCTTCCGGTGCAAAGACATCTTGCATGCTGGCGACAGCACCTGCTTCTCGGCCTTTTGGCTAAGATCAAGTGTAGTATCTGTTCTTATCAGTTTTTCATGCCGGTGTACGGTGACGCCGGTATGGGGCTGGTGGGGATGGGTGCTGCATGGAGGATGCAGGTGTACCGGGGCTGGTTCTGAGGAATCAGCTCGACGGCTGCCCCGATGTGACCTGTTCCCTCCGGGTCTCGCCATGAGGCTGAGAGGGTCTAGAGCCGAGGTACTTTTGTGCCTCGGGGAGAGGTGCCCCCGAGGTGCCGAAACTCACTGGGAGTATTGGCTCACTGAGTTGAAGCACGGGCACCATAATCTCTTCACCTTGTGGCACTCACCTCTTGATTCCCGGCCTTCTGGCTAGGATCAGAGAAATTTTTATAGATCCGGCCGGATGTCCGGGCAGTATATCTGCACACATTCACTTATTTATTTATTTTTGTCTCACTGTGTCACTTTTTGCGTGTTGTGTGTTCACAGGATTTGTCAGGATGCGGTAGCCCTTCTGGGTGCCCTAGGGGAGGTGTGTGTGGCCATTAGGTTCCGCACCTCCCTGCAAACACCCCGGGCACTCCTGCTTTGGCAGGGTACCTACCGTTATCGGCTCTGCAGGCAGATACCTTGGCTAACGCCAAGGGGGATGCCGGGAGCATTTGTGGTCCCCTAGTAGCTTCGGCAAAAAGGGACATCGAACCTGGAACCTCGCAGGTACCTTTTGGTCCGGAGGCGAAGGGTAAGGTTTGTTGGGGGGCCTCTCTCCTATCGGATAAGGGCTTGCGATAGACCGCATCCTTTGTGCACGTTTTTTTAGTGTAACACGTTTGCACTTTTTCTTGCACTTTGGGTGAATTGAGAGCACGTTCCTCGGCTTTAAAAAAAAAAAAAAAAAGTGGGTATATAAAGACCAGACTCCTCCCACAAATTAGGTTAACTGTTTCAGCCAACCTCCACTTATTTTCGGTCTAGTGTAGACAAATAGTGATTTCAGAGATAATCCTACCACCCGCACGTCTCGGTTCGTGACACTGCTCATGATATGTATTATTTTATCTGTTCAATAAAGTTTTTAAACTCTACATTATTGGTCCGATTATCTATAAAGGTAAAATATAAGAGTGGTGCCCTGCAACAGACAACCCCTTTCAGACATGTCCAGACATGATTATACATAGAAAGCTGCGCCATTTAGCATCCGTCTACTACGTCATGATATGGGCGTTATTACACAAGACATGTCCGGGCTTGTTGGCATAGGCGTATGCATAGAAAACTACGTAATTTAGCCACCGCCTACTATTACAAAGCGCGCACTATGAAGCCTATGCTATTCATTCAGAAAGCTTTGGCACTGGAACTAGCATGCCGTACTTCTCTCCCCTAAAAGGTTAGTAGTTTTAGGTTTCTTTTTAGAAATATAGCTGCGTGTCTGTGAATTACTTATTTCACAATGGGGGGTATTTATCAATTTTGCCTGTTGACAATTTCTTTTTACCCTTTTTTTTCTCACTTTGGTTTTTGTGGACATGCACCAAATTTATCATTTGGTGCAAGTTATTAGTAATTTTGGCTCAAATGTTGAAATCAGCTGTTCACAGCGCCTTTTACACAGAACTTACCACTACAGAGAACAGCGTATTTCACCCTGTAGATCAGCCATCTCGGAGTCCCTTCCTGCAGTATATCAGCAAGCAACATGAGTTATTTTCTTTTGTGGGGTTTATAGCCACCATGTGAAATGGATTTTATTTTCAACTTGAGTAGTTTTTTTTTTTTTTATTACTTTAGTGCAGTGGTCTTCAACCTGAAAACCTCCAGATGTTGCAAAACTGCAATTCCCAGCATGCCCGGACAGCCGTTGGCCAATGCTGGCTCAACGGAGGGTGAAGGTTCCTCAGGATAGTATTGAGCAGACCTTTTTAATGTATTTTGACGCCTTTACATTTTCTTACATTGCTAAGTGTGTTTTCCAAGTGCAAAATTTCTTGGAGGTGATTTGCGCCCCCCAAAAAACGGGATTTGCGCCAAAATCGATCGATTGGCGCAAATGATGAAATACTGACTAAAGTTGAAATCACACATGGGACCGTGTGATTTTGAGAAAGTTGTAAAAATGACAGTGGAGAAGATGCGCCATAGAGCGATTGGCGCAAATGATGAATTACTGACTAAAGTTGAAATCACACACAGGACCGTGTGATTTTGAGAAAGTTGTAAAAATGACAGTGGAGAAGATGCGCCATACTTTGGCGCAAAAAGACACTGCGCTAAAGTATTGCGCCAAAGTTATGTTAAAAAAAGACACATAAATCCTTTGATAAATACCCCCCAATATACTGAATGAGGTGCGTGTGTGTGTCTGTGAATTAGTGTTAGTATTTTTTTAATCTGCCGCATAGTAAAATCCTATTGTAAATTGTTATGCAGTATACTGTGTGACTGTCAAGGCATGATTTACTTTAGTATAAATGAAATGTGCTATAAAGCGGTCACATAACTAAATAAGCAATCTATGGGGCTGTATTTTCTTGATAGTTATTGTATGTTAAGTGCTGCGGAATCTGTAGGCGTTATATAAATAAATAAAATAATAATAATAAAATAAAAATATGTGATAAGCTAGGAATGGGGGGGCTGGGACGTAGTTGCCATAGCATCATGACGTCAGTTTTTTAGAGGTGGGGGTCGTGGGAGAGCTGAGAAACAGCATATGGCTGTAGTTAGAACCCGTGGGGGAAAGGGGTGTGGTCCCTGTCAAACACCAGAAGGGGGCTGGCTGACGTGTTAGGATTTGGGACTAAGGGGGCGTGGCTAGGGCGTGACTGGGGGCGTGGTACCTGTCAACTGACAGTTTAACATGATATGCCTATTCTCTACTACTAATGACATTACTTCTGCTACCGAGCACTCAGGTTCAGTCAAGGATAGAAACACGTCATCTGCATATAGGGATATGAGGTGTTCTCGGCCTCCAATGACCACTCCTGTAATCCGCGGGTTTTCCCTAATGGCCTGAGCCAAAGGCTCCATAGCTAACACAAAAATTAGGGGTGACAAGGGGCAACCCTGCCTAGTCCCGTTCATCAACTCAAACTCATCAGATAGAGCTCCATTCACGAAGGTTCTTGTCACGAACCAGCAGGACTGGGAGTGGATCCTCTGGACCAGAGAGGCGATGGTGTGGGCTGTACTGGAGGACCGGTTCTAAGCAGTTACTGGTCTTCACCAGAGCCCGCTGCAAAGCGGGATGGATTTGCTGCGGCGGTAACTACCAGGTCATGTCCCCCAGTAACAACTCGACCTCTCTGGCTGCTGATATGGCGTGGTACACAGGGAGAAGGCAAGAGCGTAGTCGGACGTAGCAGAGCTCAGGGCAGGCGGCAAGGGTTCACAGGTGAGGAGACGGTAGCAACAGGTTCCGCAACTGGCAAGGCAAACAACACAGTAGGGAACGCTTTCTCAGAGGCACAAGGCACAAAAATCTGGCAAGGCAGGAAGGGGAAGGCAGCTTATGTAAGAAGGACACAGTGGGAGGTGAGGAACCAGCGCACCAATTACCGGTGCGCTGGCCCTTTAAATTTACTGAAGCCGACGCGCGTGCGCCCTATAGAGTGGGGCCGCGTGCGCCAGGATGCAGGAGTGCTGGGAGCCGCGCGTCGGGGAACAGGTGAGTCGGGCAGGGACGCGGCGCGTGAGCGGGACCAAGCCGCCACGCCAGCCACGTCCCTGAAACTGTGGAACCCACGCTCCCGGTCAGTACGTCTGACCGAGAGACGCCGGGATCCCGGGACTGAGGGCTGAGGCAGCGGGTGCTCCGGTCCGGAGATAATGACCGGAGCGCTCGCTGTGACAGTACACCCCCCCCTTAGGTCTCCCCCTCTTTTTAGCACCAAGAAAGTTGAGGATGAGACTGCGGTCCAAGATGTTATTCTCAGGCTCCCAAGATCTCTCCTTAGGACCGCAGCCCTCCCAGTTGACCAAAAAAAATCTCTTCCCCCGAACAACCTTGGTAGCTAGGATTTCTCTGACCGAAGAAATATCTGAGGTACCAGCGACAGGGGTGGGAGAAAGAAGTTTAGGAGAGAAGCGATTAAAGATGGCGGGTTTGAGAAGGGAGACATGGAAAGAGTTATGAATTCTGAGAGAGGGGGGGGGAGATGGAGCTGGTAGGACACCGGATTAATGCGGCTCTTGACTCTGAAGGGACCCAAGTAACCAGGGCCCAGCTTGTAACTTGGTACCTTAAATCTGATGTATTTCGAGGAGAGCCACACCTTGTCACCGGGACTGAATTCCGGAGGAGCTCTACGACTTTTATCGGCCTGGAGGTTCATACGGGCCGAGGCCTTGAGGAGGGCTGAGTGGGTGTCTCGCCAAATAGAAGAGAAGTCCTGAAGGAGGTCCTCTACAGCTGGTACAGAAGAGGAGGCGGAGGTCAGAGGTAGAGGTGGCAGAGGATGACGACCATAAACCACAAAAAATGGAGACTTATTGAGGCGGACGACTGTTTGAAATTATTAGAGAACTCTGCCCACAGAAGTAAGTCCGACCAATCATCTTGGCGGGAGGACACAAAATGGTGTAGATAATCTCCCAGAATCTGGTTCACCCGTTCAACTTGGCCATTGGACTGAGGGTGATACGAGGAAGAAAAGTCCAGCTTGACCCCGAGCTGACCACAGAGAGCCAGCCAAAATCTGGAAACGAACTGCACCCCACGGTCAGAGATGATGTGTCTGGGAAGACCGTGGAGGCGGAAGATGTGTAGAAAAAACTATTTGGCCAACTGAGGCGCGGACGGGAGACCAGGCAGGGACACAAAAGTGAGCAATCTTCCAAAATCAGTCAACCACGACCCAAATGACCGTCATACCATGGGAGGAGGGAAGATCAGTGATAAAGTCCATAGCGATGTGCAACCAAGGGGCGTCCGGAACAGGAAGAGGCAGAAGAAGACTCGCAGGTTTCTGACGAGGAGTTTTGTCACAGGCGCAGATCGAACAGGACTGGACGAATTCCGAGATGTCTTTCTCCAGCGAGGGCCACCAATATCTTTGGGAAATTAATTGAAGAGACTTCTGAATCCCAGGATGACCGGCAAAGAGGGAAGCGTGACCCCACTTGAGAATTTGTAATTGCTGACGAGGAGGAACATAGGTCTTACCCGGGGGAAGAAGCCGCAAGTCCACAGGTGCAACCGAGATGAGACATTCAGGTGGGATAATGTGTTGAGGAGTGGGTACGTCGCCCACCACATCTGAAGAGGGAGAAAGGGCATCTGCCCTGATGTTCTTGGCAGCGGGGCGAAAATTAATCTGGAAATTGAAGTGGGCTAAGAAGACGGGCTTGGCGGGGATTGAGTCTCTGAGCAGACTGGCGGTAGGCTAGGTTCTTATGGTCCGAGAAAATGGTCACAGGGTGAGGAGCACCCTCGAGAAGATGTCTCCACTCCTCCAAGGCTAATTTAATTGCCAACAGTTCTCTGTCCCCAATAGCGTAATTCTTCTCGGTGGAAGAAAAGGTTTTAGAGAAGAAGCCACAAGTTATGGTCTTGTCTCTGGATGACTTCTGAGTTGGCACCGCTCCAGCTCCCACCGAGGATGCATCCACTTCAAGATAGAATGGCTTGGAAGAATCTGGCCGGGAAAGAACAGGAACAGAAGCAAAGGCGGTTTTCAGGGACTGGAAGGCCTCTTCAGCGTGTCAAGTCGACGAATGGACCTGAGGAAGAGGGGAGCGTGTCCCCTCGCAACGCGTAGACCCTGCTTTATTTCCAAATAAAGTGTATCTTTTACTTCCATACGGCTCCTGACATAATTTCTTCAGCTGCCGCACGGGCGAGTGCCAGGATCGGATCCTTTTTCACTGCCACTGCTCATTATTCACAGACCGTCTGGTCGGACGGGTGGATCCGGGCAGCACACCGTGGATTTCTACTTACCCACACCAGTTGGGCTCCTCTAAGCTGACTTAGGTGTTATGCTCTCAGCATAACACCATCAGGTGAGAGCATTTCTTACGCATTTTTCACCTGTCAATTGTACTAAGGATAACGGCACATAGATAGGCGCATTGGGGGTTCCGCAACTGGCAAGGCAAACAACACAGTAGGGAACGCTTTCTCAGAGGCACAAGGCACAAAGATCCGGCAAGGCAGGAAGGGGAAGGCAGCTTATGTAAGAAGGACACAGTGGGAGGTGAGGAACCAGCGCACCAATTACCGGTGCGCTGGCCCTTTAAATTTACTGAAGCCGGAGCGCGCACACCCTAGAGAGCGGGGCCGCGTGCGCCGGGATGCAGGAGTGCCGGGAGCCGCGCGCCAAGGAACAGGCGAGTCGGGCAGGGACGCGGCGCGTGAGCGGGACCCAGCCGCCACGCCAGCCGCGTCCCTGAAACTGTGGAACCCGTGCTCCCGGTCAGTACCGGATCCCGGAAGGGCTGAGGCAGCGGGCACTCCGGTCCGGAGGTAATAACTGGAGCGCTCTCTGTGACAGTTCTGGAAGTGGGATTATGATATAAAGCTCCAATTGCAGACAACACAGGGCCGCTAAATCCCATATGTCGGAGTACAAAGCAAGGGACAGCATGGGAATCCCCTGGGTAGTCACATGGTGGAAAATACCCAGAATTCTTCTAGTATTAAAATATGCTTGTCTCTGTGGGACAAATCCTGCTTGGTCAAGGTGTACGAGGAAGGGAAGGATTTTCACTATACGGGAGGCCAATAATTTGACAAATATTTTTACATCTTGATTTAATATTGATATTGGTCTAAAGTTTTTGGGAGTGTCAGGGGGTTCACCCGGTTTTACCCATTCATCACATACTGGAAAAAATCTCTAAGATGGGGGGGATAATATTGTGCAGAATCTTTTATAGTAATGGGTAGCGAAACCATCGGGTCCAGGGGCTTTGTCTCGGGGGAGAGATTTTATAATTGTTTCAACTTCCTCCAGGGTAATGGGGGAATTCAGAGCCTGCAATTGGGATGGGTCTATAGTTTGGAAAGACAACGAGGATAAAAAGGAGGTGATAGAAGTTTCTAAGTTTGGGGGAGGAGGAATAGAGTCTTTAAGGTTATATAAGTGGGAGTAATATGCTTGGAAACCATTAGCTATATCCGTTGGGGAGTATAATTTTGTATTACTAAAGGGGTGAATCAGATGTGGGATTCTACATTTTAGTTGTTGCGCTTTGAGCCGGGCTGCCAGTAGCTTTCCAGCTTTATTATTTTGGGAGTAAAACTTAGCCTTAGTCTTCCTATGTGCTTTTTCATAGGAATATAGGAGTAAGCCCCTCAGTTCTTGTCGTAGTTTTGCCAAAGTATCTGCTAAATTGTCTGTGGGGTTGGATTTATTTTGAGATTCCATCTGGCGGATCGACTGCAAGAGCTCCACTATCTTACCTTCCTGCTGCCTTTTGTGGATCACACCTTGTTTAATGAAGGAACCTCTCACACTGGCCTTGTGGGCGTTCCATGGGATGGTAGGGTCAGGTGAAGAAGGGGTAAAGGGGTACTCCGGTGAAAACCTTTTTTCTTTTAAATCAACTGGTGGCAGAAAGTTAAACATATTTGTAAATTACTTCTATTAAAAAATCCTTCCAGTACTGCTGAATGCTACAGAGGAAATTCCTTTCTTTTTGGAACACTGATGACATCACGAGCACAGTGCTCTCTGCTGACATCTCTGTCCATTTTAGCAACCATGCATAGCAGGGGTATTCTATGTGTAGCATGGTGGCTCAGTGGTTAGCACTGCTGCCTTGCATGCACGGTCTGTCAGTGCATGCTGGGAGTTGTAGTTTTGAAACGGCTGGAGGTTTGCCCCCCATGTGAATGTACTGGGTACATTCACACTGGCGGGTTTACAGTGGGTTTCCTGCTTCAAGTTTGAGCTGCGTCAAATTTTTCACTGCAGCGCAAACTCCTAGCAGGGAAACTCACCGTAACCCACCAGTGTGAATGTACCCTAAAAACACTACACTGCACTAAAACATAATAAAGGGTAAAACACTACATTTACACCCCTTACACTGTCCACCCCCCCCCCCTCCCCAATAAAAATGAAAAGGGCAGTGTTTCCAAAACGGAGCCTCCAGCTGTTGCAAAACAACAACTCCCAGCATTTCCGGACATCCACTGACTGTCCAGGCATGCTGGGAGTTTAGCAACAGCTGGAGGCCCCCTGTATGGGAATCACTGGCGTAGAATACCCCTATGTCATCCCTAATGTAGTCCTCAAATGCGCATGGTGCTCTCTCACTTCAGAGCCCTGTCATCTTTCAAGGAAACAGTTTAGGGCCACATATGGGGTATTTCCGTACTCGGGAGAAATTGCAATGCACATTTTGTTTTTTTTTTTATCTCCTTTTACCCCTTATGAAAAGGAAAAGTTGTGGGCTACACCAGCCCGTTAGTGTAAAAAAATAAAAAAAATGTACACTAACATGCTAGTGTTGCCCCATACCTTTTACTTTCACAAGCGGTAAAAGGAAAAAAAAGCCCCCCAAAATTTGTAACACAATTTCTCCTGAGTACGTAAAATGCTCTACGGACGCACACAACAAGGCTCAGGAGTGAGAGCGCACTATGTACATTTGAGGCCTAAATTGGTGATTTACACAGGGGTGGCCGATTTTACAGCGGTTCTGACATAAACGCAAAATAATAAATACCCACATGTGACCCCATTTTGGAAACTACACCGCTCACGGAACGTAACAAGGGTATAGTGAGCCTTAACACCAGACAAGTGTTTGACGAATTTTCATTAAATAATGTTTATAACACTAGCGCAAGTGGTGTGATACTGTGTATTATGCCCAACCTGCAGTTATTTTTTAAGTATGAGTCCCTGTATCTCATACAAAATAATGGTGTGCCTTATAATGGGTAAAAAAACAACAAGAAAGAACTGGATGGGACTTCAGACTTCAGCCCGCTGCACCAGCACCGCAGCAATGTCGCAGGGGATCAGTGGGACTCAGCGCAGGGGTCTCCAGCGCTTGCGGAGCCTGCTGAGAACCCTGAACCAGAGGGGAGTATAGCAGGAGGTAGAGAGGCTCGGCACCTGCGGTCATGTCCTGCGCAGTCCACCTGGTGATATGAACGTTTCTGACCACAGAGCACCGCGGTTAGCCCGGTAAAATCAGCGCATATAATAACTGTTATCTCCACCCATGTCACTCCAGTATTGTTTTGATCCTACATATTCATATGAGCAGTGTCGCCTACTGATTTTCTCCAGTGTTGTGATAGTATATGTTGGCACATGTCCGATGTTAACCACTGATATCATTACAGTCCGGTTTAGATATAATCCACTACTGTGTATTAAGTACATCAAAGGGTACACATTTATTATATTTACCGTCTTCCGTTCCAAATAGTGACCACAGTAAGCTTGCATGAGGAATATTGGTTGGTGTTTTGTCAGGCCGTAATAAATGTGTTTTTAGGTTTCGCTAGGGGTTGGGGTCTTGTCATTTGAATAAGTATATTGTTTCGTCTTTTCTTACGATTAGTCTATGGGTTTTTGGAGACAGTTTGGTGGTCAGTTTGGTGATCAGAATTGTCGGTGGTTGCTTAAAGTACAGTTCAAGTGCAGGGTATGTGGTCCTAGTGGGGTTAGGATACTAGGGAAGGTTATGTGATATATGTTAATTTAAATTATCCTCTTTAGGTGGAACATCAAGCTAAGGTAAGCTAGTGGGTATAGTCGTTACTATTCAGTCACGGTGTATTACTATTTTGTATCGGTGGAACGATATTTCCTGTCTGTCACGGCTACAGGCATAAGAGCTGCGAAGTTGCAAGAAGTTGCAGGGGCAACATGCTGGCACGGTTCCCCACAGGCAAACACGCTTGAAAGTCCTGTCACGGCTACAGGCAAGTCACTTGGTTCAGTTACATGACTATCTCTGATTAAGAGTTGCACATGGGGCCGAGCACTATCAGAGACGGTCAGAAGCTGTTTGCAACCAGTGACGGCAAGCGTGGTATGGTCAGTCACTGTTAAGACCACAAGTATCTAGGTAAAATAGGGGGTATAGTCGTCACTATTCAGTCACCTTAATACACGGTGAATATCTCTTTTTCTTGCATCAGTGGGATAATACTTCCGGTCTGTCACGGCTACAGGCAGGAGGGCTGCGAAGGTTCAGGTTGTTGCGGGGGCAATCAGCCGGCACGGTCTCCGGCAGGTATGTTGCTTGAAAGTCCTGTCACGGCTACAGGCAGGTCACTTGGTTTCAGTTGGGTGACTGTCTCTGATGTAGGAGTTGCATATGGTGGCGAACATTATCGGAGACAGTCGGTGGCGTTTTCCGGAACCAGTGACGGCAAGTATGGGAATGTCAGTCGCTATGTGGGCCATAGGTGACTGGTAGGAGAATTTCCACACTTGGAGTAGCACACGAGAGTCGGCCTAGTTTGTTTTCTTGCCTCTAGGGTACGGGACAGGTAGGTGGGGCAAACAGGTAAGTGCCACGTTTTTCCTCACTTTGGCACGGGCACAAATGGAGCTTTTTGGTAGTTAGGCACGTCTGATGGTTATTTCTGGGGTTATTTGGGGGATGTTTGGTAGGATCATGTCCCACGAATCGGACATCGAGGATCAGCTATCAGTTCCCGAGACCCCATCTAGAGGCTCTGAACATGGGAGTTCCTATTCTTACAGGACATGGACTATCCCAAAAATCACGGCGGAATTACGCAAGCGGGGCATTCCATTTCCGGCGACAGCTAGGAAAGTCGAGTTGTATCGTATTATGATGATAGACGCTCCGGGTTCGAGTCAGCATGGGGATCAATTTTCGTCAATCCAAATGGCCCTCATGCAATTACAGGGCATGATGACCAGTTTCTCTAGCCCGCTGTCAGAAGTCACGAATCGTCTAGATTCAATGGAGGCCAGGCTTCCAGTAGCCGGTCAGGCGGTGGTGTCCTCGATACAATCAGTTTCGGGTAGCTGGGTACCGGCCTCTCAGAGCGATAATACGGATTCAGTACCGACTCCATCACAGGCTCTACCGGGGTCATCAAGTAATAACCCAGGTATGGCCTTAGCCCCGGCGGGGGGGTCAGAGAAGCCACATCGCATTCTTCCGGCTCATTTTCATACCCCAGAGTATTAGGAAATATATTCTGGAAGGTAGAGATGTAAATCTCGCATCGCTACTGATTGCTGCTCATGAACCTAGTAAGACAATAGCCTGCGGAGAAGTAGCGGTAGTACTTAAAAGTAAGGATATCATTGACATTGCAAGAATTCATGTTAGCATTCAGTATTTATCGCAATGTCAATTGTTCAGTGTACCCGCAGCGCAGAGAGGAATTGGATATTTACCTGTACAAACTGACGGATTTAGGGCATAAATATGATTATCATGTCTCCATCGCGGCTCAGGCTGCGGCAGCCTGGACTCAGTTTCAGCGGACTACAGACTGGGCGATAATGGACACCGAGTTATTTTGTCGCCATTTTGCGGGTTTTAGAGCCCCTGCATGTAATCACTGCAATTCAATCACTCACACCAGTGCGTGGTGCGAACAGGTAAATAGCCAAGCCTCTGCGAATGATAATCCGGTTTTCCCTTCAACCTCCTCTCAGAAGTCACATTCTGGTCTGGATAGGTTGGGAAGACCAATCAAGTACCTGGGTAAAGCCCAGGTATGTAACAATTACAACTGGTCAGCATGTAATTACTCGCAATGTAGATTGTTACACGTTTGCTCACAATGCTTCAGGGCGCATCCCAAAACTCAGTGTCCACAAAAGAACGCATGACTAAGCGTAGTGAATGTGGAAGCCTTGGTGGGGTTTTTTGGCGTCTCACTCGGATCACACGTGGGTGCAGTGGCTGATACAGGGCTTTCAGTCCGGTTTTCATGCTAGGCTGGTGGCTTTGCCTCAGCAGGCATACAGTTGTCACAATCTGCAGTCAACCGGTAGGGACCCGGAAGCAGTCACTGCGCTCATCCATGCGGAAGTTAAAAAGGGTTATATGATCGGTCCATTCAAGGAAATTTCTTTTGGGACCTGGAGAATCAGTCCAGTTGGAATAGTGGTTGGCAAGTTCTCAAATTAAGAACGATTAGTGTACGATCTGTCTGCTCCTCATTCGTCCGTCATTCCTAGCCTGAATGCTCTGGTTCCTTCGGAGGAGTACTCAATGAAGTATGCTTCGGTGGACCAGGCCATTCAGATTATTTTATCATTAGGTCCGGGGGCATGGATGTCAAAGGCAGACGTCACAGACGCTTTCAAGTTATTACCAATCCGGCCCGACCTGTGGAAATGGCATGGTGTCCAATGGCAGGAAATGTATTATTTTGCCACCAAAGTAACATTTGGGGCAAAAAGCAGCCCCTGGTTGTTTGACCAGTTCGCTTCTGCTTTACATTGGATCCTGGAGTCTGTGCTGGGATGTCCACATGTCATACATTACCTGGACGATTTCCTGATCATTGAGCCATCTTTCCATCTTCCCTCTGGTCTAGTGACAGTGAGACAGTTGTTTAGGGCCTTGGAGGTGCCGGTGGCGGAAAATAAAATGGAGGGTCCCAGCACTGAGAGCACTGAAGCGATGGAAGCCAGGCTGCCGATAGAAAAATTGGCACGTATCAAGCACACAATTGACGTTTTCTCTAGGAACCCTCATTGTACCAAAGTGAATTTACAGAGACTTCTGGGCATGCTGAACTTTGCTGCCTGAATAATCCCACAAGGGAGAGCATTCATTTCACGGCTACTGGCCTTACTTCCATCAGTCTCAGGCTAACAAGCAATGTTACATTTGGATAATGAAGCCATGAGGGATCTGATGATGTGGAAACACTTCCTGGGGTCTTGGAATGGCATTTCTTTCTTCATTCCTACTGAAGACAGGTTTTCCCCGGGTGTAGTTTCAGACGCATCTTCATTGGGTTTCGCGGCCATATGGGAAACCCATTGGATAGCTGGGCCATGGCCACAGGAAGTGTTGGAAATAGAGAATTTCATATCCACTTCAGCATTGTTTGAAATTTTTCCATTAGTAGCCGCTGCAGCTACATGGGTTACACAGTGGTCCAGGAAGACAGTGGTTTTCTTCACAGGTAACATCGTGGTGGTGGACATTGTTAACAAGGGCAGGTCCAGGTCTGCTCCCATCATGTCTTTTGTCAGGAAACTTACGTGCTTATCCCTGTTGCAAAACTTTCATGTGAAATGTGAGCATGTTCAGGGGTTGTGAAATGTAGCTGCTGATGCTCGAGCTAACCTTACTCTTTTCTTCCAGGTCATGCCAGGGGCAGACAAAATAGCTACACAAGCACCCCTGGTCAGCGACCTGATGTTCAATTAGACCGTTATAGGTCTGTAGCCAAAGACCTCATTAATAAATCATTATCTAAGAACATGGCAAAAGCTTACTCTCATGCGTGGAAAGTTTTATCAGAATTCAAGCATTCACACCCACAGGGAAGTCATAATATATCTTCTATACTTATGTTTGTTGGGTTTTTCCATACTGACCTTAAACTTAGCCATAGTACTATTAAGTTATATTTGTCGGGTATTCAGCATTTCATGTCCTTAGAGAACCCGGGGGGGCGGGTCTATATTTTCAGCGCACCCTATCCGCGCTTTGTTGAAAGGGATACAGAAGGTAAAACCCAAGGGAACATCTGCTAGACTCCCCATTACGGGTGCACTGTTTAGGCAATTATCTCACTTGTTGGACCAATACCCCTTTGGGGGTCATTGTAGTAGGGTTCTCAAGGCTGCCATGTATTTAGCCTTCTATGGATTTCTGCGCCCAGGGGAATTTGCCCGAGCTCAAGGTGCGATTAATTTTGTGCAAGTCAATCATTTACAGTTCTTCGCAGATATGGCTCAATTGACCCTGATCTCCTCTAAGACGAGTATTGGACACACGACAGTCCCATACTTTACCACAGGACACGCGTGGTGTCCAGTGACGGTGCTCAAAGAATACACGCAGTTATTGACTTCTTCCGCTCCAACAGCCCCACTATTGCCTTTTCCCGTAAAAGCATTGACCATTACGTTGTTTGTCTCTCATATACGTTGTCTTTTGAAATCTTTAGGTCTTGATGCCTCCAGATTTTCCGGACATTCATTCCGGATAGGAGCAGCCTTGGCGGCTTCTAGTAACAATGTGCCAGTTCATGTTATAAAGAAATTGGGCAGATGGAGATCGGCTTGTTATGCTACTTATATTCAAGAACCACGAAATGAAATGCTCCAGGCTGTGAGATCATTGGTTTTCTAAATAAATAAATTATTTTCCTAAGCATAGTTACATAGTTACATAGTTAGTACGGTCGAAAAAAGACATATGTCCATCAAGTTCAACAAGGGAACCAAGGGGTAGGGGTGCGGCGCGATATTGGGGAAGGGATGAGATTTTATATTTCTTCATAAGCATTAATCTTATTTTGTTCCAGGAATGTATCTAATCCTGTTTTAAAGCTGTTAATTGTTCCTGCTGTGACCAGTTCCTGAGGTAGACCGTTCCATAAATTCACAGTCCTCACGGTAAAGAAGGCGTGTCGCCCCTTGAGACTAAACTTTTTCTTCTCCAGATGGAGGGAGTGCTCCCTCGTCCTTTGGGGGGGTTTAACCTGGAACAGTTTGTCTCCATATTTTTTGTATGGGCCATTAATATACTTATATACGTTTATCATATCCCCCCTTAAACGTCTCTTCTCAAGACTAAACAATTGTAACTCCTTTAATCGCTCCTCATAGCTAAGATGTTCCATGCCCCATATTAGTTTAGTCGCGCGTCTCTGCACCCTTTCCAACTCCGCAGTGTCCCTTTTATGGACAGGTGCCCAAAACTGAACAGCATATTCCAGGTGAGGCCGTACCAATGCTTTATAAAGGGGGAGTATTATGTCCCTGTCCCTCGAGTCCATGCCTCTTTTGATACATGACAATATCCTGCCGGCTTGGAAGCAGCAGCCTGACATTGCATGCTATTCTGTAGTCTGTGATCTACAAGTACACCCAGATCCTTCTCTACCAGTGACTCTGCCAGTTTAATCCCCCCTAAGACATACGATGCATGCAGGTTATTAGTAGTGTTGCTCGCGAATATTCGCAATTCAAATTTTATTCGCGAATATCGCATATTCGCGAATTCGCGAATATTCGCGAATATAGCGCTATATATTCGTAATTACGAATATTCTTTTTTTTTTCATTTTTTTTTTTCACAGTACACATCACAGTGATCATCCCTCTCTGCTTCCAGCTTGTGTGGTGTAAAAAAGGCTCTAATACTACTGTGTGAGACCGGTGTGCGAATTTTCGCATATGCGAAAATTTGCAAATGCGAATTTTCGCTTATGCTAATTTTTGTATATGCAAATTTTCGCATATGTAAATTTTCGCACACGCGAAAATAAAACGAGAATATGCGAATATTCGCGAATATGACGAATATTCGTCCATATATTCGCGAATATTCGCAAATTCGAATATGGCCTATGCCGCTCAACACTAGTTATTAGTACCCAAATGCATAACTTTACATTTATCCACATTGAACCTCATTTGCCAAGTGGATGCCCAGACACTTAGTCTATCCAAGTCATCTTGTAACTTATGCACATCCTCTATAGACTGTACTGTGCTACAAAGCTTGGTGTCATCTGCAAAGATAGAAACAGAGCTGTTAATACCATCCTCTATATCATTGATAAATAAATTAAACAACAGCGGTCCCAGTACTGAACCTTGGGGTACACCACTAATAACCGGGGACCAATCAGAGTACGAATCATTGACCACCACTCTCTGGGTACGATCCATGAGCCAGTGTTCAATCCAGTTACAAACTAAAATTTCCAAACCCAAAGACCTTAACTTACCTGTCAGACGTCTATGAGGGACAGTATCAAACGCTTTAGCAAAATCCAGAAACACTATATCCACAGCCATTCCTCTGTCAAGGCTTCTACTCACCTCTTCATAAAAGCAAATTAGATTGGTTTGACAACTTCTATCCTTAGTAAACCCATGCTGGCTATCACTTATAATACAATTATCCCCTATGTATTCCTGTATGTAATCCCTTATAAGTCCTTCAAACAATTTACCCACAATGCACGTTAAACTTACCGGTCTATAGTTTCCTGGGGAAGACCTAGAGCCCTTTTTGAAGATTGGCACCACATTCGCCTTGCGCCAGTCCCTTGGCACAATACCAGACACCAGAGAATCTCTAAATATCATGAACAGGGGTGCAGATATTACTGAACTTACCTCTCTAAGAACTCTTGGGTGTAGTCCATCCGGTCCTGGGGATTTGCTTACATTTATATCACTTAACTTACCTTGTACCATCTCTACATTAAGCCAGTTCAGTACATTACATGATGTGTTACCAGCACTGACCTGGCCAATGTCAGCTCCTTCTTCCATAGTGTATACAGAACTAAAGAACCCATTCAGTAGCTCCGCCTTCTCTTGATCGCCTGTGACAACCTCCCCATTATCATTATTAAGGGGTCCTACATGCTCTGTCCTTGGTTTTTTTGCATTTATATATCTAAAAAAATATTTAGGATTAGTTTTGCTTTCTTTGGCCACCTGTCTCTCGTTTTGAATTTTTGCTGTTTTTATTACATTTTTACAGATTTTATTAAGCTCCTTGTACTGTTTAAATGTTATAGCTGACCCATCAGATTTGTATTTTTTGAAGGCTATTTTTTTGTTGTTTATTGCTCTTTTAACATCATGTGTCAGCCATGTAGGATTTAGTTTTAATCGTTTATATTTGTTCCCCTTTGGTATATATTTAGCTGTATAGTTATTTAGAGTTGATTTAAAGATGTCCCATTTACCTTCTGTATCAGTATTTGACAACACCTCCCCCCAGTCTATGTCCTGTAGTGCAGCCCTCAGCCCAGGGAAATTTGCCTTTTTAAAGTTATATGTTTTTGCCTTCCCCGCCTGTCTTTGTTTTCTACATTTTAAGTCAAAAGTAACTATATTGTGGTCGCTATTACCAAGGTTTTCCCGCACAGTTACATTACCAACCAGCTCTGCGTTGTTGGAAATGATCAGATCCAACAAGGCATCACTTCTTGTTGGGTCCTCCACAAACTGGCCCATAAAATTATCCTGCAATAAATTTAGGAATTGTCGCCCCTTTGTAGTTTTAGCCAACCCCGGACCCCAATCTATATCTGGATAGTTAAAATCTCCCATTATTACCACTGTACCTGCCCGGGCGGCCCTCTCTATTTGTTTATGAAGCCAACCTTCTATCTCTTCAGTGATATTAGGGGGTCTGTAGATTACACCAAATACTATTTTTTCAGTATTTCCCTCCTTTTGCAATTCTACCCACAATGATTCCACATCCTCAGAATCATCACACACTATGGCATCGTTCACACTGACTTTCATACCACTTCTTACATACAGACAGACTCCACCACCTTTTCTGTTCATTCTATCCTTGCGAAACAATGTAAACCCCTGCAGATTGACAGCCCAGTCATGCGAGGAGTCCAGCCATGTCTCAGTGACCCCAACTATATCAATATGTTCCTCCAGTATCAAGGCCTCAAGCTCCCCCATTTTATTTGCTAAGCTTCTGGCATTTGTGAACATACACTTTACATTTCCATCCTTTATGTTATTGGGGTTAATGGGATTCAAGGGTGTAAGTTTTATTTCCCTATGAAGCTTATTCCTATTGACTATTCTAACCCCTCCCTCCGCTCCACCCCCAGGTACATTTATAATTCCCACCTCTCTATCTACACTATCTTCCCCCTCTTTGCTGTAGGTTGCCTCCCCCCAAGTCCCTAGTTTAAACACTCCTCCACCCTTCTAGCCATCTTCTCCCCAAGCAAAGCTGCACCCTCCCCATTGAGGTGCAGCCCGTCCCTACGGTAGAGCCGGTAACCGACAGCGAAGTCAGCCCAGTTCTCCATGAACCCAAACCCTTCCTTCCTACACCAGCTTCTGAGCCACTTGTTTACCTCCCTGATCTCCCGCTGCCTCTCTGGTGCGGCTCGTGGTACTGGTAGTATTTCAGAAAAGACTACCTTGGAGGTCCTTGCCTTAAGCTTGCGGCCTAAGTCCCTGAAATCATTTTTAAGGACACTCCACCTACCTCTTACTTTGTCATTGGTGCCAATATGTACCATGACTGCTGGGTCCTCTCCAGCCCCGCCCAACAACCTGTCAACCCGATCCGCGATGTGCCGAACTTGTGCGCCAGGCAGACAACACACTGTTCGGCGATCCCGGTCTTTGTGACAGATTGCCCTGTCTGTCCCCCTAATAATTGAGTCCCCCACCACTAGTACCTGTCTGGCCTGCCCTGTACTCCTCCCTCCCTCCTTACTGGAGCAGACACCCCCCTGGCGGTCAGAGGCGGTATCCTGCTGCAGTTCTGCTAGCTCTGTAATGGCATCCCCCTCATCTGCCAAGCGGGCAAACTTGTTGGGGTGTGCCAGTTCAGGACTAGCCTCCCTGACACTTTTTCCCCTACCCCTCTTTCTAACTGTAACCCAGCTAACTGCCTGACTGTCCTGCAACTCCGTCCCACTGTCCTCCCCCACCTCTATTCCCGAGAGTGCCTGCTCAGTGAGCAGGAGACTCCTCTCCATGTTGTTAATGCTTCTCATTGTTGCCAGTCGCCCCTCTAGATGCAGGATCTGGGCTTCCAAACGGACAACTAGCACACATTTCGCACAACAATATGCACCCTCAAACTGTTGTTCAAGGATTGCATACATTGAACAGGATGTACATTGGACTGCATTTTCCAACATGGAGGCCATCTAGTTATAGGGATTTCACAAATGTATAGGAAAAAACAGACAGTCAAAATTACACTTAAAATTTTTTGTAGACCTTGTGGGTTCAAAAATTAAAACTCACAGCGATCTCAACCTCCTGCTTTCAAACTCCAGTTTTTGAAACTCCTCTTTCACAACAACACTCAGAAAGAGCAAGCTCTCAATAAGAGTCCCAAGCTAAGATTTATACACCTGTGCCCAATCTACTCCTCCTCCCCCTAGAGGTGGAACAGAGAAAAAAAAAAAAAAAATGAAAAAGGGTGTTTAAACTCTATCAGTTATCCCACTATGTGCAAAAGAGAAAAACTTACCCAAAATATGAATGTGGGCTATAGGCAGTCGCACCCACTCCACAGATTCACTCCACACAACAGATAATCACAGTTTTTGAAACTCCTCTTTCACGCCCCCTCTTACACAGCAACACTCAGAAACAGCAAGCTCTCAATAAGAGTCCCAAGCTAAGATTTATACACCTGTGCCCAATCTACTCCTCCTCCCCCTAGAGGTGGAACAGAGAAAAAAAAAAAAAAAATGAAAAAGGGTGTTTAAACTCTATCAGTTATCCCACTATGTGCAAAAGAGAAAAACTTACCCAAAATATGAATGTGGGCTATAGGCAGTCGCACCCACTCCACAGATTCACTCCACACAACAGATAATCACAGTTTTTGAAACTCCTCTTTCACGCCCCCTCTTACACAGCAACACTCAGAAACAGCAAGCTCTCAATAAGAGTCCCAAGCTAAGATTTATACACCTGTGCCCAATCTACTCCTCCTCCCCCTAGAGGTGGAACAGAGAAAAAAAAAAAAAAAAGGGTGTTTAAACTCTAACAGTTATCCCACTATGTGCAAAAGAGAAAAACTTACCCAAAATATGAATGTGGGCTATAGGCAGTCGCACCCACTCCACAGATTCACTCCACACAACAGATAATCACAGTTTTTGAAACTCCTCTTTCATGCCCCCTCTTACACAGCAACACTCAGAAACAGCAAGCATGTTGTCTTTGGCCTCTTTTAGGCACTCCCCCGGCGGCGGCTCGGGCACACCACTAGCCGCAGTTAGGTCAGGTTGGTTACTTTGGTCAGGGGTTAGGTCCATGTTCTATTTCAGGTGGAAGGCTTTGACCATAAGTGGAAGGTTGGAACATACCTGAGTTTATGGGAGGAGACTGGAACCTCCGCTATTTAGGGTGGGAGGGGTGGGGTAACTAACACATTGGGCGCCCGGTTTTCTTCCCACCCACACCACACTCTTTTTTCAAATATTCTATTTGTTTATTACACACAGGGGCATGCCCTCTTTTAGGCACACCCCCGGCGGCTTCTCGGGCACACCACTAGCCGCAGTTAGGTCAGGTTGGTTACTGTGGTCAGGGGTTAGGTCCATGTTCTATTTCAGATGGAAGGCTTTGACTATATATATATATATATATATATATATATATATATATATATATACACACACTATTGGCTAAAAAGTGCAAACCTGGCATATAAGGTGCAAGATATGATGCTGTATAGTAGGATAATGGAGTTGTTGCCCAAACGTACGAGAGTAGAAAACAAAAGATTATAAATAATGTGCTCCAGATGTTCAGAAAGGTGTACACATAGGGAAAAGAATGTTCATAGAGTCCCGCTGTAGGATATGAAGGTAGGACCCTATTTGTGCAGCGGAGTTCTATGTAAAAGGCACCTAGATTCTCAACCAGGTAAAGTCTGTGTGCTAAGTACAGTGACGTCACTATGGAGATTGTTGAGGACCAAAAAGAAATCCAACGCATTTCTGAGACAGTGGTCTCCTTCGTCGGGGATGTATGTCCTGGCCTCATTGCTTTCTTATATGTGCTCTCAAGTCGTTAACCCCTTGTTGGGGGTTAAGTTGTTATATTCCCGTCTGGTCTTCATTAGCATCACATTTTTACAGGATAAAGTCTCATTTTTCTTCAGAATAGGCATCATGCTTGCATATGTGAAATATCACTGATTATAAAAACCCAAAAATTTCAAACTCTGCATTTAATCCATGCGGAATCATTGTGTTGAGGTTAAAAATTCATTTG
Source organism: Hyla sarda (assembly GCF_029499605.1). NCBI lineage: Eukaryota > Metazoa > Chordata > Amphibia > Anura > Hylidae > Hyla > Hyla sarda. Next base: position 353,207,772 of record NC_079192.1, on the reverse strand, counting down.
GATTCCGCTCTGGACATTTGAGAAATAAAATCCTCCCCTCGCCAGTGGGGATACATTTTTTCTATACCCAAAAAATGTGTACCTTTAAAGCATTGTGTGTTTTTCTTTATAATGACAAGATAAGGGGTGTCCCTCAAAACCTTTCCGTATGTTATTCACATGTTCCCTTATTCGTACTTTGAGGGCTCTTTTGGTACGGCCTATATAAAGTTTGTCACATGGGCACAGTATAGCATAAATAACTCCACTTGTAGTGCAGTTTATATGTTTTTTTTTATTTTGTATGTCGTATCATGATTGGAAAAAGACATAATAGGGGTCGTGTTCTTTGTTGTTGCCCTACAGGCCTTGCACTGTTTGCATGGAAAAAAGCCGGCTTTAGTGGTTAAAAATTGGGTTTTCTGCTTATTGTTGAAACTGGTTTTGATTTTTACCACTGGTGGGGGCTACCAGATTACCAATATTTTGGGGTTTTCTAAATACGAATGAGGAGTTGGAAGAGAAAATGAAAAAAAAAATGTTTTCACTAAAATGCTGGTGTTACCCTAAATTTTTCATTTTCACAAGGGAAAATAGGAAAAAAGCCCCCAAAATGTGTAACCCCATTTCTTCTGAGTAAGAACATACCCCATATGTAAACGCACATGGCCCCTGACTTCCATTCCAAACAAATTCACTCTCCAAAAGCTCAATGGCGCTCCTTCTCTTCTGAGCATTGTAGTTCGCCAGCAGAGCACTTGACGTCCACAAATGGGGTATTTCCACACTCAGAAGAAATGGGGTTACAAGTTTTGGGGTTAATTTTCTCCTGTTACCCCTTGTAAAAATGTAACATTTGGGGAAAAAACTGCATTTTAGTGAAAACATTTTTTTTTTCATTTACACATCCAACTTTAACAAAAAGTCGTGAAACATCTTTGAGGTGTTAAGGCTCACTGTACCCCTTGTTACGTTCCTTGAGGGGTGTAGTTTCCAAAATAGTATGCCATGTTTTTTTTTGTTTTTTTTTTGCTGTGCTGGAACCATAGGGGCTTCCTAAATGCAACATGCACACCAATAAACATTTCAGCAAAATTTGCTTTCCAAAAGTATGGGTATTTCCATACTCAGAAGAGATGGGGTTAGAAATTTGGGGGGGAATTTTCTCCCATTAAATTTAGTAAAAATTGTAAATTTGGGGAAATTTTTTTTTCAGTTACACATCCGACTTTAACGAAAAGTCGTCAAACACCTGTGGGGTGTTAAGGCTCACTGGACCCCTTGTTACGTGCCTTGAGGGGTGTAGTTTCCAAAATGGTATGCCATGTGGCACCATAGGGCTTCCTAAATGTGACATGCCCCTCAAAAACCATTTCAGAAAAACTCACTCTCCAAAATCCCATTGTTGCTCCTTCCTTCTGAGCCCTCTACTGCACCCGCCAAACACTTGACATACACATATGAGGTGTTTCCTTACTCGAAAGAAATTGGGTAACAAATTTTGGGGGACTTTTTCTCCTCTTACCCCTTGCAAAAATTAAAAAACTGGGTCTACAAGAACATGCCAGTGTAAAAATTTAAGATTTTGAATTTTCTCCTTCACTTTGCTGCTATTCCTGTGAAACACCTAAAGGGTTAACACACTTACTGAATGTCATTTTGAATACTTTGAGGCAGTTTTTATAATGGGGTCATTTATGGGGTATTTCTAACCAGAAGACCCTTCAAATCAACGTCAAACCTAAACTGGTCCCTGAAAAATTCCGATTTAGAAAATTTTTGCGAAAAATTGGAAAATTGCTGCTGAACTTTGAAGCCCTCTGATGTTTTCCAAAAGTAAAAACTCAATTTTATGATGCAAACATAAAGTAGACATATTGTATATGTGAATCAATATATAATTTATTTGGAATATCCATATTTTCCTTACAAGCAGAGAGCTTCAAAGTTTGAAAATTGCAACATTTTCAAATTTTTCATGAAATTTTGGAATTTTTCACCAAGAAAGGATGCAAGTATCGATGAAATTTTACCGCTATGTTAAAGTAGAATATGTCACGAAAAAACAATCTCGGAATCAAATTCATGAGTAAAAGCATCCCAGAGTTATTAATGCTTAAAGTGACAGTGGTCAGATGTGCAAAAAACGCTGTGGTCCTTAAGGTGAAAATGGGCTTGGTCCTTAAGGGGTTAATGTAGATTTGCACAAAGCAATTAGAAATATTAATTTGTATAAGTTTTTTGTAAATAAACCTACCACTGAGCAGCAACCCAAAGAAGGTTATGTACCAGCCCAAATAGGTCCACTGGGATTCATGATAGTGCCAGAGTTTTCAGCACAAGAGGTTGAAATTACTAAGATGCTTGCAAGTTGTTTCAATGACGATCCCTGTGCGATGGGGAGTGAGGATTCGTATGAAATCAAAAGATTTACTAGGGGAAACAAATCGGATCCCCCCCCCCCATTCGCTCAGGGAAGTCACATAAATTTATTTAATAAAGCCATAAAAAGGGATGTAAAAGCTATACTCTATCCATCAAAAGTTTTACATTTGTCAAATGAAGAACAGAAAGCACTTAATTGGTTGAAGAGTAGGGAAGATATAGTAGTAGTGAGATCAGACAAAGGGGGGAGTGTGGTAGTGTTGACAACACAATACTACAAAGAAGAAGCCGAAAGGCAGTTAACCGACACTGTAACATATACCCCATTACTCACAGACCCTACATTTAAAATTATGGAAAAATTAAAATCTTTCCCAAAAGAACAGGTTACCAAAGGTATGCTATCTTTAAAAAATGCAGAAAGACTAGTTCAGAAAGCACCAAAACCAGCAAAATGGTACTTCATACCGAAAGTGCACAAATCACTGGACCAACCCCCGGGACGTCCCATGGTCTCTGGGGTCAGTTCAGTGACGGAATATCTGTCACATTATATTGATTGGTTACTAAGACCATTGTTGACCAGTATTCCATCGTACTTAAAAGATACATCACATGTATTAAACGCAATTAATGAAATCCAATTACAAGAGGGATGGTCATTATGCTCAGTGGAGGTTGCTAGCCTGTACACCCGCATCCCACATAATGCGGGTGTACAGGCTATACGGACATTTTTGCAATTTTCAAATAAGTCTTCTGAATTCATCTTGTTTGTCACAGAAGCACTTTACTTTATTTTGTCAAACAGTATGTTTAAATATGAAGATCAATGGTACAGGCAGGACACCGGTACCTTCACGTACGCAAATTTATTCCTAGCAATCTTTGAGACTAGATACATTTACACCACTCAGAATCCTTATACCCAATATTTAAAATTTTATTCAAGATTTGTTGATGACATACTAATAGTTTGGTCTGGAAATGAGAGCCAATTTAAAGAGTTTGTGGACTACTTAAATGAAAGTAACAAATTAAATATGTTATTTACTCAGAAGAGCTTACTCTTCTGAGTGTTGCTGTGTAAGAGGGGGCGTGAAAGAGGAGTTTCAAAAACTGTGATTATCTGTTGTGCGGAGTGAATCTGTGGAGTGGGTGCGACTGCCTATAGTCCACATTCATATTTTGGGTAAGTCTTTCTCTCTTGCACATAGTGTGATAACTTTTAGAGTTTAAACACCCTTTTTCATATATTTTTTTTTTCTCTGTTCCACCTCTAGGGGGAGGAGGAGTAGATTGGGCACAGGTGTATAAATCCTAGCTTGGGACTCTTATTGAGAGCTTGCTCTTCTGAGTGTTGCTGTGTAAGAGGGGGCGTGAAAGAGGAGTTTCAAAAACAAGAGTTTGAAAGCAGGAGGTTGAGATCGCTGTTAGTGTTAATTTCTGAACCCACAAGGTCCACAAAAAATTTTAAGTGTAATTTTGACTGTCTGTTTTTGCCTATACATTTGTGAAATCCCCATAACTAGATGGCCTCCATGTTGGAAAATGCAGTCCAACGTACATCCTGTTCAATGTATGCAATCCTTGAACAACAGTTTGAAGGTGCATATTTTTGTGCGAGATGTGTGCTAGTTGTTCCTTTGGAAGCCCAGATCCTGCATCTAGAGGAGCGACTGGCAACAAGGAGAAGCATTAACAACATGGAGAGGAGTCTCCTGCTCACTGAGCAGGCACTCTCGGGAGTAGAGGTGGGGGAGGACAGTGGGACGGAGTTGCAGGACAGTCAGGCAGTTAGCTGGGTTACAGTTAGAAAGCGGGGTAGGGGAATAAGTGTCAGGGAGGCTAGTCCTGAACTGGCAAACCCCAACAAGTTTGCCCGCTTGGCAGATGAGGGGTATGCCATTACAGAGCTAGCAGAACTACAGCAGGATACTGCCTCTGACCGCCAGGGGGGTGTCTGCTCCAGTAAGGAGGGAGTACAGGGCAGGCCAGACAGGTACTAGTGGTGCGGGACTCAATTATTAGGGGGTATAGGAAAAAGAGTCGGCACTTCTGTGGTGGGTGGTGCACGTGGAAGAAACAGGCATATAGAACAAGAAGTCCCGGCACTCACCAAGTTGCAAGCCAATTTGTATTTATTGTATGCGGGTAAACAGGACGCGTTTCGGCAAAGCCTTCCTCTGCTGTCTAGGGGGACAGACAGTGCGATCTGTCACAAAGAACGGGATCATCGAACAGTGTGTTGTCTGCCTGGCGCACGAGTTCGGCACATCGCGGATTGGGTTGACAGGTTGCTGGGCAGGGCTGGAGAGGACCCAGCAGTATTGGTACATATTGGCACCAATGACAAAGTAAGAGGTAGGGGGAGCGTCCTTAAAAATGATTTCAGGGACTTAGGCCGCAAGCTTAAGGCAAGGACCTCCAAGGTAGTATTTTCTGAAATACTGCCAGTACCACGAGCTGCACCAGAGAGGCAGTGGGAGATCAGGGAGGTAAACAAGTGGCTCAGAAGCTGGTGTAGGAAGGAAGGGTTTGGGTTCATGGAGAACTGGGCTGACTTCGCTGTCGGTTTCCGGCTCTACCGTAGGGACGGGCTGCACCTCAATGGGGAGGGTGCAGCTGTGCTTGGGGAGAAGATGGCTAGAAGGGTGGAAGAGTGTTTAAACTAGGGACTTGGGGGGAGGGAACCTACAGCAAAGAGGGGGAAGATAGTATAGATAGAGAGGTGGGAATTATAAATGTACCTGGGGGTGGAGCGGAGGGAGGGGTTAGAATAGTTAATAGGAATTGGCTTCATAGGAAAATAAAACTTACACCCTTGAATCCCATTAACCCCAATAACATAAAGGATGGAAATGTAAAGTGTATGTTCACAAATGCCAGAAGCCTAGCAAATAAAATTGGGGAGCTTGAGGCCTTGATACCGGAGGAACATATTGATATAGTTGGGGTCACTGAGACATGGCTGGACTCCTCGCATAACTGGGCTGTTAATCTGCAGGGGTTTACATTGTTTCGCAAAGATAGAATGAACAGAAAAGGTGGTAGAGTCTGTCTGTATGTTAGAAGTGGTATGAAAGTCAGTGTGAACGATGCCATAGTGTGTGATGATTCTGAGGATGTGGAATCACTGTGGGTAGAATTACAAAAGGAGGGAAATACTGAAAAAATAATACTTGGTGTAATCTACAGACCCCTAATATCACTGAAGAGATAGAAGTTCGGCTTCATAAACAAATAGAGAGGGCCGCCCGGGCAGGTACAGTAGTAATAATGGGAGATTTTAACTATCCAGATATAGATTGGGGTCCGGGGTTGGCTAAAACTACAAAGGGGCGACAATTCCTAAATTTATTGCAGGATAATTTTATGGGCCAGTTTGTGGAGGACCCAACAAGAAGTGATGCCTTGTTGGATCTGATCATTTCCAACAACGCAGAGCTGGTTGGTAATGTAACTGTGAGGGAAAACCTTGGTAATAGCGACCACAATATACCATATTTTTCGCCATATAAGACGCTCCGGCATATAAGGCGCACCCAATTTTAAAGGAGGAAAATCTAGAAAAAAAAGATTCTGAACGAAATACTGTAAATATTTTATATCAGTATAGTTCCCTCACAATAGTTGGCAGTATAGTTCCCCCACAATAGTTGGCAGTATAGTTCCCCCACAATGTTAGGCAGCTCCCCCCCCCCACAATGGTTGGCAGTATAGTTCCCCCACAATAGGTAGCAGTATAGTTCCCCCACAATGTTAGGCAGCTCCCCCCCCCCCCCAATGGTTGGCAGTATAGTTCCCCCACAATAGTTGGTAGTATAGTTCCCCCACAATGGTAGGCAGCTCCTCCACCCTCCCCCCCACAATGGTTGGCAGTATAGTTCCCCCACAATAGTTGGCAGTATAGTTCCCCCACAATGGTAGGCAGTGGCAGCTCCCCCCCACAATAGTTGGCAGTATAGTTCCCCCACAATGGTAGGCAGTGGCAGCTCCCCCCACAATAGTTGGCAGTATAGTTCCCCCACAATGGTAGGCAGTGGCAGCTCCCCCCCACAATAGTTGGCAGTATAGTTCCCCCACAATGGTAGGCAGCTCCCCCCCCCCTCCACAATGGTTGGCAGTATAGTTCCTCCACAATGGTTGGCAGTATAGTTCCCCCACAATAGTTGGCAGTATAGTTCCCCACAATGGTAGGCAGCTCCCCCCCCACAGACATACAGCTTCCAGCCATATACAGTGTACGGCTGGAGGCTGTATGTCCGTACTGTTGCCCCCACAGTGTTCCGGTCACCGCTCCTCTGGCCCGGTGTCACAATCTACTGCTATGGCCTATGGACCATAGCAGTAGGTGCCTGGACCGGAGGAGCGGTGACTGGAACACTCAATATTACGCGCCGCCGGTCACTCACCAGGCCCCGGTCGGCGCACGTCTTTCTCCGGTGCTCCTGTCCTCCGGTGCCTCTATGGTTGCACGCACGGGACGTCACTGACGTCCCATGCATACAGCCATAGAGAGGAGGAAGACCGCAGGAGGACCGGAGGAGGGCGCGCATCGGCCGGGGAATGGTTAGTGACCCGTGGACATCCTTATGTCCCGAAAAGATTTTTTGGGACACAGGGATGTCCGGCATAGGAAAACCTATGATTTCATCTGCCCGGGCCGGCTCCTGTGTGCGGCTGCAGGCGGGGGCCAGCCAGAGCAGGTAAAAACTAATTCATGTATACTAAAAAAAACAGGGTGCCTCCAGCTGTTGTGAAACTACAACTACCAGCATACCCAGACAGCCTTTGCCGGTCCGGGCATGCTGGGAGTTGTAGTTTCAGAACAGCTGGAGGCACCCTGGTTTTTAGTATATAGTTATTAGTAATTCACCTGCCCGGCGCCCGGAACTGTATGTTCCAGTCCTAGGGCAATAAACATAGCCGGTGTGAGGTGAAAAATTCACCGGCGGTCATTAGGCTGCTGCGGGTGGGGAGCGGGTAGTCAGCGCTGTACCGCACCGCCGCAGCCTCTGTACTTACCACTGACTTCCCGCTCTCACCCGCAGCAGCCTCGGGCGTATATTCGCCGCATAAGACGCACCAACTTTCCCCCCCACGTTTTGGGGAAGAAAAAGTGCGTCTTATACGGTGAAAAATACGGTAGTTACTTTTTACTTAAAATGTAGAAAACAAAGACAGGCGGGGAAGGCAAAAACATATAACTTTAAAAAGGCAAACTTCCCTGGGTTGAGAGCGGCACTACAGGACATAGACTGGGGGGAGGTGTTGTCAAATACTGATACAGAAGGTAAATGGGACATCTTTAAATCAACTCTAAATAACTATACAGCTAAATATATACCAAAGGGGAACAAGTATAAAATATAAATGATTAAAACTAAATCCTACATGGCTGACAAATTATGTTAAAAGAGCAATAAACAACAACAAAAATTGCCTTCAAAAAATACAAATCTGATGGGTCAGCTATAACATTTAAACAGTACAAAGAGCTTAATAAAATCTGTAAACATGTAATAAAAACAGCAAAAATTCAAAAAGAGAGGTGGCCAAAGAAACCAAAACTAATCCTAAATATTTTTTTAGATATATAAATGCAAAAAAAACAAGGACAGAGCATGAAGGACCCCTTAATAATGATAATGGGGAGGTTGTCACAGGCGATAAAGAGAAGGCAAAGCTACTGAATGGGTTCTTTAGTTCTGTATATACTAGGGAAGAAGGAGGAGCTGACATTGGACAGATCAGTGTTGGTAACACACATCATGTAATGTACTGAACTGGCTTAATGTAGAGATTGTACAAGGCAAGTTAAGTAATTTAAATGTAAGCAAATCTCCAGGGCCAGATGGATTGCACCCAAGAGTTCTTAGAGAGGTAAGTTCAGTAATTTCTGTACCCCTTTTCATGATATTTAGAGATTCACTGGTGTCTGGTATTGTGCCAAGGGACTGGCGCAAGGCGAATGTGGTACCAATCTTCAAAAAGGACTCTAGGTCTTCCCCAGGAAACTATAGACCTGTAAGTTTAACGTGCATTGTGGGGTAAATTGTTTGAAGGACTTATAAGGGATTATGTACAGGAATACATAGGGGATAATTGTATTATAAGTGATAGCCAGCATGGGTTTACTAAGGATAGAAGTTGTCAAACCAATCTAATTTGCTTTTATGAAGAGGTGAGTAGAAGCCTTGACAGAGGAATGGCTGTGGATATAGTGTTTCTGGATTTTGCTAAAGCGTTTGATACTGTCCCTCATAGACGTCTGAAAGGTAAGTTAAGGTCTTTGTGTTTGGAAATTTTAGTTTGTAACTGGATTGAACACTGGCTCATGGATCGTACCCAGAGAGTGGTGGTCAATGATTCGTACTCTGATTGGTCCCTGGTAATTAGTGGTGTACCCCTAGGTTCTGTACTGGGCCCGCTGTTGTTTAATTTATTTATCAATGATATAGAGGATGGCATTAACACCTCTGTTTCTATCTTTGCAGATGACACCAAGCTTTGTAGCACGGTACAGTCTATAGAGGATGTGTATAGGTTACAAGATGACTTGGATAGACTAAGTGTCTGGGCATCCACTCGGCAAATGAGGTTCAATGTGGATAAATGTAAAGTTATGCATCTGGGTACTAATAACATGCATGCGTCGTATGTCTTAGGGGGGATTAAACTGGCAGAGTCACTGGCAGAGAAGGATCTGGGTGTACTTGTAGATCACAGACTACAGAATAGCATGCAATGTCAGGCTGCTGCTTCCAAGGCCGGCAGGATTTTGTCATGTATAAAAAGAGGCATGGACTCGAGGGACAGGGACATAATACTCCCCCTTTATAAAGCATTGGTAAGGCCTCATCTGGAATATGCTGTTCAGTTTTGGGCACCAGTCCATAAAAGGGACACTGCGGAGCTGGAAAGGGTGCAGAGACACGCGACTAAACTAATATGGGGCATGGAACATCTTAGCTATGAGGAGCGATTAAAGGAGTTACAACTGTTTAGTCTTGAGAAAAGACGTTTAAGGGGGGATATGATAAACGTATATAAGTATATTAATGGCCCATACAAAAAATATGGAGAAAAAGTGTTCCAGGTTAAACCCCCCCAAAGGACAAAGGGGCACTCCCTCCATCTGGAGAAGAAAAAGTTTAGTCTCAAGGGGCGACACGCCTTCTTTACCATGAGAACTGTGAACTTATGGAACAGTCTACCTCAGGAACTGGTCGCAGCAGGAAAAATTAACAGCTTTAAAACAGGATTAGATACATTCCTGAAACAAAATAACATTAATGCTTATGAAGAAATATAAAATCCCATCCCTTCCCTAATATCGCGCCACACCCCTACCCTTCAATTCCCTGGTTGAACTTGATGGACATATGTCTTTTTTCAACCGTAATAACTATGTAACTATGGAGGAAACTCCATTGAGTTCTTAGATGTACGATTGTACATAGAGAATAATCAAATTATTAGTGAAGGATACAGGAAAAAAGTAGCTAAAAATACGCTGCTTCACTTTCATAGTTCACATCCCTATGCAGTGAAAAAGGGAATTCCATACGGCCAATTCACACGACTAAAAAGAATAAATCAAAAGGAAGATACATATAAAGTACAAGCAGATCAACTGGAAAAAAGGTTAATAGAAAGGCAGTATCCCCTAAAATTAATTAAAGAAGGGAGAAGAATAGTAGAAGAAAAAACGTAAAGAAAAAAAAAGAAAGACACTTTACATGTACCTTTAATAATTCCCCAATGAATAAAATTATAGAAAACGCAATAAGGAAACTTGGTATATTTTAGAAGGAAAAGTGAATAAAGATTATTAGTCCTCAGCTCAATATCAAAAAAGGATTAATGGTAGATGTCTGGTGTCAGAAAGAACAAAAGACAACCGTATCACTAGTAAATTGTTTAATGTAAAAATTATAATAAAAGAGTATATTCGTTTCCCGCAGGGCCCTACGGTAGCGCAATAATAGAAATCACAATATAAAATGGATAAATATGGTTCATCAATACACTACAGAATAGAGGTGGATAGATGTTATCAATCCTCTAAAGATAAAAAGTTACTGTAACTGGTGTATGTATTAATAGCGGTTTAGGCATGAATTGACACACTTCCAAGGGTGATTGTGTGTCTGTGATATGGAAGAGGCTTTGTTATGTTTATAAATGGTTCCACCTGTGAAACATAATAGAGAGTGTCCTGTAAATACAAACAGTCCTGTAAATACAAACAGTCCTGTATATAAAATGGATCCTATGGAATAAATGTGATAACTTATACACCTACAGGCGCCAGATGGCGCACAACAAAATCTCCAGACCAAATAATTATATAAAAGTAAAATACTTTATTGAAAATCACAGTTTATAAAATACACAAAATATAGTACACAAAGTGGGAAAAAGATAGTAGATGGGAATACTGGGGTAAGACAAAACTGTACACCTCAATAGCTGTATGTCTGTGTAGACAAAGTGGGCTGCATGAAGTATAAATATCAATATAAATAGTACAGATAGTGATAAGAAATGTTGGGCAGATGAATAGACCAACAAAAATGCCTGTAGAGTAAAAACAGGCTAAACAAGTAAAGTGCACAAAGTGCTACAGTACGAGAAAGCCAAGAATAAAGTATATTTGCAATGCAGCAAACAGAATCATGCAGCAGTACAGGACTTACCCCAGTTCCACACCAAACCTCCGACGTGTTTCGCCAGGATGGGCTTTATCCAGGAGTGGTGTGGGACTGAATGAGCACAGTATATATACACATAAAACAATAACAATCATTGCACGCACCTGACCGTAATACACTCCACGCTATCAGAACATTCCGTCGCCACTACAGATGTGGATGATGTCATAAGAAGGTGCCATAATTTGATTGGCTACAATATGTAAGAGAATGGTGCATAGAATAATGGCATATATACATACCAGCCAAATTTGTGTCTGTGAAGACGTGCTACATCAAAATGGAGGATCAGGGTAAGTTCTGCGCATGCGCATTATACAATTTATAGGAAAATAGTGTTATAGTGAAAGGGCTCCTCAAAAATGGCCGCCATAGTGATTACTGCGCATGCGCATGTATATAAAACACTAGGGGGATAAAAACTACTTAAAAATGGCCGACCTCCGTGTGTGAGTATATAATTTCAACGGGGGACTCCCTCAAAATGGTCGACTGACATAGAAGGAATGATATATATGTATATGTGCACTAAAAAGTTAATAAAAGATTACATATAAGGGCGACCAGAACGTCCCGACCAAGCGGAGGAATGAATTACATACATCGTATTATATAAAACGCTCATAAGTATACATATATAAAGGTTTTACTCAGTATGAACAGATTACAAAATAGCATAAAATAGGAAATAAAATAGAACTTAGTGATATGGAGTATTAGTGTAAGATATGTGAATTATAGTAGTGATAGATGTAGTGTATATGAACACATAAATACAGATAATGTGAATAATATATAATCATAAAAATACATATAGTGTATATAAACACATAAATATAACGTGTGAAAAAATAATAATATATAATTATGAAAATAAAAATGGTGTTATATCAAATAAGAACACACACAAAGTATAAATAACAAAATGAACCATAAAAATTAGAAATAATAGATAAAATGAATTAAAAAAATGAATTAAAAAAATCAGTGACATAATGTGCTTGTGCATATATATTCAAACAGAGGGGCCCCCTGGTGCATAAAGTGACATGTGAATAGACATGATATAAATAAAACATAGCAAAATATATATTTGTAATATATTACATGTTGATATAGGATATTACATGTTGGTATAGGAAAAATAAAAAGGAGAAAAGGGGGGGGGGGCGTGGTTTGCCATGCACGCCAGCTAGTCGCACTTTTCAGGAACTTCCTGGCCGGCAGAGTATCGGGGACTGAATTACCGCACTCATGACGAAGAGGAGTCCCCGCGGGTCAGCTAAGAAGACCTGAACCTCTTCTGCTTCTGCTGTGCCTATTTCCAACTTTTTTGCCCCGCTGGCGGCTGTGCACGAGGCCCCGGAGATGATCCCCCCTGGGCCGCGGCCATTCTCTGCTCCCGCTTCCCCGCCAGTGGAAGCCCCGCCCACCAAGCCACACTGCAGTGGAAGCCGTCGGCAGCCACGAGACTCACCCACCGCAGGACCTCGGGACTCCACCGCTGCCTCCGGGAGTACTTCGGTTCCCCTGCTGGGTTCCGCATCCCCCTCGCAGATCCTCCTGATTGACCTGCCGCTGGAGGCACTGAGCGGTGAACAGGGAGCGACACCACTGCTGCCGGAGGCCTTCCCTCTGCTGCGCCACTCTGCAGGTACGGGCCCAGGAGGCCTTCATACACCGCCGCAGCCTAGATCCTGGGGGGAGACTGTCCCTTCTCCCAGCCCTCGCCAGGAGGTAGCCTGGGTGGCAGAGCCACTACCCTCGCCCCTGGCGGCTCAGCAACAGCCCCTGGAGCATACTCCCTCCTGTGGTCCCGGCCTGCAGCCCCTACCTATGGAAGCGGGCCGGACCTCTGGTACTGACCCCGGTTCCCTGCTGTTGTTCTCTCTGGGGGGCCCCTCTCCCCCTCCTCGGATCTCTGTTGAGGCCCAGTCTCCCTCTCCTAGCCCGTCCTGGTCTCCTGCTAGAGGCAGTCCCTGGCAGGTCCCCCCTGAACCCCCTGCCTCACCAGCTGCCCTCCTTGCCCCCCCCACAGATGCCTCAATCACAACCACCTATGGATGGTAACTTGGGGGGTCACCTGAGTGGCGCACAGCTGCCACATCGAGATGCGGCCCTCATCCTGCAGGCTCACCCTGAGCTACAAGCTCTACTCTCATTCATACCTACAAAGCAGGACTTGACTACTATTACAGACACCCTTAAATCAGCCTGGAGACAGGACTTGCAGATAGTACAAAAGGACATGGACTCTTTAACCGCTAAAGTGGAATCCCTGGATACCTTTCGCTCAGACGTCCAACATACCTTGCGAGACATGCACTCCACTATCTCCCAGCAGGCCACCAACCAGAGACTCTTGCATTCACACTTAGATGATCAAGAAAATCGCAATCGCCGCAATAACATCAGAATCCGTGGCCTCCCAGAGGCGACCCGAGCGGCTGACCTGCTCCCAAAGGTGACTGATATATTCAACTCTTTGCTTGACCGCCCGGCTCACACTCCGCTGGCTATAGATAGGGCCCACAGAGCTCTGAGGCCCCCTAGCACTGATCCCAACAATCCCAGAGATGTCATCTGCCGTATCCACTACTACTCAGAAAAGGAGGAGATCATGAGGAGGGCCAGACAACTTAAGGAACTTGACTTTGGCGGAGCTAAGCTTCAATTGTTCCCAGATCTGTCCCGCTACACTCTACGCCTCTGTGCAGCTCTGAAACCTTTATTGGCGGAACTCCAGTCTCGGCGGATTCTCTATAGATGGGGGTTCCCTTTTGCACTCTATGCCCACCGACAGGAGATTTATGCCTCTCTGCGCACCCCAGAGGACCTGCCGTCCTTTTTGAGTACTTTTGACCTCCCTAATATTGTGCTACAGGACTGGGAGAAACTTTTGGAGAATCCATTTGCATCGGTCCAACTGCCCCGTCCTATGAATCCCAGGAGGTCTCAACCGGATAGAGCCTCACCTAGACCCCAACGTGCACGCCGCCGCCCTCGCAGTCTCACTGGATCTAAGGATGGTCCGGGCGGTCCTGGCGAGTGTTGTGGAGCCTCCCTACCGAGCCTGATGGACTGGCTGTGACCCTGACTTGTTGTATGGTTTGTTCCGTGGGGACCTACATATTGCCATGCCTTGTTTTCCGCTGTTTCTTTATGCCGCTGCTGACTTATCTTCTTTCTCCCCCCCCCCCTTTTTTTTTTCTCTTCCTCTCCCCACTCTGCCCCCGCACACCTGCGGGACGCCCCTCTCGGCTTGTTTTTTTTTCTTTCTCCTTCTCTCTCTATTCTCCTTGTCCCCGGGCGGCTGCCTGGCCTCGGATGCTCCTTTTACGCTGACTTTTCTACTACTTTCAGTTTCCTTTACTTGCCTCTTGGCTGACCTACCCCCGATAGGTTGAGACAGGATTATACCCCTGTCTGTGTATAGCTTGAGCTATAGTTAGATTGTCTAGATTGCAGACGTTCCCTCCGTTCTGCTGTACTCCCCCTGTCTTTGAATTTTATTTTATTTTTTATTCTTTTTTGTCTGTTTTTGTGTATCCTCCTGTTGTATTGCCCTCGCCCTCTGACCTTCATCCCTCCTTGACCCTATACCTCCCCTCCCGGTTTTCCTGCCTTTTCTCTCTTCCCCTTGCCCTTCTCTCTTTTCTCACCTACACCACCTCTCAGCGCCTTCTCAGTTGGTTGTGTTAACTATGCCCCCAGCTGTGTCAATTAAGATAACTTCCCTCAATGTCCAGGGTTTCAATGTCCCAGAAAAGAGGGCGAAAATTATGCACTCTATGCATAAGCAACGTGTTTCCGTCCTCTGTTTACAGGAGACTCATCTGCTGCGTGACCATGCTTCGGTGGTCCGCAGCAGATACTTCCCCACTAGCTTTCATAGTTGTGTCCCCTCGCAGAAGGTTAAAGGGGTCTCCATTGTGTTCCATAAATCCCTCCCTGTGCAGATTCTTGACACTAAATTAGATAATGAGGGCCGCTATGTTTTTGTCACTTGTTCCCTGCAAGGTAGAACATATACTATTGCCAATATTTATGCGCCCAATCATGGCCAACTGTCATTCATACAGTCAGTGCTTGATGCCCTTACATCGTTCTCTCAAGGTACCCTTGTGGTTTGTGGTGATTTTAACGTGTCTCTGATTCCTTCCTTAGATTGCTCCTCTGGGACCTCCGCCCTCTCCTTCACGAAACTGAATAGAATACGTAAGCTTCTCCGAGACTTGCAACTGTCAGACCCCTGGAGACTGTCGCACCCGGACACACGTGACTATACTTTTTACTCCCATGCACGACAGGTCTACACAAGACTGGACTATATCTTTGTTAGCCACTGTCTTCTTCCCCAGGTCCTCTCTTCCTCGATTGGCACTATGGTATTTTCTGATCACGCTCCAGTGTTTTGTGACCTTTCTCTTCCTAATTAGTGTTGAGCGGCATAGGCCATATTCGAATTCGCGAATATTCGCGAATATATGGACGAATATTCGTCATATTCGAGAATATTCGCATATTCGTAATGTTCTCGTTTTATTTTCGCATATGTAAATTTCCGCACGTGCGAAAATTTACATATGCGAAAATTTGCATATACAAAAATTAACATAGGCTTAAAATTCGCATATGCGAAAAATATCATATGCAAATTTTCACATATGCGAAAATTTGCACACCAGTCTCACACAGTAGTATTAGAGCCTTCTTACACCACATAAGCTGGAAGCAGAGAGGGATGATCACTGTGATGTGTACTGTGAAAAAAAAAAATATATATTCGTAATTACGAATATATAGCGCTATATTCGCGAATATTCGCGAATTCGCGAATATGCGATATTCGCGAATAAAATTCGAATTGCGAATATTCGCGAGCAACACTATTCCTAATAGTCAACGAGGGGAATTTGTGTGGAGACTCAACGAATCACTTCTTTCCGATACGTTATGTTTGGCTGACTTGAAGTTGGCTGTTACCAATTTTACACGGGATCATGCCAGCGACTCTACCCCTCCACAAATTAAATGGGAGGCGCTGAAATGTGTGCTCCGTGGAGTTCTCATTAACCATGGTGCGAGAATTAAACGTGAGGCCTCTCAGAAGCTGTCAGATCTTCTTGCTCGCATACATTCGTTGGAGTCTCAACACAAAGCGTCACAGTCGGGGGAGGTGTTGAGGGAATTGTTGGAGGTGCGGAGAGACATCCAGGTCCGCATTGATAAAAAATACAATAGATATAGGCAGATATGCTCTAGCGTTTCGTATGAATGGGGTAACAGGGCAGGGCGCTTGCTAGCACGTGCGCTCCGTGACAAAAGGGCGGCCATGCATGTCCCTTCAATTAAGTCACCTGCGGGTCTGGTGGTCCACCTCACTTCCCAGATTCTGGATAGTTTCCAGGCTTATTATGAGGACCTCTACGGTCTAGGCTCGCAATCCCCAGATCAAGGTGCTGTAACCCAAGCCCTCCTGGATTACTTACAGAAGACTAAGTTACCCCTTCTTCCTTCTCAATCGCTTATAGATCTGGAACGTCCCTTCTCCCTGGAGGAGGTTTCGGAGGCGATCAAATCCCTGCCTTCGGGTAAAGCACCTGGCCCCGACGGCTATACTGCCAAGCTTTATAAGCTCCTTAACTCAGAACTCTCTAGTCCCCTGCTAGCCTCCTTTAACTCTGTCTCGGATGACTCCCTATTCCCCACCTCTTTCTTGCAGGCATTCATAACTGTTATCCCCAAAGAGGGCAAGGATCCCAATCTCTGCCAAAGTTATCGGCCAATGTCCCTAATTAACGTAGACGCCAAACTATACGCTAAACTCCTGGCGCTTAGATTGAGCCCGCTGTTGAATACCCTTGTTCACCCTGACCAGGTGGGCTTTGTGCCCTCCAGAGAAGCCCGGGATAATACCTTAAAAACCTTCTCTGTTATTCACTATGCCCAGTCTTCTCGGCTCCCGTACATCTTGTTATCAATGGATGCCGAGAAGGCTTTTGATAGGGTGGCATGGGGGTTCCTGAGGGGGGTTCTCTCACAACTGGGATTGGGTCCGCTGATGCTGCAGCGTATACTCGCTCTTTATGCTTGCCCGCAGGCTAGGATCCGGATTAACGGCTCCTTGTCCTCCCCCATCACTATTAGAAACGGTACTAGGCAGGGTTGCCCCCTGTCCCCCCTGTTGTTTGTATTGGTGATGGAGCATCTTATACAGGCTATTCGGCAGTGTGAGCGGGTAAAGGGGGTTTAGGTACGGGGTGAAACTGTCAAATGTGCTGCAGACGACTTGCTCCTATACCTTACTGTCCCTGATGTGAGCCTCCCTGCCCTCTTCTCCCTTTTGAATGAGAAAAAAAAAGGAGAAAACGGGGGGGGGGAGGAAGGGAGGAGAGGAAAGGGAGGGGAAGGAAGGGGGGGGAGGGGAAGAAAAAAAAAATAAACTAATAGTCTGGACAGTGGTAGATTACTGGATACTTAAGTAGAACAAAACCTCTGGAGACGGACTAATGAGCAATTTCTTCATAATTGTTGACACCTATAAACAAATACGTGCAAGAAACATAAAAACAATACATAAGACACTTGTTGGTGACAATTAAAAACTGTGCTAGGACACACAAAACACACTGTTAAAACTAAGTAACTAAAACCAGAAATTACTCCATAAGGGACAATGCTAAATTAATTTGAAAATTCTATATGAAATATATACATGAATGGAATAAGACTATGATCAAATAGGGTAATTGGTGACTAGATAAAGACGATGTTTAATATACTTACAAAAATGGAACGAAGCTATTCACTTCATTCAAGCCATACAGAGTTTCCGTACCCAAGACTTCAATCCACCAGGTCTCTTTCTGTGCGAGTACACGTTTCCAATTGCCACCACGATTGCTGATGTAAACACGGTCAATGCTGCGTACCTGCAAAAGAGTACTGTTACAATTGTGGTACTGTTTAAAATGTCTAGCAAGAGTTTTTTGATGAGGAATGTCCAAGCAATCCTGAGCAGACACTATGTCAAGTACGTGTTCCCTAACCCGTTGTCAGGATTCGGCAGGCTGGAGATGGATCCTCTGTGTCAGAGAGGGATTGGCGTGGACCGTGTCGGTGGACCGGTTCTAAGTTGCTACTGGTTTTCACCAGAGCCCGCCGCAAAGCGGGATGGTCTTGCAGCGGCGGTAGCAACCAGGTTGTATCCACCGGCAATGGCTCAACCTCTCTGACTGCTGAGATGGGCGCGGTACAAGGGATTAGACAAGAGCAGGGTCGGACGTAGCAGAAGGTCAGGGCAGGCAGCAAGGATCGTAGTCAGGGTCAACGGCAAGAGGTCTGGAACACAGGCTAGGAACACACAAGGAACGCTTTCACTGGCACAATGGCAACAAGATCCGGCAAGGAAGTGCAGGAGAAGTGAGGTATTATAGGGAAGTGCACAGGTGAAGACACTAATTAAAACCCATGCGCCAATCAGTGGCGCAGCGGCCCTTTAAATCGCAAAGACTCGGCGTGCGCACGCCGGGGCAGCACAGACAGGAAGCGAGTCTGGTAAGCGGGTCGGGATGCGCACCACGAGCGGGCGCGTCCTGCATCGCGAATCGCATCCCGGCTGGGGACATTATCGCAGCACACCCGGTCAGCGGGTCTGACCGGGGCGCTGCGAACAGGAGACCGCTGTTAGCGCTCCGGGGAGAAGCGGGGACCCGGAGCGCTTGGCGTAACAGTACCCCCCACCTTGGGTCTCCCCCTCTTTTTAGAACCTGAGAACTTGTGGATAAGGTCCTTGTCAAGGATGTTGTCCTCGGGTTCCCATGACCTCTCCTCCGGGCCGCAATTCTCCCAATCTACAAGAATTTTTTTTTTACCTCTGACCGTCTTGGATGCCAGAATTTCTTTAACCGAGAAGATGTCAGAGGACCCGGAGACAGGAGTAGGAGCAACAACCTTAGGGGAGAAGCGGTTAAGGATGAGTGGTTTAAGGAGAGAGACATGAAAAGCATTAGGAATACGGAGAGAAGGAGGAAGAAGGAGCTTGTAGGAGACAGGGTTGATTTGGCATTTGACTTTAAAAGGACCAAGATAACGTGGTCCCAGTTTATAACTGGGGACACGAAAGCGGACATACTTGGCGGAGAGCCACACTTTGTCTCCAGGGGAAAAGACAGGAGGAGTTCTTCTTTTTTTGTCGACATGTTTCTTCATCCGGGATGAGGCCTGTATGAGAGATTTTTGAGTCTCTTTCCAGATGGTGGAGAAGTCCCGAGTCACCTCATCAACAGCGGGCGAACCAGAGGGCATGGGAGTGGGGAGGGGGGGAAGAGGGTGACGGCCGCACACCACAAAGAATGGGGATTTAGCGGAAGACTCAGAGACTTTGAAATTGTACGAGAATTCGGCCCATGGTAGGAGATCGGCCCAGTCATCCTGGCGGGAGGAAACAAAATGTCGCAAATAGTCACCAAGAACCTGATTAACTCTTTCCACTTGCCCATTGGATTGGGGATGATAAGAAGACTAGAAGTTTAATTTGATTTTAAGCTGATTACAGA
This sequence comes from Hyla sarda, assembly GCF_029499605.1. NCBI lineage: Eukaryota > Metazoa > Chordata > Amphibia > Anura > Hylidae > Hyla > Hyla sarda. The sequence continues at coordinate 353,188,127 of NC_079192.1, read as the reverse complement.
GGGCCCTCCAGAATTTCAGCACAAATTGAACGCCTCTATCCGAGACGATATGCGTAGGAAGCCCGTGAAGGCGAAAAATGTGTACAAAAAATTGTTTCGCCAACTGAGGCGCAGAAGGAAGACCTGGAAGAGGAATAAAATGTGCCATCTTAGAAAAACGATCAACGACCACCCAAATAACTGTGTTGCCATGGGATAAAGGTAAGTCTGTAATAAAGACCATAGCAATCTGAGACCATGGTCGCTCAGGAACAGGCCGAGGATGGAGGAGACCGGCAGGCTTCTGGTGAGGAGTCTTGTCCCGGGCACAGACTGTACAAGCCCGAACAAAATCTGCAACATCTGTTTCCGGGGTAGGCCACCAATAAAAATGAGAGATGAGCTGGACGGATTTCTTGATGCCAGCATGGCCGGCGAGGTGTGAGGAGTGTCCCCACCCGAGAATCCTGAGGCGCTGGCGTGGAGGGACGAAGGTCTTTCCTGGAGGAGTTTGTCTGATGGAAGCTGGAGAAGCGGAGATCAGACAGTCAGGAGGAATAATGTGTTGCGGGGAGGCTTCCATTTCAGAGGCATCTGAGGAACGAGAGAGAACGTCAGCCCTAATGTTCTTGTCAGCGGGGCAAAAATGAATCTCAAAGTTAAAACGGGCAAAGAACAACGACTACCTAGCCTGGCGAGGGTTCAGCCGTTGGGCAGACTGAAGATAAGAGAGATTCTTGTGATCGGTGTATATAATAAGTGGGTATTTGGACCCCTCCAGCAGGTGCCTCCATTCCTCGAGAGCCAGTTTTATGGCCAGTAGTTCTCGATCACCAATGGAGTAGTTTTTCTCCGCTGGAGAGAAGGTCCTAGAAAAGAAACCACAAGTAACAGCATGTCCGGAAGAATTTTTCTGTAGGAGTACAGCTCCAGCTCCCACCAAGGAGGCGTCTACCTCCAGAGAGAAGGGTTTAGATGGATCAGGTCTGGAGAGTACGGGAGCAGAAGAAAAGGCAGTTTTGAGACGGTTGAACGCCTCTTCCGCTTGAGGAGGCCAGGACTTAGGGTTGGCGTTTTTCTTGGTTAGGGCCACAATTGGGGCCACAATAGTGGAAAAATGTGGAATAAATTGTCTGTAGTAATTGGCAAACCCCAAGAAACGTTGGATAGCTCGGAGTCTGGAGGGGCGTGGTCAATCCAATACGGCTGATAGTTTGTCCGGGTCCATTTGGAGTCCCTGGCCAGAGACTAAATATCCTAGGAAGGGAAGAGATTGACATTCAAAGAGACATTTTTCCATTTTGGCATATAACTGATTGTCCCGAAGTCTCTGAAGAACCATGCGGACATGCCGGCGGTGTTCTTCTAGGTTGGAAGAAAAAATCTAAATATCGTCCAGGTAGACCACAACACAGGTATATAATAGATCACGAAAAATTTCATTTACAAAGTCCTGGAAGACAGCAGGGGCGTTGCAAAGCCCAAAAGGCATTACCAAATATTCAAAGTGTCCATCTCTGGTGTTAAACGCGGTCTTCCACTCGTCCCCTTCCCTGATGCGGATGAGATTATATGCACCTCTTAAATCCAATTTGGTAAAGATGTTGGCGCCACGTAGGCGGTCAAAGAGTTCCGAGATAAGAGGTAGGGGAGAGCGGTTTTTTATAGTGATTTTATTAAGACTGCGGTAATCAATGCATGGTCGTAAGGAGCCGTCTTTTTTGGAGACGAAGAAGAATCCAGCTCCAGCAGGGGAAGAAGACTTGCGGATAAATCCCCTTTTTAAATTTTCTTGGATGTACTCCGTCATAGCTTGAGTTTCTGGAGCAGACAGGGGATAGATTCTGCCCCGGGGTGGAGTAGTACCAGGGAGGAGATGAATAGGACAGTCATAAGGCCTGTGAGGAGGCAAAGTCTCTGCTTGTTTTTTGCAAAAAACATCAGCATAGTCCAGATAGGCCTTGGGGAGACCAGGTATCGGAGGAGCCATAGGGTTTTGACAGGACTGGGAGTAGACATAAGACACTTTTTGTGGCAAGTAGTAACCCAGTTCTTGATTTCCCCAGTGGTCCAATCGAGGGTAGGGGAATGGCGTTGAAGCCAAGGTAGTCCAAGAAGAATTTCAGAAGTGCAGTTAGAGAGGACCAGAAATTCAATCTTTTCTTGATGGGGTCCAATGCACATTAAGAGGGGTTCCGTGCGGTAACGCACAGTACAGTCCAATCTTTCACCATTAACAGAGGCGATGTAGAGGGGTCTGACGAGACTGGTCACTGGGATGTTGAACCTGTTAACGAAAGAGTCCAAAATAAAATTTCCTGCAGATCCGGAATCCAAGAAGGCCACAGCTGAGAAGGAGAAGGTAGAAGAAGAAATCCGCACAGGCACAGTAAGACGTGGAGAAGCAGAGTTCACACCTAGATCTGTCTCACCTTTGTGCGGAGTCGGAGTGCGTCTTTCCTGACGTGGAGGTCGGATAGGACAATCCTTCAAGAAGTGTTCGGTACTGGCACAGTACAGGCATAGGTTCTCAATGCGGCGGCGTGTCTTCTCTTGAGGTGTCAGGCGAGACCGGTCCACCTGCATAGCCTCCACGGCGGAAGGCACAGGAAAAGATTGCAGCGGACCAGAGAAGAGAGGAGCCGGGGAGAGAAACCGCCTCGTGCGAACAAAGTCCATATCCTGGCGGAGCTCCTGACGCCTTTCGGAAAAACGCATGTCAATGCGGGTGGCCAGATGAATAAGTTCATGCAGGTTAGCAGGGATTTCTCGTGTGGCCAGCACATCTTTGATGTTACTGGATAGGCCTTTTTTGAAGGTCGCGCAGAGGGCCTCGTTATTCCAGGACAATTCGGAGGCGAGAGTGCGGAATTGGATGGCATACTCGCCCATAGAAGAATTACCCTGGACCAGATTCAGCAGGGCAGTCTCGACAGAAGAGGCTCGGGCTGGTTCCTCGAATACACTTCGAATCTCCGTGAAGAAAGAGTGTACTGAGGCAGTGACAGGATCATTGCGGTCCCAGAGCGGTGTGGCCCATGACAGGGCTTTCCCAGACAGAAGGCTGACCACGAAAGCCACCTTTGACCTTTCAGTTGGAAATTGGTCCGACATCATCTCCAAATGCAGGGAACATTGCGAGAAAAAACCACGGCAAAGTTTAGAGTCCCCATCAAACTTGTCCGGCAATGATAAACGGAGGCTGGATGCGGCCACTCGCTGCGGAGGAGGTGCAGGAGCTGGCGGAGGAGATGGTTGCTGAAGCTGTGGTAGAAGCTGCTGTAGCATCACAGTCAGTTGAGACAGCTGGTGGCCTTGTTGCGCTATCTGTTGCGACTGCTGGGCGACCACCGTGGTAAGGTCAGCGACAACTGGCAGCGGGACCTCAGCGGGGTCCATGGCCGGATCTACTGTCAGGATTCGGCAGGCTGGAGGTGGATCCTCTGTGTCAGAGAGGGATTAACGTGGACCGTGACGGTGGACTGGTTCTAAGTTGCTACTGGTTTTCACCAGAGTCCACCGCAAAGCGGGATGGTCTTGCAGCGGCGGTAGCAACCAGGTCGTATCCACCGGCAACGGCTCAACCTCTCTGACTGCTGAGATGGGCGCGGTACAAGGGATTAGACAAGAGCAGGGTCGGACGTAGCAGAAGGTCAGGGCAGGCAGCAAGGATCGTAGTCAGGGGCAACGGTAAGAGGTCTGGAACACAGGCTAGGAACACACAAGGAACGCTTTCACTGGCACAATGGCAACAAGATCCGGCAAGGAAGTGCAGGGGAAGTGAGGTGATATAGGGAAGTGCACAGGTGAAGACACTAATTAAAACCCATGCGCCAATCAGTGGCGCAGCGGCCCTTTAAATCGCAAAGACCCGGCACGCGCGCGCCCTAGGGAGCGGGGCCGCGCACGCCGGGGCAGCACAGACGGGGAGCGAGTCTGGTAAGTGGGTCGGGATGCGCACCGCGAGCGGGCGTGTCCCGCATCGCGAATCGCATCCCGGCTGGGGACATTATCGCAGCGGGTCTGACCGGGGCGCTGCGAACAGGAGAACGCTGTGAGCGCTCCGGGGAGGAGCGGGGACTCGGAGAGCTCGGCGTAACACCCGTCTGCGAAATTTGCGGGTCGTTAGGCCCACATAAATTTTGCTACAGGGGCACCTGGCATAGTATACTACTCCTTTAGTCGCACAATTAATGTGGTGGGTAATCTTATAAGTTTTTTGACCTTTAGCATCGGTAAAAGATGTGCTCCTTTCAATATTCTTACAGGAGACACATTGACCACATGTGTAGGTACCCCATTTGGGCCCTTTGGAGCCAAATGCCTGTGCAGGGGTCGTACCCTGATAATAACCCTTTACAAGACTATCTTTGATGTTTCGGGACCTCCTGTAAGCAGTGGCGTTGCTAGAGTTGGTGTCACCCGGTGCGGTAGAAAATGGTGTCACCCCCATACGTACCCCCTCCCCCCAGTAAGTTTTTAGCCTGTTGTGACAGACACCACTGTTGTAGCGCATTGTGAGAAATTCCAGTATAATAATCAGATATACCAGTTGCCACAGAATGGGAAAGTGTTAAAGAAGTTTTCACCATTGAAATATACAGCTCCCAGAATTACTTAAAGGGGTACTCCACTGGAAAACATTTACTTTTATATCAACTGGTGCCAGAAAGTTAAACAGATTTTTAAATTACTTCTATGACGTGTACTTCTGTGACGTCTTCTCTATAATGAGGAGAATACACAATGATATCAGTGACTACAGGTGACGTCTTCTCTATTGTGAGGAGAATACACAATGATATCAGTGACTACAGGTGACGTCTTCTCTATTGTGAGGAGAATACACAATGATATCAGTGACTACAGGTGACGTCTTCTCTATAGTGAGGAGAATGTACAATGATATCAGTGACTACAGGTGATGTCTTCTCTATAGTGAGGGGAATACACAATGATATCAGTGACTACAGGTGATGTCTTCTCTATAGTGAGGGGAATGCACAATGATATCAGTGATTACAGGTGACGTCTTCTCTATAGTCTTCCCTTATCTAATTCAGATGGTACATACCTCCAGGACTTGTTCCAGCTAAAACTTCTCTCTGCAGAATGTGACGCCCAGACGTCTCCTCACTATGTCAGCGGATTCTCATCCTCTATATGAAAACAATTATTATTATAAACCTGACAGGCACTGTATCCTCTAAATATAATACTACTATACACTACACTCTTTGATTATAAACCTTCCATACACCATACCCACTGAATATAATACTACCACACACTGTACAGTCTGAATATAATACCAACACATACTGTACCCTCTGAATATAAATCTGCCACATACTGTACCCACTGAATATAATACTACCACATACTGTACCCTCTGAATATAATACTACCACAAACTGCGCCCTCTGAATATAATACTACCACAAACTGCGCCCTCTGAATATAAATCTGCCACATACTGTACCCTCTGAATATAAATCTGCCACATACTGTACCCTCTGAATATAAATCTGCCACATACTGTACCCTCTGAATATAAATCTGACACATACTGTACCCTCTGAATATAAATCTGCCACATACTGTACCCCTGAATATAATACCGCCACATACTGTACCCTCTGAATATAATACTTAGAGATGAGCGAACTTACAGTAAATTCAACTCATCACAAACTTCTCTGCTCAGCAGTTGATGACTTTTCCTGCATAAATTGGTTCAGCTTTCAGGTGCTCCCGTGGGCTGGAAAAGGTGGATACAGTCCTAGGAGACTCTTTCCTAGGACTGTATCCACCTTTTCCAGCCCACCGGAGCACCTGAAAGCTGAACTAATTTACGCAGGAAAAGTCATCAACTGCCAAGCCGAGAAGTTCGTGACGAATCGAATTTCGTCACTCATCTCTAATAATACTACCACAAACTGGGCCCTCTGAATATAATACTACCACAAACTGCGCCCTCTGAATATAACGTTGCCATACAGTGCACCCTCTGAATATAATACCACAACCGCAGTAACACCCCTCAACATCCGTTAGCTGATGCTATTACCACGGGAGGGGGGTATTGGTGGTGTTGCTAGTGGATGATGGGGGTGCTACTACTGGGGGGGGTGTTGCTGGAGGATGATGAGGGTGCTACTGGCCATCCCCCCTGGCAGTATCACCCCCATCATCCATCCGCAGGATCATCCTCCTGGCAGGAGCACCTCCATCATCCACCATCAGGATCTGCTGATGGAGGTGCTGCTGGGGGGGGGGGTGTTGCTGGTGGATTATGAGGGTGCTACTGCCAGGGGGGGAGCATTAGGTAGGCAGCAGTGCCCCCACATTAGGTCGGTCGCAGTTTCCCCACATTAGGCAGCATAGATTCCCCACATTTGGTACCAGTTCCCCCACATTAGGGATGTACCAGTTACCCCACATTAGGGATGTACCAGTTACCCCACATTAGGTAGCAATTTCCCCAAATTAGGTAGCACAGATTCCCCACATTAGGTAGCAATTTCCCCACATTAGGTAGCATAGACTCCCCACATAAGGTAGCATAGACTCCCCACATAAGGTAGCACAGATTCCCCATATTAGGTAGCATAGACTCCCCACATTAGGTAGCATAGACTCCGCACATCTGGTAGTAGTTACCCCACATTAGGCCGCAGGTTTCCTTGCAGGTTCCCCACAATGGGTCAAAGTCTCCCCACAATAGATCGCTGGTTATACACCCCCCCCCCCCCCCCACACACACACACACACACAGTCAGAGAGACAGACACACGCACACAGAGTCACATACACACACACACACACACAGTCACACACACAGTCTCACACACACACAGTCACACAAGCATAGATAGAGACAGACACACACACACAGTCACATACACACACACAGTCACACACACACACACACAGTCACACACATAGTCTCACACATAGTCTCACACACACGCCAGTCTCACACACACAAGCATAGATAGAGACAGACAGAGAGACAGACATACACACTCACCCATCCAGCGCAGCGCTCCTTCTCACCGGGCGCCGTGCGAGTGACGTAACTCACGTCCTCCTGCGCGGCCATGCGGTGTGACGTCAGGCCGGCGCAGACGTGGGAGCGGAGGACGGGAACAGTGCTGGTGAAGGTGAGGGGGGGGGTGATGACGGACGGGCGCAGAGTGAAGGTGAAAGAGGGGGGGGTGATGACGGACGGGCGCACCGCACACACAGCGCAGGGGGGGGGGTGCTGACGGATGGGAGGCCGGTCGGGCACAGATGGGGGGGGTGCTGCGGAGCGTCTTGGTGTCACCCCATTAGGTTGGTGTCACCCGGTGCGGGCCGCACCCCCCGCACCCGGGTCGCAACGCCACTGCCTGTAAGTTACTGCAGGTTTTTTTGGTAGGTATTTTAAAAGTACCTGATCCGTAATCAAGATTGGCCAAAATTTCAGTATGGCTTGGTTCATTTCGTCTGTGCGAGAGTGGTAATCCGTAATGAATCGAATAACATCATCTTTATGAGTTATTTTCTTCTTGCCCTGCAGTACAGCTTTTGCTCTCTGATTTGCATGATCTAGCACTCTGTTGTTGTAGCCCCTTTCCTTAAAACGTACCTTCAAATCTTTAGCCTGGACTTCAAAGGAATCTTCGCTAGAGCAAATTCGATGAGTAGTGTTGAGCGGCATAGGCCATATTCGAATTCGCGAATATTCGCGAATATATGGACGAATATTCGTCATATATTCGCGAATATTCGCATATTCGTTATATTCTCGTTTTATTTTCGCATATGCGAATATTCACGTATGCGAAAATTAGCATATGTGAATATTAGCAAATACAAAATTAACGCACGCGAAAATTTGCATATGCGAAAATTAGCATATGCTAATTTTCGCATATGCAAATTTCCGTACGCCAGTCTCACACAGTAGTATTACAGCCTTCTTTACACCACACAAGCTGGAAGCAGAGAGGGGTGATCACTGTGATGTGTACTGTGAAGAAAAAAAAACAAAAAACGAATATTCGTAATTACGAATATATAGCGCGAATTGCGAATATTCGCGAGCAACACTAGTGATGAGGATGGCTTGAAGTGGCATGCAGTACCGTATTTGCAGATGTTTTCTTCCTGAACAGATCTGTGGACAAAAAAACGCCTTCATTAACTGTTATTTTAATGTCCAGGAATTCAGTCACTGGTCCACCTATATTAGATGTTAGTCTGATGTTTTTGTTGTTTTGGTTTAGTCTACATATCAGGTCCGTCAGTTCTTCTTTTGATCCCTGCCATATCAACAGCACATCGTCTATGTACCTCCCCCAGTAGTGAATTTTCTCAATACCAGGTGGTGGATTGCATAGGAAAATGTCCCTCTCCCACAGCCCCAGGAACAAATTAGCATATGAGGGCGCACAAGCCGCCCCCATAGCTGTGCCCTGGAGCTGCAGGTAGAGGGTCTCCTTAAACATAAGAAAATTATGGGTCAGTACAAAGTTGAGGGATGATATTAAGAAATCGCTGAGATCAGGGTCCAAGGATTGAAGGAAACTTACCGCTTCCAAGCCATCCCGGTGTCTAATAGAAGTGTACAATTCCTCGACATCACAGGTGGCAAGTATCATATCCGAATCAAGTTGCAGATGAACAAGTTTCTTGAGGACGTCGTTGGTATCTTTTAGATGTGACGGTAAAGTTTCTACAATAGGGAGAAGATAGAAGAGATGGAAGTCAATGAATTTACAGAGAGGTTCACACAAATTACCACATCCTGACACAATTGGTCTCCCAGGTGGACAAGTGGCCTTTTTATGTACCTTAGGGAGCAGGTAGATTGAGGCTACAGTATGGTTGGCTGGCATTAATGCTTCTGCTTGGCGTGCAGATAGAACTCCGGATTCCGATGCTATTTGTATAATATCCTGTAATTCCTTTAAATAATTAACTGTGGGATTAAAGGTGAGTCTTTTATAGCAATCCATCTGTCTCAATTGGCGAAGCATCTCTCGTTCGTACATCTTAGTTGGCCACATGACCACATTTCCATTCCATTTTGTTCCATTTCTGTGTCAACAATTATGAAGAAATCGCTCATGAGTCCGTCTCCAGGGATTTTGTTCTATTTAAGTGTCCAGTAATCTACCACTGTCCAGACTACTAGTTTATTATTATTTTTCCCCCTCCCCCCCCCTTTATTCCCCTCCCTTACCTCTCCTCCCCCCCCCCTTTTCTCCTTTTCATTTTTCCTATACCAACATGTAATATTCTATATCAACATGTAATATATTACAAATATATATTTTGCTATGATTTATTTATATCATGTCTATTCACATGTCACTTTATGCACCAGGGGGCCCCCCTGTTTGAATATATATGCACAAGCACTTCATGCCACAGATTTTTTCACTGAATTCATTTTTTTTATTCATTTTATCTATTATTTCTAATTTTTATGGTTCATTTTGTTATTTATACTTTGTGTGTGTTCTTATTTGATATAACACCATTTTTATTTTCATAATTATATATTATTATTTTTTCACACGTTATATTTATGTGTTTATATACACTATGTATTTATATGATTATATATTATTCACATTATCTGTATTTATATGTCCATATACACTACATCTATCACTACCATAATTCACATATCTTACCCTAATACTCCATATCACTAAGTTCTATTTCATTTCCTATTTCATGTTATTTTGTAATCTGTTCATACTGAGTAAATCCTTTATATATGTATACTTATGAGCGTTTTATATAATGCAATGTATGTAATTCATTCCTCCGCTTGGTCGGGACGTTCTGGTCGCCCTTATATGTAATCTTTTACTTACTTTTTAGTGCACATATACATATATATCATTCCTTCTATGTCAGTCGACCATTTTGAGGGAGTCCCCCGTTGAAATAATATACTCACACACGGAGGTCGGCCATTTTTAAGTAGTTTTTATCCCCCTTGTGTTTTATTTACATGCGCAGTAATCACTATGGCGGCCATTTTTGAGGAGCCCTTTCACTATAATACAATTTTCCTATAAATTGTAAAATGCACATGCGCAGTAACTTTCCCTGATCCTCCATTTTGATGTAGCACGTCTTCACAGACACTATTTTGGCTGGTATGTATACACTGCCATTATTCTATGCACCATTCTCTTACATATTGTAGCCAATCAAACTATGGCACCTTCTTATGACATCATCCACATCTGTAGTGGCGACGGAACATTCTGATAGCGTGGAGTGTATTACGGTCAGGTGTGTGCAATGATTGTTATTGTTTTATGTGTATATATACTGTGCTCATTCAGTCCCACACCACTCCTGGATAAAGCCCATCCCGGTGAAACGCGTCGGAGGTTTGGTGTGGAACTGGCGTAAGTCCTGTACCGCTGCATGATTCTGTTTGCTGCATTGCAAATATACTTAATTCTTGGCTTTCTCGTACTGTAGCACTTTGTGCACTTTACTTGTTTAGCCTGTTTTTACTCTACAGGCATTTTTGTTGGTCTATTCATCTGCCCAACATTTCCTATCACTATCTGTACTATTTATATTGATATTTATACTTCGTGCAGCCCACTTTGTCTACACAGACATACAGCTATTGAGGTGTACAGTTTTGTCATACCCCAGTATTCCCGTCTACTATCTTTTTCCCACTTGTGTATTTTATAAACTGTGATTTTCAATAAAGTATTTTACTTTTATATAATTATTTGGTCTGGAGATTTTGTTGTGCGCCATCTGGCACCTGTAGGTGTATATGTTCAATTGGTAGCTATATCTCCAACATCTGACTTTATGTCCTTTAGGAGCTGTTTCTCGTGACAAGGTTTCTAGGTTGCATATTTACCTTTCTGTTTCTTTTCAGATTGGTTGTATATTCCCTTGCCCGACAGCATTTATCACAGATATGGATTATAGAAGCCGAGATGCTTCATGGCTCGAAAGAGCAAATAATATGTTTGAGAATGGATTTACACATGGTGTGGAAACTACACATAAAGCTACACTTAAAAAAACAATGAAATATCTACTCCATAGGAGAACGAAAACATGGTGGAATAGAGCTTTTTTACAGAGATATATCTCAGGAGGGCTACTTCCGCGTGGCCTTAGAATACAGGTGTTTCCATCTTTTCCAATTGAAAGCAATGATTTTAAGAGCAAATGGGATGAATCATGTAATAAATGTTCGCAGACATTCTTGGAACTCTTAGTGATGCATAATAGTGAAACTCTGGAAACAATAGAGAAGGAATTAGAAAGTGTACAAGCAGATCTTACCAAGGAATGCTCCAAGGCTGAGCTGGAGGTATTCAATAAAGAGTTGGATGAGAGTTTCAATAAATGGGAAAAAGAAATTCAGGACATCAAAAGCAAGAAATACCAACTTGATGCTAATGACGCCCAATCAAACAGAGTCTATAGATGGTGGCAGAATGATGGAGGTACCAGATTACGCACTGTCTGTGTCTTCCACCACTTTGACTAGTGCCGGCTCCACTACTTCATCCAACTATAGATATCAATTTAACACAAGGAAAAGGAAGATGGACTCTGAATCTGGGAAACGGAACGCTCAGAAAAAACGTGATTACAACAAGAGGAACCAACAACAGGTGAGTAATAAGGTTATTAACCTTAGCACTCAAACACTTACCAAAGAACAGGAGGAAGTATTATGTTTAGGTTTATCATTTTGTCCTTCTGACAAATTTGACTACTTTACTGCAGTTAAGGACCTACAGTTATTTTCTAGGAAACTGGCTTTTAAAAGAATTTTTGATAAACCCCTTGACAGCTCCTTTCCTAATCTTTTGACTAGGAGTGAACAGGAAGCCGCGCAGACCCTGGTTGAATTATTGGAAGAACAAGAACCACCTACTAAAGGTAAGTTCCCTCAGACCCTACTTCCTAAATCCAAAAACTTTCCCCAGATGACTCAATTTCCCAATATTGACATTTTTGTAAAACTTGTGTCCCAGGAGTTTAAAAAAATACCTGAGACAAGACATGGCGATAACTTGACTGCCACCCAACGCAAAGCCCTGATGGATATCCAATCCTGGAAGGAGGTAATTATTAAACCCTCCGACAAGGGTGGGAATGTGGTCATATGGCCAACTAAGATGTATGAATGAGAGATGCTTCGCCAATTGAGACGGATTGCTATAAAAGACTCACCTTTAATCCCACAGTTAATTATTTAAAGGAATTACAGGATATTTTACAAAAAGAATTGGAATCCGGAGTTCTATCTGCACGCCAAGCAGAAGCATTAATGCCAGCCAACCCCACTGTAGCCTCAATCTACCTGCTCCCTAAGATACATAAAAAGGACACTTGTCCACCTGGGAGACCAATTGTGTCAGGATGTGGTAATTTGTGTGAACCTCTCTGTAAATTCATTGACTTCCATCTCGCCCCTATTGTAGAAACTTTACCGTCACATCTAAAAGATACCAACGACGTCCTCAAGAAACTTGATCATCTGCAACTTGATTCGGATATGATACTTGCCACCTGTGATGTCGAGGCATTGTACACTTCTATTAGACACCGGGATGGCTTGAAAGCGGTAAGTTTCCTTCAATCCAGTTCCTTGGACCCTGATCTCGGCGATTTCTTAATATCATCCCTCGACTTTGTACTGACCCATAATTTTTTTTATGTTTAAGGAGACCCTCTACCTGCAGCTCCAGGGCACAGCTATGGGGGCGGCTTGTGCGCCCTCATATGCTAATTTGTTCCTGGGGCTGTGGGAGAGGGACATTTTCCTATGCAATCCACCACCTGGTATTGAGAAAATACACTACTGGGGGAGGTACACAGACGATGTGCTGTTGATATGGCAGGGATTGAAAGAAGAACTGACGGACCTGATATGTAGACTAAACCAAAACAACAAAAACATCAGACTAACATCTAATATAGGTGGACCAGTGACTGAATTTCTGGACATTAAAATAACAGTTAATGAAGGCGTTTTTTTGTCCACAGATCTGTTCAGGAAGAAAACATCTGCAAATACGGTACTGCATGCCACTTCAAGCCATCCTCATCACTTAATCAATAATATACCAAATGGACAATTCCTGAGGGCCTGTCGAATTTGCTCTAGCGAAGATTCCTTTGAAGTCCAGGCTAAAGATTTGAAGGTATGTTTTAAGGAAAGGGGTTACAATGACAGATCATATCAGAGAGCAAAAGCCAGTAACCGTACTTCTCTTCTGCATGGCAAGAAGAAAATAACTCATAAAGATGATGTTATTCGATTTCGCACAGACGAAACGAACCAAGCCATACTGAAATTTTGGCCAATCTTGATGACGGATCAGGTACTTTTAAAATACCTACCAAAAAACCTGCAGTAACTTACAGGAGGTCCCGAAACATCAAAGATAGTCTTGTGAAGAGTTATTATCAGGGTACGACCCCTGCACAGGCATTTGGCTCCAAAGGGCCCAAATGGGGTACCTACACATGTGGTCAATATGTCTCCTGTAAGAATATTGAAAGGAGCACATCTTTTACTGATGCTAAAGGTCAAAAAACTTATAAGATTACCCACCACATTAATTGTGCGACTAAAGGAGTAGTATACTATGCCAGGTGCCCCTGTAGCAAAATTAATGTGGGTCTAACAACCCGCGAATTTTGCAGACGGGTTAGGGAACACGTACTTGACATAGTGTCTGCTCAGGATTGCTTGGACATTCCTCATCAAAAAACTTGCTAGGCATTTTAAACAGTATCACAATTGTGACAGTACTCTTTTGCAGGTACGCGGCATTGACCGTGTTTACATCAGCAATCGTGGCGGCAATTGGAAACGTGTACTCGCACAGAAAGAGACCCGGTGGATTGAAGTCTTGGGTATGAAAACTCTGGATGGCTTGAATGAAGTGAATAGCTTCGTTCCATTTCTGTAAGTATATTAAACATCGTTTTATCTAGTCACCAATTGCCCTATTTGCTCGTAGTCTTATTCCATTCATGTATATATTTCATATAGAATTTTCAAATTAATTTAGCTTTGTCCCTTGTGGAGTAATTTCTGGTTTTAGTTACTTAGTTTTAACAGTGTGTTTTGTGTGTCCTAGCACAGTTTTTAATGGTCACCAACAAGTGTCTTATGTATTGTTTTTTTGTTTCTTGCACGTATTTGTTTATAGGTGTCAACAATTATGAAGAAATCGCTCATTAGTCCGTCTCCAGGGGTTTTGTTCCATTTAAGTATCCAGTAATCTACCACTGTCCAGACTACTAGTTTATTATTATTTTTTTCCCCTTCCCTTTCCTCTCCTCCCTTCCTCCCCCCCCCCCTTTTCTCCTTTTCATTTTTCCTATACCAACATGTAATATCCTATATCAACATGTAATATTGTCAGGATCCGGGCTGGTAGCGGAGGCTGGTGGTGGATCCGCTGTGCCAGAGAGGTGATGACGTGGGCCGTACCAGGGGAACTGAGTCTAAGGAGTTACTGGTTTTCACCAGAGCCCGCCGCAAAGCGGGATGGACTTGCTGCGGCTAGTAACACCCTGGTCATTCCACCCAGTAGCGACTCAACCTCTCTTGCTGCTGAGATAAGGCAAGGTACAAGAGGATCAGGCAAAGGCGTAGTCAGACGTAGCAAATGGTCAGGGCAGGCAGCAACCGTTCACTGGCGGTAGTCAGTAGCAACGGGTACCGCAACAGGCAGGGTAACACCGGAACAAGAAATGCTTTCTCTCAGGCACAAAGGCAACAAAGATCCAGCAGGAGGCTGTGGGAGGAGATGGTACTTATAGGCAGTGCACAGGTGAGGCCTAATTAAGTCAAAACAGCACTCCCTCTCACACAGCTTGACCCTTAATGAACCACATTGGACCAGGCACCAATCACCTGTGCACTGGTCCTTTAGATCTAAGAGTCCCTGTGCACACGCGCCCTAGAGAGCGGGGATGCACACGCTGTGACGCCGGAGCGCTGCCTGGGGACACACGCTGTGAGGGCTCCGAGGCCAGCAGGGGGCCCGGAGCGCTCAGTGCAACAGTACTCCCCCCCCCTTTGGTCTCCCCCTCTTTTTGGTACCCAAGAACTTGAGGATGAGGCCGCGGTCTA
The DNA here is from genome assembly GCF_029499605.1 of Hyla sarda. Lineage (NCBI taxonomy): Eukaryota > Metazoa > Chordata > Amphibia > Anura > Hylidae > Hyla > Hyla sarda. The sequence goes on along the minus strand of NC_079192.1, from coordinate 353,172,994 downwards.
GGATGTTCTCCTCCGACTCCCAAGATCTCTCTTCAGGACCGCAGCCCTCCCAGTGGACCAGAAAGAATTTTCTCCCTCTAACCACTTTGGATGACAAAATCTCCTTGACGGAGAACACATCTGAAGTTCCAGACACGGGAGTGGGAGAAATGTCCTTGGGGGAAAAACGGTTGAAGATTGCTGGTTTCAGAAGGGAGAATTAGGTATTCTGAGGGAGGAAGGGAGATGGAGCTGATAGACCATGGGATTAATTTTCTTTTTTATTCTGTAGGGGCCCAAGTAACGAGGACCTAAATTGTAACTTGGGACCCTAAATCGGATATACTTGGAAGACAGCCACACTTTGTCCCCTGGGGCAAAGACTGGAGGAACCCAACGTTTCTTATCGGCCTGTGTCTTCATGCGAGAGGTGGCTGCAAGAAGAGATTGGCGTGTCTCGCGCCAGATGGATACAAAATCCTGGACAAGATTATCAACAGCGGGTACTTCCGAGGAGGTGGGCAACGGAAGAGGTGGCAAATGGTGACGTCCATACACCACGAAAAAAGGAGACTTGTTAGCGGAGGACTCTTTGTGGTTGTAGGAGAACTCAGCCCACGGGAGCAAGTCTACCCAATCATCCTGACGAGAGGAGACAAAGTGCCGGAGATAGTCACCCAAAATTTGATTAATGCGCTCTACTTGAGCATTGGACTGGGGGTGGTAGGAAGAAGAGAAGTCCAATTTAATCTTCAGTTGACCACAGAGGGCTCTCCAAAACTTAGACACAAACTGTACCCCTCTGTCGGATACAATGTGTGTGGGTAGACCATGGAGACAAAAAATGTGAGAAAGAAATTGTTTCGCCAGCAATGGCGCAGAAGGAAGAGCAGACATAGGTACAAAAAGCGCCATCTTGGAAAACTGGTCCACAACCACCCAAATAACAGTTTTGCCATGCGAAGGTGGGAGATCGGTGGCAAAGTCCATGGCGATATGGGACCATGGAGTCTCTGGAACTGGCAGCGGCTGAAGCAGGCCTGCCGGTCTCTGGCGGGGTGTCTTGTCCCGGGCGCACACATCACAGGCCTGGACAAAATTCTTAACGTCCCTCTCCAAAGATGGCCACCAGTACCTTCTGGAGATCAGTTGTAGGGTTTTCAGAAGACCTGGATGGCCTGCCACCAGTGAAGAATGTCCCCACTTGAGTACCCTAAGACGAAGACGAGGTGGCATGAAGGTCTTACCCGGAGGAAGAAGACGTAAATCCGCAGGAGCAGAAACAATCAATCGCTCGGGAGGAATGATATGCTGAGGTGACACTTCTTCTCCGGTGACATCTGAGGTGCGAGAGATAGCGTCAGCCCGGATGTTTTTGGCAGCCGGTCTGAAATGAATAAGAAAATCCGGGTGAAAAACAGAGACCAGCGGGCTTGGCGGGGATTAAGTCTTTGAGCAGACTGAAGGTAGGACAGATTCTTGTGGTCCGTAAATATGTTCACAGGGTGAACAGACCCCTCTAGGAGATGTCTCCATTCTTCCAGCGCCAACTTGATGGCAAGAAGTTCTCTGTCTCCGATTGAGTAGTTTCTCTCAGCAGACGAGAAGGTTTTGGAGAAAGACCCACAGGTGACGGATCTCCCCTTTAAGGACTTCTGGGTTAGTACGGCTCCGGCTCCAACAGAGGAGGCATCCGGTCTGGTGAGGATAGGTGCAGAAGCAAAGGCGGACTTCAGGGTGCGGAAAGCCTCTTCGGCCTGAGGAGTTCATGATTTAGGATTAGCCCCTTTCTTAGTCAGGGCCACGATTGGAGCCACCAGGGTGGAGTAATGTGGAATAAATTGCCGGTAATAATTGGCAAAACCCAGGAACCTCTGTATGGCCCGTAGACATGTGGGACGAGGCCAATCCAGAACTGCTGAGAGTTTAGAAGGCTCCATCTGTAGGCCTTGTGCGGAGATGATGTAACCAAGAAAAGGCAGGCTAGATCGTTCAAAGAGACATTTCTCAAACTTGGCATAAAGGTGATTTCTTCTCAGACGAGACAGAACCAGACGAACATGAGTACCGTGTTGCTCAAGGTTAGGAGAATAAATGAGGATATCATTCAGATACACCACCACACAAGTGTAGAGAAGGTCTCTGAAAATGTCATTAACAAATTCTTGAAAGACGGCCGGGGCATTACACAGGCCAAAAGGCATGACTAAATACTCAAAGTGACCATCCCCTGTGTTAAAGGCAGTCTTCCACTCGTTTCCCTCTCGAATTCAGACCAAATTATTGGCACCTCTCAGATCCAATTTGGTGAAGATCTTGGCACCTCGAAGTCGATCGAAGAGCTCTGAAATGAGTGGAAGGGGATATCGGTTCTTAATGGTGATTTTGTTTAGACCACGATAGTCGATGCAGGGTTGCAGAGAGCCGTCTTTCTTAGAGACATAAAAGAAACCTGCTCCAGCAGGTGAGGAACACTTCCTGATGAACCCCCTCTGCAGGTTCTCCTGAATATACTCTGACATGGCTGGAGTCTCAGGTGGAGAGAGAGGGTAAATTCTTCCTCGAGGTGGAGTGGTGCCAGGCGTGAGGTCTATAGGACATTCATAAGGCCTATGCGGGGGCAAAGTCTCTGCTTGCTTTTTACAGAAGACATCTGCAAAGTCCAAATATGGTTCTGGAAGGCCTGGAGGAGGTAGAGTATAAGATGCACGTTTAGCAGAAACAGGCAGGAGACAATTACCAAAACAAGATGACCCCCAACTTCGGATCTCCCCAGAGGACCAATCCAGGACAGGACTGTGACGCTGAAGCCAGGGCAGACCTAGTAGACTCTCCGAAGTACAGTGAGGAAGAACAAGAAACTCCAATTTTTCAGAATGAAGTACTCCAACAGACATCTGGAGGGGTTCAGTACGGTAGAGAACGGTAGCATCCAGTCTCTCACCATTGACAGTGGTAATGTAGTATGACTTGACAAGACGGACCACTGGAATATTAAACTTGCTTATAAGTGAGGCGTAAAGAGGGGGGGAGGTGCATATAAAACTTAGCTTTTAATGATAGTAATTAAGAAATATAATGCATGTGATGCAGTATTATAGTTTGTAGCACTCAGATGAGAGGTGCACAAACCAAATGGACGCCTGATATAATCTGCTAAAATATAACAGATGGGGAGAGGACTCCCACAATATTAGGATAATGTACACAACAGTACATAGATGCCCGTAATCAGCTCTCTATGTTCTGGAAAAACCACAATGCCCTACGCGTTTCGGCACACTGTAACATGTGACATCCTCAGGGGCTAAACAAGTGGTACATATCTCATAATAGTAGACAATCAAAGTATCTGAGCCCACAAGCATTTGGGCTCAGAAGATGGAGTTCTTCCTTAACCCAATAGACCGGATCCACCTGCAAATAAACACATAAAAAGAAATACCGTTCAGTATACCATGTCCGGGCTGTACGGTGCCTGTAACAAATATATGCATGCACTCACGGTTCTATCAGAAGCATAGTACGACACCTGTGAAAGAAAAGGAAAGAAAATGCCGTTTGTTCTGGCTATCTCCTAAGTCACGGTGCACATGCCTGTAAACAAAAGGAACAACACTCACGGTTGCGGCGTCCTAATTGCGAGTAGAAAGTCTCGAAAAAATGCGCCCGTCTCCAAGAGGGGGCAACCTTGATCAAATGCTTTTGCAGCGTGAGACACGATGGATATACATCTTAGATACAGTAGTTCCTAAGGGGCTTAACGAGCAGCTTATTTTTACCAGTTTTTTATAATGGATGTATACCGCTGGGGATACCCTTGGGGTGTAGGCTAGGTAGTCATGGGGGGGGGCTGTAGTCAGCCCACGAGTTAGCACACCCCCTAAACATGGAGTAGAAGGGTTTATAGACTAGGTTCCAGTGCGGGACCGCCCTTATTAGGGCGGCCACCCCGCCTAGGTTTAGGGACTAGTGATAGGGCTTAATAGGGACAACATAGGCTCACTAGGCCCCTGCTATATTTTCCCTCTTCTCCCATTAGGGTTGCGCCCCCTCTTCCCGGGCGGTATCCGTTGTAATATGACTCGAACAGTGTGATCTTGTGAGTTGATAGCCTTTGATCATACTGTTGTAGTTATATTTATACATTCATTAATGTCCTATCCTGTGTAGCCCCCATTACTTAACTAATATACTTTCCCGATTTCTGTTCCCAGGTCTGTGCCAGCTCTACGCTCCTTTCTTGGGTCCCTTTGGGTCTGGGGCAATAGGGGACCAAGTCCTGCTCTAGATGCCAATGAGTTATATTTACTCAATATTTTGTTATACCGAGTTAATCATGCGCACACCACTGCCCCATTAGCTCAGTCCCTAGGGTGCGATCCGGATTTAGTCAATAAAGCCATAATTACACTGTGGGTCAGATTACCTTCTGACTCACAGCGTCTTTCCTTATCCACGGGGCGATTAGGGTTAATATTTCTCCGCTTACCTCCTCGCTAGACTAGCGAGGCTGGGTTGACACCCTCCTACTTCGGCGTTGGTATGGAGATGGCGTCTGGGCGGAGTCTCCACCCACAGCCCCGGAAGCGGATAAGGCGTCAGACGCCGTCCGCTCAGGAGATGCGTGTGAGCAGCCGGCTAACAGTTCGGCTCCCCGCCACTGCGGGTAACACACGTCCCTGGAGCTTTCTACTCGCAATTAGGACGCCGCAACCGTGAGTGTTGTTCCTTTTGTTTACAGGCATGTGCACCGTGACTTAGGAGATAGCCAGAACAAACGGCATTTTCTTTCCTTTTCTTTCACAGGTGTCGTACTATGCTTCTGATAGAACCGTGAGTGCATGCATATATTTGTTACATGCACCGTACAGCCCGGACATGGTATACTGAACGGTATTTCTTTTTCTGTGTTTATTTGCAGGTGGACCCGGTCTATTGGGTTAAGGAAGAACTCCATCTTCTGAGCCCCAATGCTTGTGGGCTCAGATACTTTTATTGTCTACTATTATGAGATATGTACCACTTGTTTAGCCCCTGAGGAGGTCACATGTTACAGTGTGCCGAAACGCATAGGGCATTGTTGTTTTTCCAGAACATAGAGAGCTGATTACGGGCATCTATGTACTGTTGTGTACATTATCCTAATATTGTGGGAGTCCTCTCCCCATCTGTTATATTTTAGCAGATTATATCAGGCGTCCATTTGGTTTGTGCACCTCTCATCTGAGTGCTACAAACTATAATACTGAATCACATGCATTATATTTCTTAATTACTATCATTAAAAGCTAAGTTTTATATGCACCCTCTTTACTATATTTAGTTTGGGAGATCACATATACGGGTTAGTAGATACCCCTACAAATCTATTACTAATCTATTTTGATTTGTTTTTTGCTATGGCTAGCCTGGTTACCAGCACACCCAATTTGGATGATTGGATCAGTGAGGCGCGTGATGTTTTCTCGGATAAAACTTTAGTCCAATCTAAATATACCCCCTCTCTCAAAGCTGCATTTCGTGAATTGACGCAGTGTCATGAATCTTACATTATCAGTTTCTGGGAGGTCCAGAGTTTTGAATCTTATATTCAAAACAAAATTGTACCCCGCGGGTTGCGTATACCCATTTTGCCCTCCACTAGACTACGTACACCAAAGGTCTTAAAGAAGTGGGAGGAGGAGGCAACTACCTGCTCAGTTAGGTTTTTACAAATACTACTTGAGGAGGAGAAAAGAATCCTGGAGATCTCTGGCAAAAAATTGAAAGAACAACAAGAGATAGCTGCCAAATTTAAGGGAGAACCTGATTTTGTGACAAAGGAGACCCAGTTACAGAACACCATAGAAAGGTTCTGCTATCACCTAAAAGAGCGTAAACATACTCAGTTTGTCAGAGATCTCCAGGATTTTAGGGACAACAGGGCCTACCAGGTCCTGGAAAAGACACATCCCCATAGAGACAGTGAAATAGAACCCTCCTCCTCGGAAACAGATACCTCAGATAGGGAGAAGGGCAAAAGTGATAGGGGGAGAGGTAGGGGTAGAGGCAGACCCCATAATCGAGGTAAGAACCGCCATAGAGCCACAATACGCAATCAACAACATAATCAGGCATGTGGCTCCTCCTCGGCGCCCTCTTCCTCCTCTTCTCAGCTACATTTTTTAGAGGGAGAGAATCCCTACCTCTTGCGCCCTACCACGGGACGGGGCAGATCACAGAACTGAAAGGTTCCAAAGGCCCTCAAATAATAAATTTATCAGACCATGTCCTCAATGAGTTCCAGGTGGCCGTACTCAATAAGGGCTTGTCCTTTGTCCCTACGGTGGAATTTGATGCATTTACATGGACAAAGGATATTAGTCTATTTACACGTAAACTGAACTGGCAAAGATTTCATAAAGACCTTGAGAGAAAAAAAGAGTGCGGCCATTGGGATCTCAGTTGAGGACCTAGCAACAGTTAATGAACTTGCGGACCTATTTGAGTCTGGTGAGAGAGATAGGGGTTTGGGACCATTTACGGACCTTAAACCAAAGAGCAAAGCACAGCCACCGGTAGGTGAAACCTCTTGCATTGAGATATTCAAAGAACTAGTCTTACGTGACCTTAAATGTCTAACTTCCGAAAAAAGCAATGTCAGGAATAATTTCTCCAAAAAAGAAAAAAATGAGGGATCTCACAGACAATATGGAGATTGTGATCAAACCCTCCGATAAAGGGGGGAATATAGTCATCATGAGTAGAAACCTGTATAAAGAAATGTGTTACAAAATCTTAAAAGATAGGGAATCCTACGAGATACTGCGAGAGGATCCAACATCTAAATATAGGCAGGAATTGATGACTATCTTGGATGAAGCCAAGACAGATGGCCTTATTAGCGATGGGGAATATAGATATTTGACACCTGATGCTCCCGTTACTCCCACGTTCTATGCACTGCCAAAAATTCACAAATGCACTTCCTCGCTTAAAGGGCGTCCAATCGTCTCGGGGATTGGTGGCATTTCGCAGAACGTGGGAGTCTACGTGGACAAGGTTCTTAGACATTTCGTCACTGCCCTTCCTTCATTTACACGAGATACGATGGACCGTATGTCCAAATTAGAAGGCATTGTAGTGGATAAGGATGTTCTGTTGGGAGGAATAGATGTCGAGGCGCTATATTCCTCCATCCCACACGAACAGGGGATGAAGGCTGTGACGTACTATCTCTCCACTAGGGGAATTTACCTACACAACCATAACAATCTTATCATCAGATTGATGGAGTTCATACTATCACACAATTACTTTCTCTTCAACGGACGCTTCTACCACCAACTTAAAGGGACTGCCATGGGCAGTCCCTGTGCGCCAACTTATGCTAACATCTTCTTAGGCTGGTGGGAGACCACTGTAGCGTTCGTGGAAGAGAAAGAAAGGTACCTGGAGTATGTCCCTCTCTGGACACGATATATAGACAACGTGTTCATCCTATGGACAGGTACAGAACAAGACTTTAAACAATTTATGAACTCCATCAATAATAATGAGGTAGGTCTCAAATTTACTTATACCTTGAGCCCCTCACATTTAGACTTTCTGGATGTTACTATCCGAAAGGATGATTCAGGTGGTTTGACTACTAATGTGTTCCGTAAAGCCACTGCAACGAACAGCCTCCTGAGGTGGGAGAGTTGCCATCCGGGCCCCCTTAAAAAGGGGATCCCTAAAGGGCAATATCTCCGCCTCAGGAGGAACTGTTCGGAGGAGCGGGAGTTTTTGGCACAGGCGAGGGATCTAAGGGAAAGATTTAGGGAACGAGGGTACCCTGACCAGGTACTTATTCCAGCCTTCCAGCAAGCTATATCCACCCCAAGGCAGGAATTATTGGTACCTAGGGTTCACACTGCAAAATCACAGATTTGTAGGATCATTGGTACCTATGACAATATGTCCCAGCCAGTCCGTGACATTCTCCAGAGACACTGGAGCATCCTTTTGATGGATAAGGATATTGCACCCATTGTGGCAGGATATCCCCAAATTACTTATAGGAAGGGGAGAAGTATAGGGGATACCATTACACAAAGCCACCTTGCTCCTCCTATACCTCCCAAGACTTGGCTGGTAACTTATGCCATCAATGGGTCCCACAAATGTGGCCACTGCAAAGCGTGCCCCCATATGAGAAAAACGGAAAGCATTTCCATCAAAACTACAGGAAGAACCTTTAAGATCAAGGGGATGATTAACTGTAGTACCAGGGCTGTCGTTTATGTGGCCATATGCTCCTGCTCCCTACTATATGTAGGAAAGACAATCAGAGAACTTCGCCGTAGGGTGCTGGAGCATTTGGGAGACATTCGCAACAAAAGAGACACTGCGATTGCCAAGCACATGAATGAATTCCACGGGGGGGACCTATTACATATTCAGTTTTTTGGTCTCGAAAAAATGCGCCCGTCTCCAAGAGGGGGCAACCTTGATCAAATGCTTTTGCAGCGTGAGACACAATGGATATACATCATAGATACAGTAGTTCCTAAGGGGCTTAACGAGCAGCTTATTTTTACCAGTTTTTTTTATAATGGATGTATACCGCTGGGGATACCCTTGGGGTGTAGGCTAGGTAGTCATGGGGGGCTGTAGTCAGCCCACGAGTTAGCACACCCCCCTAAACAGGGAGTAGAAGGGTTTATAGACTAGGTTCCAGTGCGGGACCACCCTTATTAGGGCGGCCACCCCGCCTAGGTTTAGGGACTAGTGATAGGGCTTAATAGGGACAACATAGGCTCACTAGGCCCCTGCTATATTTTCCCTCCTCTCCCATTAGGGTTGCGCCCCCTCTTCCCCGGCGGTATCCGTTGTAATATGACTCGAACAGTGTGATCTTGTGAGTTGATAGCCTTTGATCATACTGTTGTAGTTATATTTATACATTCATTAATGTCCTATCCTGTGTAGCCCCCATTACTTAACTAATATACTTTCCCGATTTCTGTTCCCAGGTCTGTGCCAGCTCTACGCTCCTTTCTTGGGTCCCTTTGGGTCTGGGGCAATAGGGGACCAGGTCCTGTTCTAGATGCCAATGAGTTATATTTACTCAATATTTTGTTATACCGAGTTAATCATGCGCACACCACTGCCCCATTAGCTCAGTCGCTAGGGTGCGATCCGGATTTAGTCAATAAAGCCATAATTACACTGTGGGTCAGATTACCTTCTGACTCACAGCGTCTTTCCTTATCCACGGGGCGATTAGGGTTAATATTTCTCCGCTTACCTCCTCGCTAGACTAGCGAGGCTGGGTTGACACCCTCCTACTTCGGCGTTGGTATGGAGATGGCGTCTGGGCGGAGTCTCCACCCACAGCCCCGGAAGTGGATAAGGCGTCAGATGCCGTCCGCTCAGGAGACGCGTGTGAGCAGCCGGCTAACAGTTCGGCTCCCCGCCACTGCGGGTAACACACGTCCCTGGAGCTTTCTACTCGCAATTAGGACGCCGCAACCGTGAGTGTTGTTCCTTTTGTTTACAGGCATGTGCACCGTGACTTAGGAGATAGCCAGAACAAACGGCATTTTCTTTCCTTTTCTTTCACAGGTGTCGTACTATGCTTTTGATAGAACCGTGAGTGCATGCATATATTTGTTACAGGCACCGTACAGCCCGGACATGGTATACTGAACGGTATTTCTTTTTATGTGTTTATTTGCAGGTGGACCCGGTCTATTGGGTTAAGGAAGAACTCCATCTTCTGAGCCCCAATGCTTGTGGGCTCAGATACTTTTATTGTCTACTATTATGAGATATGTACCACTTGTTTAGCCCCTGAGGAGGTCACATGTTACAGTGTGCCGAAACGCGTAGGGCATTGTGGTTTTTCCAGAACATAGAGAGCTGATTACGGGCATCTATGTACTGTTGTGTACATTATCCTAATATTGTGGGAGTCCTCTCCCCATCTGTTATATTTTAGCAGATTATATCAGGCGTCCATTTGGTTTGTGCACCTCTCATCTGAGTGCTACAAACTATAATACTGCATCACATGCATTATATTTCTTAATTACTATCATTAAAAGCTAAGTTTTATATGCACCTCCCCCCCCCCTCTTTACTATATTTAGTTTGGGAGATCACATATACGGGTTAGTAGATACCCCTACAAATCTATTACTAATCTATTTTATAAGTGAGGCGTCAATGAAGTTGCCGGCGGAGCCGGAATCCAGAAAGGCTATAGCAACAAAGGATGTCTTGGCTGGGACACAGATTCGCACAGACACTGTAAGGCGTGGGGAGGTAGCATTCACAGCTAGCAACGCCTCTCCAACGTTAACTAGGTGCGCGTTTCCCGGACGAGGCGGACGGAGAGGACCGTCTTTTAAGAAATGTTGTGTACTGGCACAGTACAGACACAGATTCTCGTCTCTGCGGCGGTTCCTTTCTTGAGGGGTCAGGCGTGACTGATCCACATGCATGGCTTCCTTGGCAGGAGGCCCAGTAGAGGGTTGCAGTGGACCCAGGAGGACAGCAGCCGAACGAGGATAGCGTCTCATACAAAAATTTCCTTTCTCCTGACGGAGTTCCTCTCGGCGAAATGTATATCAATCCTGGTGGCCAAGTGGATGAGGTCACTCAGGGTAGAAGGCATTTCCCGTGCGGCAAGAACATCTTTTATGTCACTGGACAGACCTTTCTTGAACGTGGCACAGAGCGCTTCATTATTCCATGACAGTTCCAAGGCCAGAGTGGGAAGGCGGATGACGTATTCGCCCACAGAAGAATTTCCCTGATTCAGGGTCAACAAAGCAGTCTCTGCTGAGGCAACCCGGGCTGGTTCCTCAAAAACACTCCGGAATTCTTGGCAGAAGGACTGGGCAGTAGCAGTGGCTGGATCGTTGCGGTCCCAAAGCGGTGTGGCCCAAGCCAGAGCCTTCCCAGTAAGCAGACTGACTATAAAAGCCACCTTGGCACGTTCAGTAGGAAACTGGTCGGCCATCATCTCCAAGTGAAGAGAACACTGTGACAGGAACCCACGGCACTGCTTGGAGTCTCCATCAAATTTGTCCGGCATGGACAGGCGGTATCTGGAGCTGGAAACGGCAGCAGGCTGAGTGGGTGGTATAGGAGCAGGCAGTGGAGATGGTGGCTGCTGGGCTGTCAGAAGTTACTGCGTCATGGTGGACAACTGGTTCAGCAGTGGACCTTGCTGAGCGATCTGCTGAGATTGATGGGCCACAATGGTGGTAAGGTCAGCGACACTTGGCAAAGGCACCTCTGTGGGATCCATGGCCGGATCTTACTGTCAGGATCCGGGCTGGTAGCGGAGGCTGGTGGTGGATCCGCTGTGCCTGAGAGGTGATGACGTGGGCCGTACCAGGGAAAGGAGTCTAAGGAGTTACTGGTTTTCACCAGAGCCCGCTGCAAAGCGGGATGGACTTGCTGCGGCAAGTAACCCCCAGGTCGTTCCACCCAGTAGCGACTCAACCTCTCTGGCTGCTGAAATAAGACAAGGTACAAGAGGATCAGGCAAAGGCGTAGTCAGACTTAGCAAATGGTCAGGGCAGGCAGCAAAGGTTCACAGGCAGTAGTCAGTAGCAACGGGTACGGCAACAGGCAGAGCAACACAGGAACAAGGAATGCTTTCTCTCAGGCACAAAGGCAACAAAGATCCGGCAGGAGGCTGTGGGAGGAGACGGTACTTATAGGCAGTGCACAGGTGAGGCCTAATTAAGTCAAAACAGCACTCCTTCTCACAAAGCTTAATCCTTAATGAACCACATTGGACCAGGCACCAATCACCTGTGCACTGGTCCTTTAGATCTAAGAGTCCCGGTGCACGCGTGCCCTAGAGAGCAGGGATGCACACGCTGTGACGCCGGAGCGCTGCCTGGGGACACACACTGTGAGCGCTCCGAGGCCAGCAGGGGGCCCGGAGCGCTCAGTGCAACAAATATATTACAAATATATATTTTGTTATGATTTATTTATATCATGTCTATTCACATGTCACTTTATACACACCCCTACCCTTCAATTCCCTGGTTGAACTTGATGAACATATGTCTTTTTTCGACCGTACTAACTATGTAACAGTGGGCCCCCTGTTTGAATATATATGCAAGAGCACTTTATGTCACTGATTTTTTTAATTCATTTTTTTAATTCATTTTATCTATTATTTCTAATTTTTATGATTCATTTTGTTATTCATACTTTGTGTGTGTTCTTATTTGATATAACACCATTTTTATTTTTATATTTATATATTATAATTTTTTCAAATTTTTTCAATTTTTTATTTTTATGTCTTTATATACACTATATGTATTTTTATGATTATATATTATTCATATTATCTGTATTTATATGTTCATATACACTACATCTATCACTACCATAATTCACATATCTTACACTAATACTCCATATCACTAAGTTCTATTTAATTTCCTATTTTATGCTATTTTGTAATCTGTTCATACTGAGTAAATCCTTTATATATGTATACTTATGAGCATTTTATATAATGCGATGTATGTAATTCATTCCTCCGCTTGGTCTGGACGTTGTGGTCGCCCTTATATGTAATCTTTTACTTACTTTTTAGTGCACATATACATATCATTCCTTCTATGTCAGTCGACCATTTTGAGGGAGTCCCCCGTTGAAATAATATACTCACACACGGAGGTCGGCCATTTTTAAGTAGTTTTTATCCCACTAGTTTTTTATATACATGCGCATGCGCAGTAATCACTACGGCGGCCATTTTTGAGAAGCCCTTTCACTATGACACTATTTTCCTATAAATTGTATAATGCGCATGCGCAGTAACTTACCCTGATCCTCCATTTTGATGTAACACGTCTTCACAGACACAAATTTGGCTGGTATGTATACACTGCCATTATTCTATGCACCATTCTCTTACATATTGTAGCCAATCAAACTATGGCACCTTCTTATGACATCATCCACATCTGTAGTGGCGACGGAACGTTCTGATAGCGTGGAGTGTATTACGGTCAGGTGCGTGCAATGATTGTTATTGTTTTATGTGTATATATACTGTGCTCATTCAGTCCCACACCACTCCTGGATAAAGCCAATCCTGGTGAAACGTGTCAGAGGTTTGGTGTGGAACTGGGGTAAGTCCTGTACCACTGCATGATTCTGTTTGCTGCATTGCAAGTATACTTTATTCTTGGCTTTCTCGTACTGTAGCACTTTGTGCACTTTACTTGTTTAGCCTGTTTTTACTCTACAGGCATTTTTGTTGATCTATTCATCTGCCCAACATTTCTTATCACTATCTGTACTATTTATATTGATATTTATACTTCATGCAGCCCACTTTGTCTACACAGACATACAGCTATTGAGGTGTACAGTTTTGTCTTACCCCAGTATTCCCATCTACTATCTTTTTCCCACTTTGTGTACTATATTTTGTGTATTTTATAAACTGTGATTTTCAATAAAGTATTTTACTTTTATGTAATTATTTGGTCTGGAGATTTTGTTGTGCGCCATCTGGCGCCTGTAGGTGTATATGTTCAATTGGTAGCTATATCTCCAACATCTGACTTTATGTCCTTTTAGATGCTGTTTCTCGTGGCAAGGTTTCTAGGTTGCAAATGTGATAACTTGCAACAGGTGAAGTCTCTGAAAAAATATCCTGAAATAAATACAGTCCTGGAACAAATAAGAATGGTCGTAAGCAGTTCAGTTGGTAACAATGATAGTACTGGACCGTTAATGCCGGTTGAGCCACTCCATATTAGATAAATCTGCAATAGAAATATAATAACTGGCACAACTGTGCCACTCACCGCACCGCCGTCAGGCCGAGTTGGATGGAATCAGATGCGCTCCAGTCGGGGCGGCGTGGTATTCGCACTATGTGCAGCCGTTCTCACCAGCGAGCTATTCCTTGGCGTCTGACTGTAGAAGGTCAGCTGATGGCAGGTCAGCTGACCTGATACGGGAAGCTGGTGTGCGCTGGAAAACATTGGATGCAGGTAAGCGATGATGTGCAGATATTGAAGAATAACTCCAACCGATTTTGGCAACAATGTTCTTAAAATGGAGGGTTTCAAACCAGCTTGACTGATAGATGGCAAAGTGGATCCGTAAAGATGATAGATGTTTGAATGAAAAGGTCTCTCCAAATGCAATAATCCAATAGACGCTGTATAACCGAAGCTGTAGTGTGAACTGGAACTGGATGTCAGAGGCTAGATCTCCGTACCAAATGCGTTTCGGGGTTAAAAGAGCATTAGTAGTACCCCTTCTTCAGTGGTAACGACCATTCTTATTTGTTCCAGGACTGTATTTATTTCAGGATATTTTTTCAGGACTTCACCTGTTACAAGTTATCACATTTATTCCATAAGATCCATTTTATATACAGGACTGTTTGTATTTACAGGACTGCTTGTATTTACAGGACACTCTCTATGATGCTTCACAGGTGGAACCATTTATAAACATAACAAAGCCTCTTCCATGTCACAGACACACAATCACCCTTGGAAGTGTGTTAATTCATGCCTAAACCGCTATTAATAGATACACCAGTTACAGTAACTTTTTATCTTTAGAGGATTGATAACATCTATCAACCTCTATTCTGTAGTGTATTGCTGAACCATATTTATGCATTTTATATTGTGATTTCTATTATTACGCTACTGTAGGGCCCTGCGGGAAACGCATATACTCTTTTATTATAATTTATATATTAAAACAATTTTCTAGTGATACGGTTGTCTTTTGTTCTTTCTGACACCAGACATCTACCATTAATCCTTTTTTGATATTGAGCTGAGGACTAAATCTTTATTCACTTTTTTATTCCATCTCTCTGTTGGGGGAGAGCTTTAGTTAACCTCGCTAATTTTTTGTGGTTGAGCTACACATCACTACTCCTATTTTAAAAGGAGATGATGAGTTGAATACAGTCGCTAAAAATAATCCATTAATCACATATCGTAAAAACAAAACAATAGGGGATGCAATAAAGCAAACTAGTAAACAGCAGAAAAAGGATGCATGGTTAAACCAAATAGTACCGAAAGGAAACTTAAAATGTAAATCAAGTAATTTCTGTAACTATAACATGAATACAAATACGATTAAAATGGGTGCAACTGTACATATTGTAAATGACCTCATAACCTGTCGTACAAAAAATGTAGTATATGTAATTATGTGTCCATGTGGATACTATTACGTGGGAAAAACGAAAAGGCAACTCAGGATTTGAATACATAAACATTTCTTTTCGTTCCGAACAGGAAAAGGAGCCCCGCGACTTATATCCCACGTAAATAGTATCCACAAAGGAGATCCCACTGTTCTCAAGTTCGCAGGTATAGAAATTGTTAAATCTAGACCTGGTGAACTATAAGAAAAAAAATTGCTTCAAAGAGAAGCTATATGGATAATGAGAAGCAATGGGACCCTTAGGGTTAAATGACCACACAGACATGAGCTGCTTTACCTGAAACCATGATCGAGAATGTCATGTTGTCATGTGTGGTGAAGATAGTAGGTGATTGGTTTGTGAATTAGGAATGCACCTGTATAAATCCTCACTGGTGTCCACAATGAACCACAGGTCCGTTGAAGCTCTGTAAAGAGCGAAACAGTGCTGTAGCCTGGTGGTAATCCCCCCCCCCCCCCCCCCGCTTTGTACCGTCTCCTGTCCTGTAACATGTACGTGAGTATATTTAAATAAAGAAGAAAAACGAAGAACATGGTGAGTGCCGACTTTTTCATTTCTCCGGGAAGAGGAGGACTGACAGCACTTGCACGGAGGAGGTGAGCGCTTTCCAAATTTCTTTTTCTTGCCTTTTCTTAATATATAAATCACACCTGAAAGCAGATAAAAAGGAGAGAAGTTCACTTAGTCTTTGCATTGTGTGTCTGTGTGTGCCACACTAAGCATGGACAACAGAAAGAGGAGAAGAGAATTGTCTGAGGACAAAATTGTTGAAAAATATCAACATCTCCAGAGATCTAGATTTGCCTTTATCCGCAGTGCGCAATATTATCAAGAAGTTTGCAACCCATGGCACTGTAGCTAATCTCCCTGGGCTAGGACGGAAGAGAAAAATTGATGAAAGGTGTCAACGTAGGATAGTCCAGATGGTGGATAAGCACTCCCAAACAAGTTCCAAAGATATTCAAGCTGTTCTGCAGGGAGCATCAGTGTCAGCGCGCACTATCCGTCAACATTTAAATGAAATGCAACGTTATGGCAGGAGACCCAGGAGGACCCCACTGCTGACACAGAGACATAAAAAAAAAAGCGAAAGACTACATTTTGCCAAAATGAACTTGAGTTCTGGGAAAAACTCTTGTGAACAGATGAGACCAAGATAAAGCTTTTTGGTAATGAAAACGAAATGAGGCCTACAATGAAAAGAACAGTACAGTACGCACAGTGAAATATGGTGGATGTTCAATGATGTTTTGGGGTTGTTTTGCTGCTTCTGGCACTGGGTGCAAGGCATCATGAAATCTGAAGATTACCAACGGATTTTGGGTCGCACTGCACAGCTCAACCCAGTGTCAGAAAGCTGGGTTTGCTTCCAAGATCTTGGGTCGTCCATCAGGACAATGACTCCAAACATACGTCAGAAAGCACCCAGAAATGAATGGCAACAAAGCACTGGAAAGAGAGATCTTAAAATTGCTGTCGAGAAAAGGCACCCTTCCAATAAGAGAGACCTGGAGCAGTTTGCAAAGAAAGAGTGGTCCAACATTCCGGCTTAGATTGGGCACAGGTGTATAAATAGTAGATTGGGCACAGGTGTATAAATCTTAGCTTGGGACTCTTATTGAGAGCTTGCTCTTCTGAGTGTTGCTGTGTAAGAGGGGACGTGAAAGAGGAGTTTCAAAAACTGTGATTATCTGTTGTACAGAGTGAATCTGTGGAGTGGGTGCGACTGCCTATAGTCCACATTCATATTTTGGGTAAGTCTTTCTCTCTTGCACATAGTGGGATAACTGTTAGAGTTTAAACACCCTTTTTCATTTTTTTTTTTTTCTCTGTTCCACCTCTAGGGGGAGGAGGAGTAGATTGGGCACAGGTGTATAAATCTTAGCTTGGGACTCTTATTGAGAGCTTGCTCTTCTGAGTGTTGCTGTGTAAGAGGGGGCATGGAAGAGGACTTTCAAAAACAAGAGTTTGAAAGCAGGAGGTTGAGATCGCTGTGAGTGTTAATTTCTGAACCCACAAGGTCCACAAAAAATTAAGTGTAATTTTGACTGTCTGTTTTTGCGTATACATTTGTGAAATCCCCATAACTAGATGGCCTCCATGTTGGAAAATGCAGTCCAATGTACATCCTGTTCAATGTATGCAATCCTTGAACAACAGTTTGAGGGTGCATATTGTTGTGCGAGATGTGTGCTAGTTGTCCGTTTGGAAGCCCAGATCCTGCATCTAGAGGGGCGACTGGCAACAATGAGAAGCATTAACAACATGGAGAGGAGTCTCGTGCTCACTGAGCAGGCACTCTCGGGAATAGAGGTGGGGGAGGACAGTGCGACGGAGTTGCAGGACAGTCAGGCAGTTAGCTGGGTTACAGTTAGAAAGAGGGGTAGGGGAAAAAGTGTCAGGGAGGCTAGTCCTGAACTGGCACACCCCAACAAGTTTGCCCGCTTGGCAGATGAGGGGGATGCCATTACAGAGCTAGCAGAACTGCAGCAGGATACCGCCTCTGACCGCCAGGGGGGTGTCTGCTCCAGTAAGGAGGGAGGGAGGAGTACAGGGCAGGCCAGACAGGTACTAGTGGTGGGGGACTCAATTATTAGGGGAACAGACAGGGCAATCTGTCACAAAGACCGGGATCGCCGAACAGTGTGTTGTCTGCCTGGCGCACGAGTTCGGCACATCGCGGATCGGGTTGACAGGTTGCTGGGCGGGGCTGGAGAGGACCCAGCAGTCATGGTACATATTGGCACCAATGACAAAGTAAGAGGTAGGTGGAGTGTCCTTAAAAATGATTTCAGGGACTTAGGCTTAGGCAAGGACCTCCAAGGTAGTATTTTCTGAAATACTACCAGTACCACGAGCCACACCAGAGAGGCAGCGGGAGATCAGGGAGGTAAACAAGTGTCTCAGAAGCTGGTGTAGGAAGGAAGGGTTTGGGTTCATGGAGAACTGGGCTGACTTCGCTGTCGGTTACCGGCTCTACCGTAGGGACGGGCTGCACCTCAATGGGGAGGGTGCAGCTTTGCTTGGGGAGAAGATGGCTAGAAGGGTGGAGGAGTGTTTAAACTAGGGACATGGGGGGAGGGAACCTACAGCAAAGAAGGGGAAGATAGTGTAGATAGAGAGGTGGGAATTATAAATGTACCTGGGGGTGGAGCGGAGGGAGGGGTTAGAATAGTTAATAGGAATAGGCTTCATAGGAAAATAAAACTTACACCCTTGAATCCCATTAACCCCAATAACATAAAGGATGGAAATGTAAAGTGTATGTTCACAAATGCCAGAAGCCTAGCAAATAAAATGGGGGAGCTTGAGGCCTTGATACTGGAGGAACATATTGATATAGTTGGGGTCACTGAGACATGGCTGGACTCCTCGCATGACTGGGCTGTCAATCTGCAGGGGTTTACATTGTTTCGCAAGGATAGAATGAACAGAAAAGGTGGTGGATTCTGTCTGTATGTAAGAAGTGGTATGAAAGTCAGTGTGAACAATGCCATAGTGTGTGATGATTTTGAGGAGGTGGAATCACTGTGGGTAGAATTACAAAAGGAGGGAAATACTGAAAAAATATTTGGGGTAATCTACAGACCCCCTGATATCACTGAAGAGATAGAAATTTGGCTTCATAAACAAATAGAGAGGGCCGCCCAGGCAGGTACAGTGGTAATAATGGGAGATTTTAACTATCCAGATATAGATTGGGGTCCGGGGTTGGCTAAAACTACAAAGGGGCGACAATTCCTAAATTTATTGCAGGATAATTTTATGGGCCAGTTTGTGGAGGACCCAACAAGAAGTGATGCCTTGTTGGATCTGATCATTTCCAACAACGCAGAGCTGGTTGGTAATGTAACTGTGCGGAAAACCTTGGTAATAGCGACCACAATATAGTTACTTTTGACTTAAAATGTAGAAAACAAAGACAGGCGGGGGAAGGCAAAAACATATAACTTTAAAAAGGCAAACTTCCCTGGGCTGAGGGCTGCACTACAGGACATAGACTGGGGGGAGGTGTTGTCAAATACTGATACAGAAGGTAAATGGGACATCTTTAAATCAACTCTAAATAACTATACATCTAAATATATACCAAAGGGGAACAAATATAAACGATTAAAACTAAATCCTACATGGCTGACACATGATGTTAAAAGAGCAATAAACAACAAAAAAAAAAGCCTTCAAAAAATACAAATCTGATGGGTCAGCGATAACATTTAAACAGTACAAAGAGCTTAATAAAATCTGTAAAAATGTAATAAAAACAGCAAAAATTCAAAACGAGAGACAGGTGGCCAAAGAAAGCAAAACTAATCCTAAATATTTTTTTAGATATATAAATGCAAAAAAACCAAGGAGAGAGCATGTAGGACCCCTTAATAATGATAATGGGGAGGTTGTCACAGGCGATCAAGAGAAAGCGGAGCTACTGAATGGGTTCTTTAGTTCTGTATACACTATGGAAAAAGGAGCTGACATTGGCCAGGTCAGTGCTGGTAACACATCATGTAATGTACTGAACTGGCTTAATGTAGAGATGGTACAAGGTAAATTAAGTGATATAAATGTAAGCAAATCCCCAGGGCCGGATGGACTACACCCAAGAGTTCTTAGAGAGGTAAGTTCAGTAATATCTGTACCCCTGTTCATGATATTTAGAGATTCTCTGATGTCTGGTATTGTGCCAAGGGACTGGCGCAAGGCGAATGTGGTGCCAATCTTCAAAAAGGGCTCTAGGTCTTCCCCAGGAAACTATAGACCGGTAAGTTTAACGTGCATTGTGGGTAAATTGTTTGAAGGACTTATAAGGGATTACATACAGGAATACATAGGGGATAATTGTATTATAAGTGATAGCCAGCATGGGTTTACTAAGGATAGAAGTTGTCAAACCAAACCAATCTAATTTGCTTTTATGAAGAGGTGAGTAGAAGCCTTGACAGAGGAATGGCTGTGGATATAGTGTTTCTGGATTTTGCTAAAGCGTTTGATACTGTCCCTCATAGACGTCTGACAGGTAAGTTAAGGTCTTTGGGTTTGGAAATTTTAGTTTGTAACTGGATTGAACACTGGCTCATGGATCGTACCCAGAGAGTGGTGGTCAATGATTCGTACTCTGATTGGTCCCCGGTTATTAGTGGTGTACCCCAAGGTTCAGTACTGGGCCCGCTGTTGTTTCATTTATTTATCAATGATATAGAGGATGGTATTAACAGCTCTGTTTCTATCTTTGCAGATGACACCAAGCTTTGTAGCACGGTACAGTCTATAGAGGATGTGCATAAGTTACAAGATGACTTGGATAGACTAAGTGTCTGGGCATCCACTTGGCAAATGAGGTTCAATGTGGATAAATGTAAAGTTATGCATCTGGGTACTAATAACCTGCATGCATCGTATGTCTTAGGGGGGATTAAACTGGCAGAGTCACTGGTAGAGAAGGATCTGGGTGTACTTGTAGATCACAGACTACAGAATAGCATGCAATGTCAGGCTGCTGCTTCCAAAGCCGGCAGGATATTGTCATGTATCAAAAGAGGCATGGACTCAAGGGACAGGGACATAATACTCCCCCTTTATAAAGCATTGGTACGGCCTCACCTGGAATATGCTGTTCAGTTTTGGGCACCTGTCCATAAAAGGGACACTGCGGAGTTGGAAAGGGTGCAGAGACGCGCGACTAAACTAATATGGGGCATGGAACATCTTAGCTATGAGGAGCGATTAAAGGAGTTACAATTGTTTAGTCTTGAGAAGAGACGTTTAAGGGGGGATATGATAAACGTATATAAGTATTTTAATGGCCCATACAAAAAAATATGGAGAAAAACTGTTCCAGGTTAAACCCCCCCCCCCCAAAGGACGAGGGGGCACTCCCTCCGTCTGGAGAAGAAAAAGTTTAGTCTCAAGGGGCGACACGCCTTCTTTACCATGAGGACTGTGAATTTATGGAACGGTCTACCTCAGGAACTGGTCACAGCAGGAACAATTAACAGCTTTAAAACAGGATTAGATACATTCATGGAACAAAATAACATTAATGCTTATGAAGAAATATAAAATCCCATCCCTTCCCCAATATCGCGCCACACCCCTACCCCTTAATTCCCTGGTTGAACTTGATGGACATATGTCTTTTTTCGACCGTACTAACTATGTAACTATGTAACTATATAACTTCACACCATCCTTTCTCAGGAAACAGCATCAATGACCAGGTCTGGTATGAATAGCAGCCTGAATTTCATTGCATCAAAGCAGGTACAATAGCTTGTTGATGCTTTTGTACCTGCTTTACTACAATAAAATGATGTATGCTATTCATTCTGGAACAGGTAAATGATGCCGTTTCCTGCAAAGTAAACTACTTTTTAGTTATGTTAGAGTTATAAATATTTGTCTAATGAAAGGTTATATAGGTTGTGTATATATATTTGTTAATACATTATTTTCAAGTTTATCGTTGATTTCCTTTTTTATTATTTCGATTAAATTACCAAACCAAATTATGTTTACATGAAAGAATACACAAAAACTATATTTTTTTTAATTTATTAAATATTTTTTTTTAAAAAACACATTTTGAAAATAAACAACAACTTAGATTAAACAAACAATTTTTAAATATAAAAACTTTATTAAATAACAAAATATTAACAATATATATATATATATATATATATATATATTTTTTTTTTTTTTTTAAAGTGCATAAAATAATTTTTATAAAGGATTACTGTAATCAAAAATCTTTTATCTCCCGCTGTGGCCAGGATGACATACTATACTACATAATATTTGACTTAGCTGCCTATGGTCACACGTTGTTCAGATATCGGCGTCACGTTCTATGGTCCCTGTCAGCTTCCTATTCTTGCAGGTTATTGACTCACTCTGCTCTCAGCCCATCAGCCACAGCTTCAGGAACATATAGCAGCCACTGATACGCCGAGTGCAGACTGAGTGACCAACCCGCAGGAAAAGGAAGCTGGCAGGTACCGGAGAACAGTATGCCGATATCAGAACAACGGGAGAGCCTAGGCAGGTAAGTGCAAGATTATTTTGTATTTTTTTTCTGACAGCAGACAGTGGAGGAGAAAGGATTTAGGTTACAGTACTAGCACGTGTTTTCATCCATAGTGTAACAATTTGTGCAATACAGTACAAACATTTTACAAAAGATTAAACAAATCTTTATCGAATTTTTTTTTTTCGAAAAATGGAGCACTATTTACATTATAATCAGTAAACAACTGAAAACCAGTATAAATTGCATCAGCATCTGGAAATGTCTCTCTATTTTTGTTTATGACGCAGTAGGGTATAGGTACTCGATGTTTTTTTCAAAGAAATCCATAGATCATCGCAGTGAAAGCTTTATATGAAGTCCATCTGTATTGTCTGTGGAAAAAAAAAACAATATATGAAAAGTATGGTTTAATTTTTTAATTTTTTTTTACATTAAAACAGCTGGAGGCACCTTTTGTTTTATAATACAGTAATATGTTTTTAATGCCTGTGGTGTTACTAAAGCAGACAACCTCGTGTGCCAAAAAATATTTTCAGGACATAAGGATGTACACCTATCACTCACCATTCCCCGGCCATCGTGCTTCCTCCTGCGTTCATCCGCCTCTATGTTTTTACTGACGGGAAATCAGTGACTAAGTCACTGCGTGCGACCATAGCGGCAGAGTAGCGCAGGAGGACATGCGCTGTCTGGGGAATGCCGATTGACCGAACGCAAAATCTTCTGTGAGCATTTCACCATTCCTTGAGTCCTGTGACGTACTATTATGTTCCATAGGCCATAGCAGTATATTGTGACAACGGAACATAGGATGAGCGTTAATCGGATCACAGTGGGTGAGAAGCACACACACACACACACACACACACAGGCTACAGCCATACAGTGTATATGGCTTGAGCCAGTATGTCTATGTGTTGTAGCAGAATTTTTTATTTTTTTTTAGGAAGATTACTAATAATGTCGGGGAACATGCTACCTACTAATGTTAGACAGTATAATTGACAACTTGTTATGTAGGCAGGATAGTTCCTCTAACTATTTTATGGGGGAACTATATTGCCTACATAATGTTGGGGGAACTCTAAGGTCAAATACATAGTGTAAGATGGGTAGTATATTCAGCTGAGTATATCCAGAACTATCTGTTCAAAATTAGAATAACTATAGACTAAAATAATTGCGTAAGTTTTACCTATTTTCATCTCTTGTCAACTGTGTCTGCGTTATTTCGTTTACAAAAACCATATTAATTTTTAAAGGGTAACTCCCACCACCACTTTTTTTTTTCTGTCCCTGCCTATTACCCATCTATCCCTAACCCCTCCCTGCCTTTAATTTTTTTTTTTTTACATATTAATAATTATTTTTTGTCTGCCTGGTAGCGTGCTCACTACCAGGCAGACTTCACTTGCAGGCACCACGTCACTGATGCCTGCTGGGGCCGGCACTTCCGCCCGTAGTTCACCTATACAGGGTGCCTCCAGCTGTTTCCCCACAGCAACTCTCAGCTTGCCCTGACATCTATTGGCTGTCAGGGAATGCTGGGAGCTGTAGTGGGGAAATAACTGGAGGCACCCTGTATAGGTAAACACCGGAGTACATACCGCCCCCCGCCGCGCTGCTCAACTCACTCCCCATCCCCCTTAGTTCACCCAGAGTACCCCCTCCCCGCCGCGCAGCCCGCAACCCGCCCCCCCGGCCCCGCTCAACCCACTCCCCCTCAGTTCACCTATTCAGTGTCCCTCCAGGCTTCCCCACTACAACTCCCAGGGCATGCTGGGAGTTGTAGTGGGGAAACTGGAGGCACACTGTATAGGTGAACAGTATACATAATACAGTGAACATAATACTTTACCTTGTACCCGAGCCTGTGCGCGTCCTCTTCCTTCAAAGCACTCGTTCCCACATGTCTGATTGACAGGCGGGAGCAAGCACAGCAGTGATTGAATTTCGACTCATTGACAGGCTTCAATGAGTCGAAATTCATTAGTGACGTCACTGCCGAATGCATTCGGCCACTAGGAGGGCGACCCCTAGTGGCCGAATTTAAAAGTGATTTTAAACTGTTAAAATCACTTATTTTAATTAAACTATATTAGAGATATGTTGTAGAACTTAAGTAATACAACATATCAATTTTTTGTTTTCATGACAGTGCCCATTTAAAGATCTCTTGGTTAGTATACACGTAGTAAAATCTGGATGTAATGTAGCACAGTCATATTCCTCACGAAAAGAATTAACTTGAGCTAGTTCTGTACAGCATTTGCTTTCAACAACTGATGTCATGAGATTACACTTCCTACATTTGCACCAACTAAGCTGCTGTAGTCTTCCCTGAGGATCTGGTAAGGGTGTTGGTCTTTCTTCCCCCGCCCCACTGGGGATCGTTTTGAAATGAATACGGTTCCATTCTGTTTTCTTGATCTATTGGCTGTTGTAACCGTAACAAATAATTCTGAAAAGCCTGCATTAAAAAAAAAAAAAGGTTATATATAATATTAACCCTATCTATTTAACAAAAATATTCATATAATTTTTTTCTACCTTATAATTTCTACCCTTTATTTACAAGAAAAAGATACATTTTAAAATGTATAACAGTAAATATAGCTAAATATTAACCCTGTCAAAGTTGTAAATGTAGCAACATATTTTTATTGTAAAAATTCTGCTACATTTTTGCCTCTTCCTTCCCTCTCCCATCATCACATTTCATACTTGCATTACTCCATGGCCGTCCGCTGTTTGTGTTGCTCTACTGTGTGCCGCTTCTCTCTGCTGTAGTTTTAATCACAGCGGCTGCCAGGGTGCTAGACGGGGTCCGTTTTATGATCCTGCTCGTTATGCGTGGTCCATAACAGCTGTGTGCAGCGTGCAATGACGAGTGATGTCGCCTTGAGGACGTAACTCGTCAATGCGCGTTACGCTGCAGAACGCACAGCATTTAAGTAAGCCAAACAGGGAAGAAACGCGGCCCCTGTATAGCACCCTGTAAACGGCGTTGAATCCAACTACAACGGAGAGAAGCAGGCAAACAGTGAAGAGAAGCACCATAAAGGAGAGCAGCGAAAACAGCGCAAGGCCCTGGAGTCATGCAAGTATGAAATCTGGTGATGGGCGAGGGATGGAATTATGTATTGGAATATGGTCCCACATAACTAGATGCAGTTCATTGAGTTAAAGGGACCGCTTTAAATGATTAAATAGCGGCATGTTCTGCGGGGCCAGACTTGTCTTGATCGTTGTATAACCACACACACTCTCTAATATTTTTAATGGATATTTATTTTAAAATATTTTTTTTTAAGACTAATATCTCACAAATAGGGTGCGTGTTATAGACCGGTGCGTGGTAGAACACCATAAATAACTTCTATTAGTTCAGGGATAGAGGATAAGTTTTTTATCACATATTTATACAGTGGTCCCTCTACATACGATGGCAATTTGTTCCAAAAGAGCCACCGTTTGTCTAATCCATCGTATGTTGAGGGATTTATGTAATGTAAAAAAGTACTTTTATACTCTCCTTTCCCCGCCGCTAATGAACGCGTCCCCGTCGCTACAGATGCTGCTCCACGTCTTACTCAGAGATCTTCTGCTGCTTCCAGTCTTCCTCCTGAGCCTACACTACTTCTTCTCCCTGTGTCCTGTGGGCGCTTTCTGACATTGTTATAACGTCGCTGCGCACGCCGCTCCTAATGGATGACGGGAAGCCGTACGCGGCGACGTCATAACGACATCAGAAAGCGTCCAGGAAGACACGTATCTGAAGGCCCGGAGCAGCGGAGGACAACGGAGGAAGACCCGGAGCAACGAGCACAGGTGAGTAAACCTGACGAGGCTGCTGAAACTGCTATCCGGCAGCAGCTTAAGCATTTTGCGCTGCTGGATAGCAGTTAATGCGATGTCCCCGACATTAAAAAATCATTGTATGTCTATGCTGCCATCGATAGGCAATGGCCTCTGAGAGGCCATTGCATGTCGAAATTAGCATATGTCGGGCCGTCGCATGTCGTCACTGTATTTTTAATCAGAAAAATATAATTAAAAAAATATTTACCGTGTTTTCAGTTAGTTGTTGACAGCGAGCAGCATTTTCTATTTGAAATACTTCATCTTCCTCTTCTAAATCTTCAAAACTCTTTAATATAAAAAAAATATATAAAATTAATAGTTAATATTTATTATATAATATTGAATAATAGGAACAACATGAAAATGTATATTCTTACATTGTCAGAAGTCCATTTGGAACAAGTTGTAACTGTTTCGGTAACAATTGAGAGTTCATCAAAATCCACTTCTCGAGACTGCAAAATATAAATGGTTTTATTGGCCAAAAATTTATATATATAATAAAAAAATAAAAAAAGAGAATATCCACAGCATACATCCAATAGGTGAAAAAAATCAAAGGTGATTTATTCCATCAAACAGAGTGTCCAGAATAACGTTTCAACCAGCTCTCCTGGTTTTATTCAAGCTCAGAGCTTGAAAAAGACCAGGATAGCTGGTTGAAACGTTGTTCTGGACACTCTGTTTGATGGAATAAATCACCTTTGATTTTTCACCTATTGGACGTGTGCTGTGGATATTCTCTTTTTGTTTAAAATGGATCCCTGACCCGGGTCTGGACCTGCGAGCACCATAACATATTTGGCCTTTTTTGGATGTGCTGTTTTTCCTACAACATATATATTATATATTACATACATACGTATATATAAGCATACTGGAGGGGATGGGGAGGAGATGGTCCGGACCGTCCATCTATGATGCAAAAACCTTACAAATTCCATTGATTGTGACACAGATCAACATAAAAAAAAAAAAAAACACACACACAGTGATGTGCAAAGGGTGACTAGAAATGGGGCTTCAGAAACTGCACTTCTGCTATATGTAATAAAAGTGCCCTGGACAATGATGATTTATCTGTAATCATTATATGGAAATAGTGTAAAAACTGTGGCAACAATAAAACTCATTATTTCACACTATATTGTAGTCTATAGAATAGGACAGTGTTTCACAACCTGGGGTGCCTCCAGCTGTTGCTAAATTACAACTCACAGCATGTTTGACTATACAGAGTAGGACAGTGTTTTACAAGCTGGGGTGCCTCCAGTTGTTGCAAAACTACAACTCCCAGCATATTGTACTATATAGTAGTAGATACAATAGGACAGTTTTTCACAACCAGGGGGTGCCTACAGCTGTTGCTAAACTAAAACTTCCAGCATGTTGGACTATATAGTAGTATGTAGAATAGGACAGTGTTTCCCAAACATGGGTGCCTCCAGCTGTTGCTAAACTACAACTCCCAGCATGTTGGAGTATATAGAATAGGACAGTGTTTTACAAGCTGGGGTGCCTTCAGCTGTTGCAAAACTCCCAGTATGCCCGAACTGACAATGGTTTTCTGGGCATGCTGGGAGTTGTAGTTTTGCAACAGCTGGAGACACCCTTGTTGGAAAACACTGGTTTGGCTATAGGCCAACTATATAACTCAACTACAACAACCAGTATGTAAAGGAACATAGCACTACTACAACCACCAGTATGTAAAGAAACATAGCTCTACTACAACCACCACTATGTAAAGTAACATAGCACGACTACAACCACCATTATGTAAAGGAACATAGCTCTACTACATCCACCAGTATGTAAAGAAACATAGCACGACTACAACCACCATTATGTAAAGGAACATAGCTCTACTACAACCACCATTATGTAAAGGAACATAGCACAACTACAACCACCAGTATGTAAAGGAACATAGCTCTACTACATCCACCAGTAGTATGTGTCGGGTGACAGGAGTCCCACATCCCTGAATATAAATATGTGTGTGTGTGTGTGTGTGTGTGTGTGTGTGTGTGTGTATATGTGTATGTGTGTATGTGTTTCCCAACCAGAGTGCTTTCAGCAGTTGCAACAGCTAGAGGCACTCTGGTTGTGAGACAATGATAAATACACATACATGCATAAATCAGTGTTTCACAACCAGGGTGACTCTAGCTGTTGCAAAACTACAACTCCCAGCATGCCCGGACAGCCTATACACCCTGGTTGGGAAACACTGATTACAGACAAATATAAAAACTTATATACAAACATAAGTGTACTTCAGGGGCGCCATGCGATGTGCAACCACCACTGCGATAAGTGCTGTATCAAGCCTGAATATAAATTCCTATAGATCACCTGGGTGATCGGAAAAAAAAAAAAAAAAACAATTTCCCATATATCACAAAGCTTTATTATTAATTATGAATTATTAACATTATGTGTGTTAATGATTAATAATTAATAATAAAGCTTTGGGAGATAGATATAGGAAATTGTTTTTTTTTGGATCACCCAGGTGATCTATAGGAATTGATATTGAGCATTAACCCGCCATATATTGGTCTTTGTATGGCTGTATCAATCCTGGGCCTTGTTGGCCTAGTGACAGATACAGCACTGCACATAACATACATAAAATACTATACATATACATACACACACACACACACACACACACACTTCCATACACATGCAGTACATACACACCACACTATACACAAAGGCTAGTAAGTAACAGACATTACACACACACGTTCACACAATACATCTGCATACACCTTATACACACAATACATCTGCGTACACATTACACACACACAATACATCACATCTGCATACACATTACACACACAATACATCTGCATACACATTACACACACAATACATCACATCTGCATACACATTACACACACAATACATCTGCATACACATTACACACACAATACATCACATCTGCATACACATTACACACACAATACATCACATCTGCATACACATTACACACACAATACATCTGCATACACATTACACACACAATACATCTGCATACACATTACACACACAATACATCTGCATACACATTACACACACACACAATACATCGCATCTGCATACACATTACACACACAATACATCTGCATACACATTACACACACAATACATCTGCATACACATTACACACACAATACATCACATCTGCATACACATTACACACACAATACATCACATCTGCATACACATTACACACACAATACATCTGCATACACATTACACACACAATACATCTGCATACACATTACACACACACAATACATCGCATCTGCATACACATTACACACACAATACATCTGCATACACATTACACACACAATACATCTGCATACACATTACACACACAATACATCTGCATACACATTACACACACAATACATCTGCATACACATTACACACACAATACATCTGCATACACATTACACACAATACATCTGCATACACATTACACACACATTACATCTGCATACACATTACACACACAATACATCTGCATACACATTACACACACAATACATCACATCTGCATACACATTACACACACAATACATCACATCTGCATACACATTACACACAATACATCTGCATACACATTACACACACAATACATCACATCTGCATACACATTACACACACAATACATCTGCATACACATTACACACACAATACATCTGCATACACATTACACACACAATACATCACATCTGCATACACATTACACACACAATACATCTGATCTGCATACACATTACACACACAATACATCTGCATACACATTACACACACAATACATCTGCATACACATTACACACACAATACATCTGCATACACATTACACACACAATACATCTGATCTGCATACACATTACACACACAATACATCTGCATACACATTACACACACAATACATCTGCATACACATTACACACACAATACATCTGCATACACATTACACACACAATACATCTGATCTGCATACACATTACACACACAATACATCTGATCTGCATACACATTACACACACAATACATCTGCATACACATTAAACACACAATACATCTGCATACACATTATACACATAATACATCTGATCTGCATACACATTACACACACAATACATCTGCATACACATTACACACACAATACATCTGCATACACATTACATCTGCATACACATTACACACACAATACATCTGCATACACATTACACACACAATACATCTGCATACACATTACATCTGCATACACATTACACACACAATACATCACATTTGCATACACATTACACACACACAATACATCTGCATACACATTACATCTGCATACACATTACACACACAATACATCTGCATACACATTACACACACACAATACATCTGCATACACATTGCACACACAATACATCTGCACTCACTTTTATAGGAAGCTGGCTGTGCGCAGGGAATACTTCAGTAAATAGATGTTCAGGACTCTGGTATATACTACTACATAACATTTGTTTGATTTCTGCAACAGCTGGAGTCACCCTGGTTTGGAAACACTGGCCGATTCTATATACTCCTGTATAGTCTTATGTTTCCAAAAAAAAAGGGGAGACTACAGCTGTAACATATAAATTTTTCAACAACTCTTTGTACTGATGATTTAGTGAATAAATACCATGTTTCTAGAAAGAAGCGTTGCGCATGATGCGCATGATGCTGGATGATGCTGGATGATGACGAAGGCCGCAGTGGTCTTCATCCTGCGGACCTCCAGAGGTTTCAGAACTACAACACCCAGCATGCCCGGACAGCCGATGGCTGTCCGGGCTTGCTGGGAGTTGTAGTTTTGCAACATCTGGAGGTCCGCAGGTTGAAGACCACTGATGAAGAGATTGACAGGCGGAGAGTTCACTTGAGTATAAGCAGAGGGGGGCGTTTTCAGCACGAAAAATCGGGCTGAAAATCTCGGCTTATACTCAAGTATATACGGTAGTAATTTTGTCACCTCAGGACATGCTCCTTCTGCTGTGAAGTAGCGCACGGACTGCTGTACATATTCTGGGCGCACACTTGCTTCATAGGAGTGGCGCTTTCTTCCCCCCCGCCAGGGGTGTATCTGAGGACTAGCTAAAAGCACCTCACAGCGACACAGACCGCAAGGTTCCCGATCCACCCTGCTGCCTGCACTCCTCACATGGATAGCCCAGCTATCTCCAGCGGCAGCCATCACATCACAGACCAGGGCTCAAGTCCTCTCCTCCACTACAACAGAGAGATGAGTCCCTGCAGCCTCCCTACCTGCTTGTAGCTGACAGCTCCTGTCCCCTGCTCCTACAGTGAATTCCTCGCCTGCAAATGCCAACTAGAGATGAGCGAACTTACAGTAAATTCGATTCGTCACGAACTTCTCGGCTCGGCAGTTGATGGCTTTTCCTGCATAAATTAGTTCAGCTTTCAGGTGCTCCCGTGGGCTGGAAAAGGTGGATACAGTCCTAGGAGACTCTTTCCTAGGACTGTATCCACCTTTTCCAGCCCACCGGAGCACTGGAAAGCTGAACTAATTTATGCAGGATAAGTCATCAACTGCTGAGCTGAGAAGTTCGTGACAAATCGATTGGACATGGGTGAGAGCCCCCCTCTGAGAGGGGGATGGACATGGGTGAGAGGGGGGGATGGACATGGTACAGTACCTTAAGCAAGCCATTTTTCTTCCCCGTTCTTGCCCTCTCCAACAGGGCACTGACTCAGGGCGCCGACAGGGCACTCATTCACTGCGCCACAAGGGAGAGGGAGACGCTGGGGCACAGGTCACTACACCGGCCCGGGGCAGCTTACGCATACTTCCCCTCTCTTGGCCGCAGGGGGAGGGGGAAAGTTAAGGGATTCTGGGGGACGTAGGGGGATGCTGGGGCCTAGAGCAGCAGCCTCTGATCATGTGACTCCTCCTCCATGTGACATCATTGCAGGTCCTCTAAGCACACTGCTCCTCTACAGGTACAGCCTCAGGCGCACGCAAGCTTCCCTCCCCCCTGTGGCGCCAGGGAGGGAAAAAAAAAATTTTACATCAAATTTCCCGGTTGGGAATCACTGGTCTAAACTCTCCATTTAAGCCGGTTTTATTACCATTATTGTTACTTCCAATACTATCAATGAGTTTTGTTTTTCATTTATTTATATTTCCCTGCTTGATAAAGTAATTATATCATACTCCCTCACGATTGCGGCAGGGGACAGTGTTAATTTAGTTAAAACTCTAGTTCGCCTCTTCTTTCACTGGTAGAGGTATTAATTGTTCCCCTTGGACTCCGTAGTCCTTAGGAGTTAGATCAGTAGTCTAATACCTCTACTGTCTCTGACCAGGTTAATCCCCTTTAGAGTAAATTATTTGAGGAATGCCTCATTATCTTCTTGATTTGCTTTATAAGTTTTTTTTTCATGTGTTTCTTATTTGTTCCCAATGTTAACTCCTTTTTATCTTATTTTCTATCTGTGCCTGCATGACCTTGCTGACCACTCTGACCATCACTCCTGGGCTGTAAAGTACAAAGTCTTCTATCTACATCATTGCCCTCCTCCTGCATGGAATCCACCTAGGCTAACTATCTCAACTTATGTACCTCCACTGTCAACATAAGACCTCTGGTATGTTTTATCTTTAACACCCTCGACAACACACATAGATTCATCATGGTGCGTCTAATGACACTCAATGTTAAAGGCCTGAATTCTAACGTTAAGCGTCAACTCTTCATCAACGTTGAGAACACAGAAAATTTACATTGCTTTTATTCAGGAGACGCATCATGATGAATCAGGTACCTTTAACTTCGCCCTTTCCTATTACCCTTCAATATTTGTTGCTAATCAGGGTCGTAAAACATGTCCTTTTCAAGTCACCTCCTCTATTGCTGACCCTTTTGGACGATAAATTATTGTCTCAGGACGCCTCTCCAATGTTCCTATGACCCTCTGCAACATATACGCACCCAATACATCACAAATATTTTTTCTCACCAGAGCCTTTGCCCAACTCACTAAAATACCTCCTAAAATTATTTTCATTGGTGGAGACTTTAATCTCCCATTCTCAGCCCTAACCGATAGACACTCATTAACACATCCTACCCCACCTCCATCCATTGTCCGACCATCTACACAATTGCGTAAGCTCATTAGAAGACTTATGAAGAGTAGATAACCCCACTTAGTAGGCAGTATACCTTTTACTCCCACCCCCATACTACCCATTCCAGAATAGACATGCTCCTAGGTAATCTTATGGGTTTACGTCTGACTGACAAAGTGACCATTCATCCTATCACGTGGTCAGATCATGCGCCGGTCACACTTGACCTTAAGGCTACCACAGTTCCTAGAAGGGTTTGCCACTTGTGGCTGAACGAATCCTTACTAAAGAGGGACATATATAGGGATTGCTTGGGAGCATGTCTTACAAAATTTTTTAACCTGAATTTAGGCTTAGTACCTTCCTTCCCCATAATTTAGGAATCTCACAAGGCTGTTTTTAGGGGACATTGTATCTTGTTAGCATCCCGTCTACAACAAACACACAACCTGGAGAGACAACTTAAATACCAAGAAAATATAATGAGTAGTACTCCTACAACAACTACTTTAAAAAGAATAGTTAATATACGTAACAAACTAAAGGATTTGGCGGTTCATAACGTAGAGAAACTACTGTCTTATACTAGGCATAAATATTATGCTGCAAAGGCTAACAAGGCCCACACCCTTTTGACAGCCCAGTTGAACTCAAGCTCCTCACAAACTAGACCCTTTGCATTAAAAAATAAAAGTGGTCATTTGATTTACGATCCAGACCAAATGGCAAAACTTTTCCAAGACTATTATTTACACCTTTATAACTTACCATTTGATAACTCTGTTAATGATTTGAGGGATTGGATGAACCTGATATCTGAATACTTAAAATCGTGCAACCTCAACAGGATTCCTCCTTCGGAACTCCATGAGTTAAATGCACCAATTTCTATAGAAGAAATACAGGAAACATTGAGGGAGATGCCGAATGGGAAGTCCACTGGACCTCACAGTCTGATTTACTTATATTATAAGTCATATTCAGATATTTTGGTTCCACCTCTTCACAACCTATTAAATTTTTTTCTTCATAACACGTCCATCCCGGCCAGCATGTTAAGCTCTTATCTTACAGTTATTCAGAAACCGGGAAAAGACCCTGCAGATTGTTGCAGCTATAGGCCAATTGCATTGCAATACTGACCTGAAACTTTACACTGAAATTCTTGCAAATAGAATAGGTAAAATCCTACCGATCTTCATCCATAAAGATCAGGTCGGCTTCGTTCAGCATAGGCAGGCTGGAGACGACACGAGGCGAAATATAGACCTTTATTGAGATTTTGAATAAGACCAAGAAAGTCTGGTCTCTTTTTGACCCTAGATGCAGAAAAAGCCTTTGACAGGCTAAATTGGTCTTTTAGCAACTTTGAGAAGCTATGGAATATCTGGTCCTTTTGCCTCTGCCGTTTCCAGCCTATATACCAAGCCAACAGCCCAAGTCAGATTACCTCATGCAACTTCCCGAAAGTTCAGTATATCGAATGGAACCAGTCAGGGCTGCGCCCCTTATCCCCACTTCTTTTTGTTATGTGTATAGAACCCCTAGCTGCATGCATTAGGATTAACCCTGACATCATGGGCATATAAGTGAACACATGAACATTTAAGATTTCATTGTTTGCCGATGATGTCTTCCTCTCTATTTTTAATCCCTTAAATTCCCTGCCCAACCTGCATTCTGCACTATTATGGGAAGCGCTCAGGTTATCAAATAAATGCCAGCAAGACAGCCCTTCCGGTTAATATTTCTGATACAGACCTTGTGCTGTTAAATAAAAACTTTCCTTATAAGTGGCAAGACACCACCTTGACTTACTTGGAAATTAAAGGGGTACTATCCAAAGGATAGGGGATAAGGGGGAAAGGGGTACTATCCAAAGGATAGGGGATAAGATGTTAGATCGCCGCGGTCCCGCTGCTGGGGACCCCGGGGATCGCCGCTGCGGCACCCCGCCATCATTACTGCACAGAGCAAATTCGCTCTGTGCGTAATGACGGACGATACAGGGGCCGGAGCAGCGTGACGTCATGGCTCCGCCCCTCATGACATCACGGACCGTCCCCTTAATGCAGGTCTATGGCAGGGGGCGTGATGACCACCACGCCCCCTCCCATAGACTTGTATTGACGGGGTGGGCCGTGACGTCACGAGGGGCGGAGCCGTGACGTAACGATGCTCCGGCCCCTGTATTGCCCGTCATTACATGCAGAGCGATCTCGCTCTGCGCAGTAATGATAGCGGGATGCTGCAGCAGCAATCCCCGGGGTCCCCAGCAGCGGGACCCCGGCGATCTGACACCTTATCCCCTATCCTTTGAATTGGGGATAAGATGTCTAGGGGCAGAGTACCCCTTTAACCTCACCTCGTTTATCCCTTATTATTTAAGAGTAATATACCGCTTCTCACCCAAGAGATCAAACTTCTCTTTGAGAAATGGTCCCCTCTCCCACTCTTTTTTTTTTTTCCGGCAGGAATGCCACTGTTAAGATGTCAATTCTGTCTAAAAAGACCTTACCTAAACATGTTTTAAAACACCAATAGGTATGAAAAATAAAAAAATAAAATAAATTATAATAATATATTTCATATATATATTTCACCATATCTTTGCACCACAAGCGGTACGACTAATTTAATCGCCGGGTGTGAACAATGTCCTATCCGGTTTTCCGGAGCGATCCAATAGAGCTGCT
The DNA here is from genome assembly GCF_029499605.1 of Hyla sarda. Lineage (NCBI taxonomy): Eukaryota > Metazoa > Chordata > Amphibia > Anura > Hylidae > Hyla > Hyla sarda. Next base: position 353,137,034 of record NC_079192.1, on the reverse strand, counting down.
CTGCTCCATAGTTCTGGTGGATTTATGAGACAATCCACCACAATCTACAAACCGTGTTTTATTAACTGTTAGATATCACCAACAGGTGTAAATTCATTATAAAAACAGCGTCACTATCGAATTTTATCATATACAAAGGAAGGGGTCGGAGGACTGTTGTTCCCAGCGCCCCGAAACGCGTTTAGGAGTCTGGCATTGTTCACACAGTTTGCTTCTAGTGTCCGTTTGCTAACTTATAGGTCTTGGCAACAGAAGAGTTAATTCAAGCCATAATCTGCCCTGCCTGGCAGCAATTTACCTTGAACCATCTTTCGCAGCCTACACCTCCCGCAGCATAAGCCTCCACGTGGGACGCCGGTCTTGGATCATCCACCGCTCCAAAACGCATCTCTGCCGCCAGACCACCCGCCGCTCCCGTGCAAACTGACACTCTTGCCGGAGTGTAAGACCAGTTCCATCTTCAGTGAGCCGGGAAGCTGGTGTGATCATCGCTCCACGCTCCTCTGCCGTGGGAGCCAGCGGTACGGAACAACACACTGCACCCCCCTGCCATCGGGGCTGCTAGGGAGACGAACGAATCTAGTGTTCTCCCACCATCGGAGCATGAGAGGAGTGTAAGGCTGCGATCCACGCCAAAGATCCGTCAAGCCACCAGAAGCAGTGGTAGGATACTCTAATTACATTTGTATCATACATTTGGACATTGATTCTATGTCACAAGTATAAACTGAACTTTCATTAATTGTATTATACTCTATTTTTGCTCGTGAATCAACTGACCATTTTCCATATATATCGGAACACTAGTACACAGGACACTATTATTCTATAAATTTTTTACAAATTTTTTACTCTGTCAATATTTTTTATTTTGATATCCCACTAGGGCCCAGTGGGACTATCACTAGGCAGTGGCAGTCTAATGTGTTAATCTGTTATTCATTTTTATATTTATAATTAAAACTATTTTAGGATCAACGCTGTTATACTTCAATGTATTTCCACCCTCATCGTTATGCACCATTTGGTGAGGCCCTAGAGGTATAAGCAATTTTTTGCAATTTATTGATATTTTGGTTGCCGGTGGGGTCCGGCTATAGCTTAAAATTACCTCGGTCCTTCTGTTATGAGCTGAACCTATTTTTAAATGTTTTAAAACACCTCCAATCCATGTTGATAGTTTATTTGGGGAGATAAACGTCACAGACTCTCCCTCTCGGTCTTAACTGCTTCCAAAAATTGTGGAGGGCTTGCAGTTCCTGACTTTCACAATTATTACTTGTTGGTCCATTTTAGGAGAATTCCATCCTGGATGACATTTCTTGCATTCAATAAATCGACAGAGGTGGAGAAACTGTGGTTGGATTCGGCACACCCTAGCTCTCTTATCTGGTCTCCCACCTCCCTTAAGACTCCTAAACAGCTCTTAGGCGCCATGAAACTCACTAAAAATATCTGGGATTCAGCCTGTTTACAGTATCCCTTAAAATCCCCCAAAACGCTCCTCACTCCTATCCTGTTTAACCCTCTAATCTCTAACAGTAATGATCCGGAAACTATAACACCATGGATCAAAGTCTTCCACCTGGCAGACATCACTGACCCACTAAGACGCACCATACTACCATTTCCCTTGTTGAGAGACAGATATAACTTCACATGGAAAGCTTTCGATTTATATCAAAATGTACAGCAGTACTTATTAAATAAAAACCTGGATGGCACCTTTCCCCTCCCGACTCCCTTTGAAATGTTATGTAAAAATAGTAGTACTACAAGAGGTCTTATCTCACAAATATATAACATTCTTTCTCCTTCATTTGATTGCATTACTCAAAAACATCCCTATATGATCAAGTGGGAAACCTTAAATAAAGAACTCACTCCTCTCCAATGGCGGACTATCTGGTCCCATACTTCCAAATCATCCTTGTGTATCATACATAAAGAAAACCAATACAAAATTGTAATGCATTGTTATCACACCCCGGACATACTCCACCGCATCTTCCCCCACTCATCCCCCTTCTGCTGGCGATGTAACCTCACTATTGGCTCTCTCCCTCACATCTTCTGGGATTGCTCAGCCCTGCGACATTATTGGCTGGTCTATGATTAGGAGGATTACAGTTATTATTGTCCCCCTGCGCCCACAGATTTTTCTTTTAAATCTCTTCCCTTCAAATTTATCCACCTCTTAGAAAAAAAATACTCCTTTTTGTCCTGACGGCCTATAAATGTTTGATTTCAAGGTGGTGGAATTGTACTGACCCCCTCACCATATAGAGCCCTAATTGATAGAATTAAAGTGGTCCGCAGGATGGAGTACCAGTCAGCTTGTGTTGATAATACTCTTGAACAATTCTTATCAATCTGGCGCCTGTGGGACGAACTTGATGAAGAGACCATTGCCCCTATAGAAGTAATGGCTGATGAGGTTCATGCCAGGTACCACTTGTTATTAGTTTTCTTTTACTTATGTTTTTTTCTTTTTCTTACCTCCTTTTTATTTTTTCCTTCTACATTCCTTACTCTGTCTTAATTTTTTTTTTATTCTCCTCTTTAATCCCCACTTACTCTTGAAATCGAAAGGACAGCTGGACTGAACTTGATGATTACAACTTCTCTACCTCCTATGAACAATATACTCCCATATAGAAGGATATTTCTAGTCCCTGGTTTACCAGTTTGTTTTCAAGTACATGTAATTATTAAGGGGCTTCCTTCCGCCCTAATTAATTACGCTAATAATTGAAATGGTCTAACTTTATTAAGACTAGTCATGGACACATACTTTACAATTCTAAATTCCTTCTAGTACAACTATTTCCAAAATAGGTTGAGACATGTATCAGGATTATTGTTTTGCTTTTGTATCCCTTATTTAATTTAGTGTTATTATTTATTTTCTCATTTTCCCTATTATTGTGCACTTATGTGAAAATGTGAATGTTATTTTATTTTCATTTTATTTTTGAAAAATAAACAGTTATATAAAAAAACAAATATATATATCCTTTTTTTTTTTTTTTTTTGGCAACACCACAGTGAACACTCATCATGTGAGAAGGACAAGAAATAAGGGTGGGAATAGTACGGTATGTGGTGCTGTCTGACTACAGGGAAAAATACTTACCGGTGAGTAATTACCGGCTTTCCACCCGTCACGACAGCACCACCAGAGAGAATACAAGAGAAGTATTAGGCAAGGACCACCACCTGAAGAACTTTGCGCCCAAAAGCCAAGGAGGATAGATAGTCAGCCCTGGGCCTATAGTGCCGAAGAAAAGTATGTGGGGACGACCAAGTAGATCTGAGCAATAGAAGCACCTCATTTCTCTGCCCATGATGAGGCGACAGCTCTAGTAGAGTGGTCTCTCAGGTTAGTTGGTGGAGACAGACTTGCAGAGGAATAAGCTGCAACAATGGCTTGCCTAACCCATCTAGCATTAGTATCTGCTCTGACACTATTGATAAGAATGGACCGAGTGGGGGCTTCCAAATGTGATTGACTGTGCTGCTATATACTTTGCCAACTGTCGACACAAGAAGATATACACCACACAGAGGATGTTGGTATACACTCTTTCTTAGCAGGAAGCTCTGCTGCTCCCAAAAGAGTTCTGCTTTATTACAGGAAGTAAATTTGGTTTTTACATTCGGAAGAAAGGAGGGTTGGTTATGATGTCACAATTAGCATGTTACATTTGGATTGGTTGTTCAACTATTGTGTCCCTATATATAGGCATATCTAGTGTCCATTAATTTCTTGGCAGAAATTCTCTGTTCATCAGATATTTAGTCTTTTACTCCCGCATGGCGTCATGGCAAGGTCTCAATCCGGAGTCACGAGCAGATAGCATTCGGATGTATATGGGTTAAAGGGTAGGGGAACAGATATTTTTTCCAGCTGCAATGGCATATTAATATTAGTATATCGATCAGTCATTAGAAACATAAGGGTCATCCCTATCACTATTTCCCCTATTTGGACCTGCAAACTGAATAAACAATTTATCAGATTTCCTAAAATTTTTGGTCCTTTCTAAATATTCTATAACACATTTGTGGACATCAAGCAAGTGGAACAGATTTTCATCTTCGGAAGATGGATTTGCACAGAAGGACGGAAGGACAACTTCTTGAAATAAATGGAAATCAGACAACTTTAGGTAAAAAAAAGCAGAATCAGTTCTTAAAATAATCCTATCATCTAATATTGGAATGCGACCGGCGGCGTCGGAAAGCTGGGGGAAGACGCTGGCCAGGAGCCTTGTGTGGAGAACGGAACTCACCACCATCAGGACAGAGGTGGGTTTTTGCCCCTGATGGTGTTCTAAAAATGTGAGCCAAGGACAAGGTGGGCTTAGGAATGTGCAGGATGCATTATGAACGTTTTAAAGAACTGACTCCTGTCTCTCCATCTGGCTTATACAGCTGCATTACAACACTGCTGCACTGTAATAGTGACCCCTGCAGCTGCTCCTGTCGTTTGAAAAAGAAAGTCTGTGGAAGTGGAAAAAGCTACAGAACTGTGAGTTGTTGGATTAAGAATTTATCCTTGTTTGGAAATTTTGTAAAGACTGTAGTGTAAATAACAGCAGACTACATGTGGGAGATACTAACATACTAAGAAGGTGTCCCCTTCCCCCTCCCTCCTTGTGCCAATCTTATATAGATACATTGCTATACTGAACAAGATATATACCAAGCTTCAGTGGGTACGGTGGATAGAAGGAAGAAATAAGACACTAAAGTTGGGCCATGCCATTTGGTTTTCCCACGAGAAAAAGAGTAGAATTAAACCTTAAACCCTGTTCTTGTGGAGGTAAAGGAACCAAAACACCTTTGTCTATTAGGGATAATACTTCTCCCTGTAAAGAAGACTGACCTGAAAGTCCTGGAGGAGATTTAGTGACCAAGAAACGAGTAGGTGGCAAACTAACAAAATCCAGACAGAGACCATCCCGAATAGTTTGAATTATCCAAGAACTACTACTCAAGGAATGGGGGTTAGGTTTTTTGGTGGAAGTACTAGGCTGATTGAACATAAGGCCACTCCCCTTACAAGAAAATTTCCACTTGTTAGAAAGATCCCTATTCTTACTCTTAACACCCTCTCTCTTTCCTTTAAAGTGAAAATGCCTATTTTGTTATAAAACAGAGAATTTGAAAGCAGGAGTTTGAGATCGCTGTGAGTGTTACTTTTCGTACACTGTACAGACTTTAACTCACAAGGTCTACTTAGAATTTCATTCTAATAGTTACTATCTGTTTTTGGCTGTTAATCTGTGAAATCCCCATAACTAGATGGCCTTCATGTTGGAAAACGCAGTCCGGTGTACATCTTGTGCAATGTATGCAATCCTTGAACAGCAGTTTGAAGGTGCATATTGTTGTGGGAGATGCGTGTGAGTTGTTCATTTGGAAGCCCAGATCCTGGATCTAGAGGAGCAACTGGCAACATTGAGACTCATTGACAACTTGGAGAGGAGTCTCCTGCTCACTGAGCAAGTACTCTCTGGGGTAGAGGTGGGGGAGGATAGTGGGATGGAGGTGCAGGACAATCAGGAAGTTAGCTGGGTTACAGTCAGAAAACAGGGTAGAGGGAAAAGTGTCAGGGAGGCTAGTCGTGAACTTGCACACCACAACAACTTTGCCCGGTTTGCGGATGAGGGGGATGCCATTACAGAGCTAGCAGTACTGCAGCAGGACTCTGCCTCTGACCACCAGGGGGTGTCTGCTCCAGTAAGAAGGGAGGAGTGCAGGGCAAGCCAGATAGGTACTGGTAGTGGGGAACTCAATAATTAGGGGGACAGACAGGGCGATCTGTCACAAAGACCGGGATCGCCAAACAGTGTGCTGTCTTCCTGGCGCTGGAGTTCGGCACATCGTGGATCGGGTTGACAGGTTGCTGGGTGGGGCTGGAGAGGACCCAGTAGTCATGGTACATATTGGCACCAATTACAAAGTAAGAGGAAGGTGGAGTGTCCTTAAAAATGATTTCAGGGATTTGGCCGCAAGCTTAAGGCAAGGACCTCCAAGGTAATATTTTCTGACATATTACCTGTACCACGAGCCACACCAGAGAGGCAGCGGGAGATCAAGGAGTTAAACAAGTGGCTCAGAAGCTGGTTTAGGAAGGAGGGGTTTGGGTTCATGAAGAACTGGGCCAACTTTGCTGTCAGACACCGGCTCTACCGTAGGGATGGGCTGCATCTCAATGGCTGTGTTTAAACTAGGGACAGTTACCTACAACAGAGGGGGGAGATAGTGTAGATAGAGAGGAGGGACTTATTAATGTACCTGGGGTGGAGTGGAGGGAGGGGTTAGAATAGTTAATAGGGATATGCTTCATAGGAAAAAAAAAAACATACATCAGTGAAATGCATGTTGACTAATGCCAGAAATAGGAAATAGTGATCAGAATATAATACATTATAACTTGTTCTTCAATAAGGGAATCTCGCGAGGGGCCACAAAAACAAAACTTTAGGAAGGCAAAGTTTGATCAACTCAGAGAAGCCCTTAACAATATAAAATGGCATAGTGTCCTCAAAAACAAGAATACTGACACTAAATGGGAGACTTTTAAACATATCTTAAATTCTTACTGTAAGAGGTGTGTATATATATATATATATATATATATATATATATATATATATATATACATATACACACCTTATGGGAATAAAAGTATCAGAAATAAAAGAAAACCAATATGGATGAATAAAAATTTTAAAGTATCCCCTAGGGATACTCCCTAGGGGCGGAGCCATGACGTCACGCTGATCCGGCCCCTGTATCACCCGTCATTACGCACAGAGCGAACTCGCTCTGCGCAGTAATGATAGTGGGGTGCCACAGCGGCGATCCCCGGGGTCCCCAGCAGCGGGACCGCGGCGATCTAACATCTTATCCCCTATCCTTTGGATAGGGGATAAGATGCCAGGGGCGGAGTACCCCTTTAAGGGGGCAATAAATGACAAAAAGAAAGCATTTAAACTACTAAAACAGGACGATCGTGAAGAAACATTAAAAAGCTATAGAGAAAAATGTAGAATATGTAAAAAAAAAATTAAAAATGATAAAAGCTGCAAAAATAGAGACAGAAAGACTCATTGCTAAAGAGAGTAAAACTAACCTCAAAATGTTCCTTAACTATATAAATAGCAAAAAGGTTAAAAATGAAAGTGTTGGCCCTTTAAAAAACAATAAAGAAGAAATTATAAACAGGGATCAGGAAAAAGCAAATATATTAAACAAATTATTCACTGTATCCACCGAGGAAAATGAAATGCCAGGTGAAATACAGCGAGATAAGGTAAACTCCCCAGTACAGGTCACCTGCCTAAACCAGGAATAAGTACAGTGCAGCCTACAAAAAAATCAAAATAGACAAGTCGCCAGGTCCAGATAGCATTCACCCCCGTGTTCTAAGGGAATTAAGTAATATAATAGACCGACCCCTATTTTTAATATTCAGGGACTCTATAGTGACAGGGACTGTTCCCCAGGACTGGCAAATGTGGTTCCAATATTTAAAAAGAAAGGGTCAATAGGTGACCCCGGGAATTATAGGCCTGTTAGTTTAACCTTGGTTGTATGTAACTTGTTTGAGGGTTTCTTAAGAGATGCTATTTTGGAGTATCTTGATCATTATAAGTGCATGACTCTATATCAGCATGGCTTTATGAGGGATCGGTCCTGGGGGAATCACTGGATGATGTTGTATATCTGGATTTTTCCAAAGCTTTTGATACGGTACCACATAAAAGATTGGTACATAAAATTAGAAGGATTGGGCTGGGGGAGAATGTGTGTAAGTGGGTAAGTAACTGTCTCAGTGATAGGAAACAGAGGGTGGTTATTAATGGTACTTATTCTGATTTGGTGGCTGTTACTAGTGGGGTACCACAGGGGTCAGTCTTGGGTCCTGCTCTATTTAAAATATTCATTAATGACCTTGTAGAGGGTTTGAATAGTGTTGCTCACGAATATTCGCAATTCGAATTTTATTTGCGAATATCGCATATTCGCGAATTCGCGAATATTCGCGAATATAGCGCTATATATTCGTAATTACGAATATTCGTTTTTTTTTTTGTTTTTTTTTCACAGTACACATCACAGTGATCATCCCTCTCTGCTTCCAGTTTATGTGGTGTAAGAAGGCTCTAATACTACTGTGTGAGACTGGCGTGCGAATTTTCGTATATGCGAATATTTGCATATGCTAATTTTCGCATATGCGAATTTCAGCTTATGTTAATTTATTGTACATGCAAATTTTCGCATATGTTAATTTTCGCACCCGCAAATATTCGCATGTGCGAAAATAAAACGAGAATATTACGAATATGCGAATATTCGCGAATATGACGAATATTCGTCCATATATTCGCGAATATTCGCGAATTCGAATATGGCCTATGCCGCTCAACACTAGGTTTGAATAGTAAAGTAGCAATCTTTGCAGATGATTAGTGTTGCTCGCGAATATTCGCAATTCGAATATTATTCGCGAATATCGCATATTCGCGAATTCGCGAATTTCGCGAATATAGCGCTATATATTCGTAATTACGAATATTCGTTTTTTTGTTTTTTTTTTTTTCTTCACAGTACACATCACAGTGATCACCCCTCTCTGCTTCCAGCTTGTGTGGTGTAAAGAAGGCTGTAATACTACAGTGTGAGACTGGCGCGCGAAAATTCGCATATGCGAAAATTAGTGTATGCTATTTTTCACATATGCGAATTTCCACATATGCGAATTTTCGCATACGCGTATTTTCGCATACGCGAAAATAAAACGAGAATATAACGAATATGCGAATATTCGCGAATATATGACGAATATTCGTCCATATATTCGCGAATATTCGCGAATTCGAATATGGCCTATGCCGCTCAACACTACAGATGATACTAAACTCTGTAAAGCGGTAAACACTCTAGAGGACTGTGCACTATTTCAAATGGATCTGGATAGGTTGGAGGTTTGGGCTGGGAAGTGGAAGATGAGGTTCAACACTGATAAATGTTGAGTACACTTGGGACGACTGATGTAGAAAAGGACTTAGTGGTCTTAGTTAACAGTAAATTTAGCTGTAGTGACCAGTGTCGTGCAGCTGCTGCCAAGGCAAATACAATCATGGGGTGCATCAATAGGGGCATAGATGCCCACAACAAGGAAATAATTCTACCACTGTACAAATCCCTAGTCAGACCACACATAGAATACTGTGTACAGTACTGGGCACCAGTGTACAAGAAAGATATAGTGGAGCTGGAGAGGGTTCAAAGATGGGCAACCAAGGTAATACGGGGAAATGGGAGGACTACAATACCCAGAAAGATTATCAGATTTGGGGTTATTTAGTTTGGAAAAAAAGAAGGCTTAGGGGCGACCTAATAACGATGTATAAATATATCAGGGGACAGTACAGATATCTATCCCATGATCTATTTATACCTAGGACTGTATCTATAACAAGGGGGCATCTTCTACATCTAGAGGAAAGAAGGTTTCTACACCAGCGCAGACAAGGGTTCTTTACTGTAAGAGCAGTGAGACTATGGAACTCTCTGCCAGAGGAAGTGGTCATGGGGAACTCTGTAAAAGAGTTCAAAAGGGGTCTGGATGCATTTTAGGAGAGTAATAATATTGCTGGTTATGTATACTAGATTTATACTAGACAAAACGTTGATCCAGGGATTTATTCTGACTGCCATACTTTGAGTCGTAGAGAAAGGCGCCTCATGTGCGGGATCAGTAGATCTTGCAGGTGGGGGTAGGGGACGGTAATTCCCAAGCCGCTTACCAAAGTTGGTTGTGCGCCCACACACAACAAGGTTAAGAGCAGAAGAGATATAGAAGAAGGTCCACTGCAGCCCTCCTGGGTAAGAGTAAAATTAAAAACGAATGACCAGGGAGTCAGGAGTTTGTCTGGCGCAGAGAGGAACCATCAAGGCAGCCAAGTAAAATCAATGGATTTATTAGATGCAACGCGTTTCGCTGCGCATGCGCAGCTTCATCAGGTCGGGAAGGAATTTTTACCTCGAGTATGAGGGTTTTTTGCATTCCGTTGGATAAACTCAGTAGGGACTCATTAGGTATATAGGTTGAACTTGAAGGACTCTGGTCTTTTTTCAACCTTATGAACTATGGGGGAGATTTATCAAAACCTGTGCAGAGGAAAAGTTGCCCAGTTGCCCATGGCAACCAATCAGATTTCTTCTTTTATTCCTAGGAATAAAAGTCTTCTTATCCGGAGTCTCCCATTCTCTCAATTAATTGAGAAATGGTTCTACGAACCGGAAAAACTCGACGTTTCCTTTCTTCTAGGCCCTCGAACATGATCTCTTGAATAGACTTCTGCTCTTTAATCTCCTCAAGCCCCATGGTGGACCTCACGGCTTTAAATCAATTGCTCAGAATCCTCAGACAGAAAAAGAAGCTTTCCTGACAAAAGAAATACCTGAATCAGAATAAATAGAAACCACACCTTCTTCCTCCTCTATCACCAGGAACAGAAGTTGCCATTTACCAGCTGCAGAGGGGTAACTACTGGGAGAAACCCTTTAAGGGCGGATTCTATCTGGCTTTTAACCATCTCTTGCATCTGCATAATTAGTGACGGGGATTCTAAAATTTGACATAAAAAATTTTAATTAAACATTTTTCCCTTTTTTTCTTTTTAAAATACACCTGCACCAATGATCCTATTAATGCAAGCCTTACAGTTAGGCTTAGTATAATCAGGTGTTAACGCAATTCTACACATAAGGCATTCCCTTTGTTTAGTCTTAACAGCTTTCCTAGGAGTATCCTAAGAAATGAGAATTTTCTTTATGAGAAAAAATGGACAAAAAAAAAAGAGCCCTGACCCTCACCCTTCCGCTAGAAACGGTACCATAGAAGCAGTCCTGGAATCCCCACGGTCCTGCTTGGAAGAATCGTCCCCAATGGAGCTCATATTCCTACACACTTCTCCCTCCTGGAGGCCAGACGCAGCTGCTGGGGGGCACAAAACGGAAACCCCCCAACCAGGGCGTTATCGCAGGCCCAGATCACTCTCCCAACTCGGAGAGAATAGCCTCCTCTGGACCCCCAAGTAATTAACTTTTAATACCCCCCCCCCCCCTATAAAGGGCCTCCTCCCTTAGGCCATATTGCTTTTTTTCTTTCCTGTGCAGGACAGCAGGACGGCGCAGGCTCTATCTCTATGAGCCTGCATGGAATGGTCGGTGTCTCCAGCCTTCGGTTCGGAAGTTTTTCCGTGACGACTCTGGGATTGGCGTGAACAGGAATTTGTTTTGGCATGTGGTTGCGGACGCTTTCGCCAGGCTCCATGCTTGTGGCGTTCTTTTCCAATTCCAGCGCTGGAGCTCCGTGAAACCGGTGTGGATGCCGCTGACTGGCATATATTACTGTATAAGCTGCCCGTAATCTTTGATCTTGAGGTTAGGGAGGATATATACTAATTTATTTATAGAAATAACCTATTAATGTCTTGTTTTACTTCGCTGACATCTATTCACAGAATGTGTCACTTCCGGGGGCGGAGCTTGTTTAAATTTTGTGCCCGCTCCCCTATTTAAGGCAGCTCCTCTATGCTGCAGGTCTCTTGCTGCCTGGCTGCGAGATTGAAGTATTTGCTGTGTGGTTTTTTGCCTTTGTTGGTGCATTAGTCTCTTCAGGTAGTCGCCGCTGCAGTTTATGCGCGTTCCGCATTAGGCTTTGTTTTATTTTACTGAACTTACTTTCTCTTTCTAGAGATGTCTACTCCACCTAGTGGTGAATTATACACTGGGAGTCGCAAGGCTACTTCAAAGAGACGCCATCTCACTTGTGCGGAATGTGGAACCCCCCTTCCGGATTCCTATGAGTTACACAGGTGTCCTGGGTGCCGGCCACCTCCTAATCCAGCTGAACCTACTGTCCAGGACATGTTAGTCTGGATGAAGGAATTCATGGGAAACTAAAAAGTGTTTTTTCTGCTAAAAGGCCTAGAATTTTCTCTACTGAAATAAAGCAACAGACAGCACTCTGTAGTGTGATACAGTTGTTAAACGGAGTTAGGGTAGTAGAAGTGGTGCTTACCACACAAAAGGTGGATATGGAGGTCACCAAATTGTCCAAAAGAGTTCTGGTCCCTGCTGATGATGGAAGCAATCTGCAGGATCCCCTGGACAGGAAGGTGGATTCATTTCTAAGATGTTGTTATTCGGCTCTTCTGCTAATGTGGCTATAGCATCATCTGAGCTCGCTGAATTTGCTAAAGACTGAGATCTCCATATACAATCGGATATTGAAGGGAATGTTCCCAGAGAAGAAATTCTGGACTCATTCAAAACCCTGCTTCTTAGTCTGGATTTTCTCTGTCGTCCCTACAGCACCTTAGATTGGCCGCAAAATCCATGGGCCTTGCTTCCGCAAGTAGGCGTCCTTTATGGTTAAGCCCCTGGATGGCGTATAATTCCTCCACGTTTAATTTGTGTGGTCTTCCCTTTGAACCCGCTTGAGTTAGACCGAAGTATGGAAGGCTTTGCCGACAAAAAAGGCAAATGCCTTCCTGTTCAGAATTTTCGCGGCCGAGGTAGAGGAAACGGGGGTAGATACCAGGGCCCTTCTAGGTCTCAGAAGCGCCAATCCAAAATGTGGTGGAGGACGCAGTCGTGGTAAAGACCGCAAATCTGACCAATGGCCAATGACATAGTTTCCACCCACGGTTTCCCTCCCCCTTCCCTTCTAAGTTACATAGTTACATAGTTAGTACAGTCGAAAAAGACATATGTCCATCAAGTTCAACCAGGGAATTAAGGGGTAGGGGTGTGGCGCGATATTGGAAGGGATGAGATTTTATATTTCTTCATAAGCATTAATCTTATTTTGTTCCAGGAATGTATCTAACCCTGTTTTAAAGCTGTTAATTGTTCCTGCTGTGACCAGTTCCTGAGGTAGACCGTTCCATAAATTCACAGTCCTCACGGTAAAGAAGGCGTGTCGCCCCTTGAGACTAAACTTTTTCTTCTCCAGACTGAGGGAGTGCCCCCTCGTCCTTTGGGGGGGGTTTAACCGGGAACAGTTTTTCTCCATATTTTTTGTATGGGCCATTAATATACTTATATACGTTTATCATATCCCCCCTTAAACGTCTCTTCTCAAGACTAAACAATTGTAACTCCTTTAATCGCTCCTCATAGCTAAGATGTTCCATGCCCCATATTAGTTTAGTCGCGCGTCTCTGCACCCTTTCCAACTCCGCAGTGTCCCTTTTATGGACAGGTGCCCAAAACTGAACAGCATATTCCAGGTAAGGCCGTACCAATGATTTATAAAGGGGGAGTATTATGTCCCTGTCCCTTGAGTCCATGCCTCTTTTGATACATGACAATATCCTGCCGGCTTTGGAAGCAGCAGCCTGACATTGCATGCTATTCTGTAGTCTGTGATCTACAAGTACACCCAGATCCTTCTCTACCAGTGACTCTGCCAGTTTAATCCCCCCTAAGACATACGATGCATGCAGGTTATTAGTACCCAGATGCATAACCTTACATTTATCCACATTGAACCTCATTTGCCAAGTGGATGCCCAGACACTTAGTCTATCCAAGTCATCTTGTAACTTATGCACATCCTCTATAGACTGTACTGTGCTACAAAGCTTGGTGTCATCTGCAAAGATAGAAACAGAGCTGTTAATACCATTCTCTATATCATTGATAAATAAATTAAACAACAGCGGTCCCAGTACTGAACCTTGGGGTACACCACTAATAACCGGGGACCAATCAGAGAACGAATCATTGACCACCACTCTCTGGGTACGATCCATGAGCCAGTGTTCAATCCAGTTACAAACTAAAATTTCCAAACCCAAAGACCTTAACTTACCTGTCAGACGTCTAAGTTCTCAGGTGGAAAGTCTATACACCAATCCCCCTCCAGTAGGAGGTCATTTAAGTTTGTTTCTAAATACCTGGATGCACGAAATCCAGGATCCTTGGGTCCTAGATGTAGTCAGGTCGGGCTACAAAATAGACTTTATTTCCCCCCCACCAAGGAAGTTTGTTTTGACCAAGTTATTACCCTAGCCAAAACAGACCATTCTAGAATATTCTGTTCTTCAATACATAGAGAAGCATGCACTGGAGGTAGTTCCCACCCCACCCCCATCAGAGGGGGTTAGGGGTCTACACCCTTATCTTCCTGGTCCCAAAGGCATCAGGGGACTGGCACATGATTATCAACCTTCGTTTCCTGAACAGTTTTATAAAGAAAAGACGGTTCAGAATCTGCATCCTGGACCCTCAAGATTTTATGGTTACTATTGATCTGAAGGATGCCTACCTTCACATTTCTATTCATCCTTCTCACAGGAAATTCTTGAGGGATGCTGTTACCATAAAAAGGTATGGTAAAGCATCTCCAGTCCGCTGTTCTGCCTTTCAGCATTACTTCTGCTCCCCACAACCTTTACAAAGGTTGTGGCTCGGGTGGTCTCTGCTCAGACTAAAAGGTCTAGAGATCATTCCTTATCTAGGTGACTGGCTTCTAAAAGCCACTACTCTAGACGTTTTACAGTCTCATCTTCATCTGGCTCTAGATGATTTTCTCCAGCATTTGGGCTGGATTATAAACTGGGAAAAGTCCGAAAATGTCCCTTTCACCTCCAGGAAGTTCCTGGGCTTTGTAGTCGACTCCTCTCAGATGACTGACTACAGAGAGGAAAGGTTGAGTCACAAGAGCCGCAAAGTTCTTGCTGAGTCCTCGCAAGGTCTCCATCAGAACCCTGATGAAGATGTTGGGTTCATATGTTAGCATCTGCAGAGGCAGTTCCCTGGGCCCTATGGCATCTCCAACCGCTTCAAGATCAAGTCTTGACAGTCTGGAATCGCAACCCCATGGGGTTGGTCAGAAAGTGCACCATGTCTCCCGAAGTCCATGAATCCCTCAAATGGTGGATGGGTCGGACATGAATCCTTGATTCAACCTCGTTTGATCACTTTGACTGCATGAGAATCATGACCAGGGTACTTGGAACTAGTGCTGGGAAGTATGGCCTAAAATGAATATCACGGTATTTTTTCTTATCGCGGTATTACCGCCTGTCCCCCCCCCCCCCCCCGCGAGCGGGGTCCCTGTGCCCACTAGCGGTGTCAAATGTGCCCCCCGTGAGCGCGATCGCTACCATCACCGCTAGCGGGGTCCCTTTGCCCACTAGCGGTGTCACAAGAATGCTGAGCGCGGCTCCGTTCCCCGTCCCTGTCAGCTCTCAGGGTACGGGAACAGATTTAAAAGCCTTGCGCGCATCTAACGTAGTACTGCGCAAATAGCGTAAGGCTAACGCTAGGCTCCTAGCGCTGCCTATGTTAGCCCTACGCTATTTGCGTAGTGGTGCGCCTGCGCAGTACTATGTTAGCCGTGCGCGAGGCTTTTAAATTTGTTCCCGTACCCAGAGAGCTGACAGGGATGGGGAACAGAGCCGAGCTCGGCATTCTTGTGACACCACTAATGGGCACAGGCATCCTGCTAGCGATGATGGTAGCAATCGCGTTCGCGGGAGGCATTCTTGTGACACTGCTAGTGGGCACAGGGACCCCACTAGCGGTGATGATAGCGTTCGCGGGAGGCATTCTTGTGACACTGCTAGTGGGCACATGGATCCCGCTAGTGGTGGGGATTGATCATGCTCGCGGGGACACTGGCTGACAGGCACAGCGGGAGGCCACAGAAGCACACCGGGACAAGTGAGGGCACCGCGCTGGGCTCTACCATTCATCCGGAGGGTGGGGGAGGTGCCCGACAGGTATAGCGGTATGGGCAAAAATCCATACCGTGGGAGAAAGAAAAAAAAACGGCATCCCGTTCATACCGGTATACTGCCCAGCACTACTTGAAACCCTCAGGAGAGGCTTCTCTCATCCAACATGTGAGAGCCGAGAGCAGTTTGTCTAGCTTTCCACCACTTCGCACCCCTTATTCTAGGGAAAGCGATAAGAGTTTGGTCAGACACCACCACTGTGGTGGCTTACATCAACAGACAGGGTGGCACGAAGCCTCAAGTGCTCCTCAAGGAGTCCGGACTAATTCTCTCTTGGACAGAGACCAACATAACCCACCTTTCAGCAGTCCACATCAAAGGAGATCTCAACATAGTAGCTGATCGTCTAAGTCGCAGCCTTCCAGTCCAAGGCGAATGGTCCCTGAACAAAGATATCTTCAAGATGATAACTCTACGGTGGGGAGTGCCAGAGATAGATCTCACGGCAACTCCTCTGAACACCAAAGTGAACAGGTTTTACTCTCTTTACAAAGAGGACAATCCTGTGGCGATAGATGCTGTGTCCATTCCCTGGAGGTTCAGGCTGGCCTACATATTCCCTCCACTTTCCATGATACCAAAGGTATTGATGAAAGTCAGGCAAGACGAGATCTCTGTGATTACCATCATACCATTCTGGCCCAAGAGGTCCTGGTTCACCCAGCTCATGAGGATGAGTCAAGGGTGTTATTGGAGGCTTCTCCCCCCCCCCCCCCCCATGCAGAACCTTGTGTCTCACAACACAGGCTCTTGCCTAGATCTGAGGAGACTCAATCTGACAGCCTGGAGATTGACAGGACCCTACTAGGTAGTGGGCTTCCTGCAGTGGTCTTGAGAACCATTGCACACTCTAGAGCAGAGTCAACAAACAAAAGTTTATTCCATGATAAATCGGATTTTCCTTCAAGGGTGTGCTACAAAAGAGGTAGTAGCCTCAGATCCTCCTCTTCCTGCACTACTACATTTTCTTCAGGATGGCCTCGACAAGAGTCTTAACCCATCCACTTTAAAAGTTCAAGTTTCAGCACTATCTGCCTCTTTAGGCAGTTCTTTGTCGTAAGAACGCCTAATCAGAAGATTCCTCAGGGGGGCTGAAAGACTCAAAAGAGAACTCCGGAATATAAAAATTGTCCCCCATACTGCTGGCAGTAAAAAAAAAATAAAGATGTACATACCTACCTTCGCGCCTCCAGTCTCTGCAGTGATCCTCTTCCTGGTTGCCGGTGGTCAGAGAATCACACCGCGCTCAGCCAATCACAACGAAGTCCCATTCAGCCGGCGATAGGCTGAGCGGCAGTGTGAGAACGCTTCAGGACACAAAATTCTTCACAACACCGGCAGCTGCTGCCGGGGCCGAAAAACGTCACACTGAGTAAGACTCTCGGACCACCGGCAACCAGGAAGAGGATCGTGGCGGAGACCGGAGCCGGTTACCGGAGGAAGAGAATCAACTCTGCTGTGCTGGGGGAGAGAATCCTGGAAGGGGTGGCTGAGTATTTAAACTAGGTGAGTGGGGGGAGGATAATAAAGCAAAGAAAGCAGACAGTGGGATGGATAGGTTAGAGAGGGGTCAGGACATAATGGTGGGTGAAGAGGAGTCCTGTGGGGGGAGGTTAAGAGCAGTGGATAAGGAGATTCATGCGTTACAAACCAGCTGTAAAAATAAATGTAGCCCGAAAAATTGTAATCCCAATAATTCAAAAAATTCCATTAGCCCCAATAACTCAATAACTACAATAAGCCCCATTAACTCAAAAAAATACCGTTAGCCCCAATAACTTAAATAACAACGTTAGACGCAATAACGCAAAAAATCCCATTAGCCCCAATAACTTAAATAATAATCGCAATAGAAGAAGGAAATGATGTCCGCACTCACCATGCCGTAGAAAATTGGATATGCTTTATTAGCATCTTCAGAGTTCCATAAGAAACAAAATCCAAAACACCCGGTTGCAGGGAGGGGGAGCTGCTCCTGGCAAGGAGACTGGGAGCGGCTGTCAGGAACAACAGCACCGTTTACCGTTATCCACGCTTCTTCCGGTTCCTGGTTCTCTGGAATACTTTTCAGGTATATATTGGGAAAGACGGGAAGGGGAGGTGTGAACCCATCACCAATATAAAATACCTCATAAGAATACAATAAAAGTTAAGAACAGAGAGGACAGTATAAATCCTATTATCATGGATACTTATTGTTAACTACTGGACCATATATTATAATTTATAGAAAAGAACTAAGATCGTTCCGATCGTTAAATCCCATTGGGCCCAATGCCTTTAATTTAATTATCCATCTAGCTTTGCTTTGAATTAATTTAAGGTGCCTGTCCACACCTTGCGGTTGTAGCGGGATATGTTCTATTCCTGCGAATTTCATGCATTCAAACTTTCCTTCGTGATTTTCTTCTATATGTGTAATAAGACGTGTCGCTCCTATTTTAGATTTTAATGAGTAAATAAGTTCTCTGAACCTTGTGTTTAAGTTTCTTTTAGTTTGTCCAATATAATATTGTCCGCAAGGACATACTATGCAATACACTACAAATTGCGATTTACATGAAATAAATTGGTTTACATTGATAACATTACCTCCTAATTGAAATGATTTCTTTTTTTAATAGAAAAGTACAATATTTACAATGCTTGTTATTTAGCCAATCGGATTTATTAACGTTATTTTTTTTATCTTTTTTAATTACATCTGCTATTGTTTTATTTTTTCGAAATGTAATAATAGGTTTGTTTTTTGCTATATCTGATACAAGAGGATCCTGTTCCAGCATATACCAATTTGATCCTATAGAATTTTTTATGGCAGTGTTCATAGGGCTATTTTCGAACGAAAAAATACATTTTTTCTGTTTGAAATTGGATTGTTTTCTCTTTTTTACTCTGTTGGGAATTAGTAGCTCTTCTCTTTCTCTGGATTCTGCTTTCATAAATGCTTTATCAATTACATTTTTTGGATAATTCCTTTCTTTTAGTCTTTTTTTCAGATCTTCTGCTTGTTTGTAATAGGTGGTTGGATCACTATTTATTCTTTTTAGTCTGACAAACAGAGTATGGAATATTATTTTTAATATAATAAGGATGCGAGCTTTGATAATCTAGTAGGGAATTTCTTGCTGTAGTTTTTCGATAGCCCTCTGTTTTTAACACATTATTTTCTATATTTAAAGTCACATCTAAGAAGTTCAGAGATTTGCCTCCATATTCATGAGTGAACAACATATTCATGTCATTTAAATAATGTACAAATTCTTCAAATTGTAATTCATCTCCGTCCCAAATAATAAGGATGTCGTCCACATATATCAGGAATCCCCTCACAAAACGTGTGAAGGGATTCCTGAGAGTGTGGACGTAGGCCTGTTCAAATACTGCCAGGTATATATTAGCCAGTGTACATGATACCGGTGACCCCAACGGGGTTCCATGAATTTGTCTATACCATTCTTCGTTAAACATAAATGTGTTATTACTTAAAATGAATTCAAGGGCTTCACTAACAAAATCTATGAAATCTTTTGATTTTCCTGAATGTGAAAGAAAATGGGTCATAGCTCGTATCCCTGCTTCCCAGGGAATACGCGTATAGAGACTTTCCACATCTAGCGAAACTAGTTTGTATGAATCTTGCCAAGTATACAGTTCTAAAATACTGAGTAAATCACTTGTATCTCTAACATAAGAATGAATACTGGGGAGCAAGGGTGAAATTAACCATTCAATATAACTAGATAAATACTGTGTCGCTGACCCGATCCCCGCGACAATAGGTCGGCCGGGGGGTCGGGTCAGCGACTTGTGAATTTTTGGGAGTATATACCAAGTAGCGGGTTTTGGATGATCAGGTAGGAGTTTGGCAGCAGTGTGTTCAGTAAATACATTATTTTCTATAGTTTTTCTCAAAAGAGAGCGTAATTTGTTAATAATTTTAGAGGTAGGATTCGTAGACAATTTTTCATAAACGTTTTTGTTGTTGAGCTGGAGCATGGCCTCGGCGTCGTGGTCGGCTCTTGGCCATACTACCACGGCGCCGCCCTTGTCCGCTCTAGAAACAACTAAATTATCATTTGAACTTAACCATTTAATGGCTTCCCTGTGTGGGATAGACAAATTAATAGTAGGTTCTGGATAAATCAATGCATATACATCTTTTTTTACTGTCTGCCAAAACAGATCGAGACTACTGCCTGGTGCAATACCTGGGCAGAATTTCGACCTGTTCCCTCCTTTGAATGCTTCCATGTCTGGGGATTCTATTATTAGATTATGTATGGGCAGATCATTCGACATAAGTTCTACCAGCATGGAAACATTCATGTCATCAATTTCATCAAAATCTTTTGTAATAGGAAAACCCAATGAGCTAATATTACAAGGTTTTTCACCTTCTTTTTTATTTTTATCGATATCCCCTGTGTTATATTTATTTTATTTTTCTTTGCTGTTAGTGACCTTAAAAAATCTTTCCAAACTAATTTTTCTCATCGCCTTAAATAGATCTATTTCGAAAGTCTCTTCCTTGAATTTTTCACATAGTCCATAATTCAGTCCTTTTTGAAGAACTTCCAGACAAGCTTTAGATAAAGTAATGTCCGCAAGGTGTGGACAGGCACCCTAAATTAATTCAAAGCGAAGCTAGATGGATAATTAAATTAAAGGCATTGGGCCCAATGGGATTTAACGATCGGAACGATCTAAGTTCTTTTTTATAAATTATAATATATGGTCCAGTAGTTAACTAAGTATCCATGATAATAGGATTTATACTGTCCTCTCTGTTTTTAACTTTTATTGTATTCTTATGAGGTATTTTATATTGGTGATGGGTTCACTCCTCCCCTTCCCGTCTTTCCCAATATATACCTGAAAAATATTCCAGAGAACCAGGAACCGGAAGAAGCATGGATAACACGAAACGGTGCTGTTGTTCCTGACAGCCGCTCCCAGTCTCCTTGCCAGGAGCAGCTCCCCCTCCCTGCAACCGGGTGTTTTTGATTTTGTTTCTTATGGAACTCTGAACACGCTAATAAAGCATATCCAATTTTCTACGGCATGGTGAGTGCGGACATCATTTCCTTCTTCTATTGCGATTTTATCAGGACTGTTACCTGTGTATGTCCAGCACCTTATCCAGCCACACCCGGGAATACTGATTAGATGTTTGCATAGTGGTTTTTCAGCAGTGCCCACCCACTCCTCTCTTACTACTATTAACTTAAATAATAACGTTAGACCAAATAACTAAAAAAATCCCATTAGCCCCAATAACTTAAATAGTACAATTAGCCCTTATAACTCAAATAATAACATTAACCCCAATAACTCTGAAAATCCCATTAGTGAGACTATATGTGTAAAACTTAATGGAAATGTAAAGTGTATGTTCACAAATGCCAGAAGCCTAGCAAATAAAATGGGGGAGCTTGAGGCCTTGATACTGGAGGAACATATTGATATAGCTGGGGTCACTGAGACATGGCTGGACTCCTCGCATGACTGGGCTGTTAATCTGCAGGGGTTTACATTGTTTCGCAAGGATAGAATGAACAGAAAAGGTGGTGGAGTCTGTCTGTATGTAAGAAGTGGTATGAAAGTCAGTGTGAACGATGCCATAGTGTGTGATGATTCTGAGGAGGTGGAATCACTGTGGGTAGAATTACAAAAGGAGGGAAATACTGAAAAAATTATATTTGGTGTATTCTACAGACCCCCTAATATCACTGAAGAGATGTGGTACCAATCTTCAAGAATGGCTCTAGGTCTTCGCCAGGCAATTATAGACCGGTAAGTCTAACGTGCATTGTGGGTAAATTGTTTCAAGGACTTATAAGGGATTACATACAGGAATACATAGGGGATAATAGTATTATAAGTGATAGCCAGCATGGGTTTACTAAGGATAGAAGTTGTCAAACCAATCTAATTTGCTTTTATGAAAAGGTGAGTAGAAGCCTTGACAGAGGAATGGCTGTGGATATAGTGTTTCTGGATTTTGCCAAAGCGTTTAACTTACCTGTCAGACGTCTGTGAGGGACAGTATCAAGGTCCTTGGGCTTGGAAACTTAAGTTTGTAACTGGATTGAACACTGGCTCATGGATCGTACCCAGAGAGTGGTGGTCAATGATTCGTACTCTGATTGGTCCCCGGTTATTAGTGGTGTACCCCAAGGTTCAGTACTGGGCCCGCTGCTGTTTAATTTATTTATCAATGATATAGAGGATGGTATTAACAGCTCTGTTTCTATCTTTGCAGATGACACCAAGCTTTGTAGCACGGTACAGTCTATAGAGGATGTGCATAAGTTACAAGATGAATTGGATAGACTAAGTGTCTGGGCATCCACTTGGCAAATGAGGTTCAATGTGGATAAATGTAAAGTTATGCATCTGGGTACTAAGAACATGCATGCATCGTATGTCTTAGGGGGGATTAAACTGGCAGAGTCACTGGTAGAGAAGGATCTGGGTGTACTTGTAGATCACAGACTACAGAATAGCATGCAATGTCAGGCTGCTGCTTCCAAAGATGGCAGGATATTGTCATGTATAAAAAGAGGCATGGACTCGAGGGACAGGGACATAATACTCCCCCTTTATAAAGCATTGGTACGGCCTCACCTGGAATATGCTGTTCAGTTTTGGTCGCCTGTTCATAAAAGGGACACTGCGGAGTTGGAAAGGGTGCAGAGACGCGCGACTAAACTAATATCTCAGGAACATCGTAGCTATGAGGAGCGATTAAAGGAGTTACAATTGTTTAGTCTTGAGAAGAGACGTTTAAGGGGGGATATGATAAACGTATATAAGTATATAAATGGCCCATACAAAAAATATGGAGAAAAACTGTTCAAGGTTAAACCCCCCCCAAAGGACGAGGGGGCACTCCCTCCGTCTGGAGAAGAAAAGGTTTAGTCTAAAGGGGCGACACGCCTTCTTTACCGTGAGGACTGTGAATTTATGGAACGGTCTACCTCAGGAACTGGTCACAGCAGGAACAATTAACAGCTTTAAAACAGGGTTAGATACATTCCTGGAACAAAATAACATTAATGCTTATGCAGAATTATAAAACTACATCCCTTTCCCTTATCCCCTTACACCCTTCCCTTCAACTCCCTGGTTGGACTTGATGGACGTATGTCTTTTTTCAACCATACTAACTATGTAACTGGCTCCAGAAAGTTAAACAGATTTGTAAATTACTTCTACTAAAAAAAATCTTAATCCTTTCAGTACTTATGAGCTTCTCAAGTTAAGGTTGTTCTTTTCTGTCTAAGGCTGGGTTCACACCGTATACGGTTTTCCGCAAAAAAACGTATACGGCCGTATCCGAAACCGTATGCATAGACAATACATTGTAAACCGTATTCCAAATTTTGTGTACGGTTGCATCCGTTTTGCCTCGGATACGGTTTTGCCGATTTTTCAATCATAGGCAAAAACTCTGTCGACCACGTTTTTGACTCCAGTTGGAAAACTGTATGCGATTCTTTTAACATTGTTGTCTATGAGAATCGTACACAGAATTTCAGAATGCGGATGCACGCGGTTTTTCTAATCCATTTTTGGAGTTGACACATGCGCAGAAGGAATTTCTATAGTACAATAGTAACTTTATTAAATTGCTTGAAAACTACCGTATTTATCGGGGTATACCACGCACCGGCCTATAACACGCACCCTCATTTTACCAAGGATATTTGGGTAAAAAAAGTTTTTTACCCAAATATCCATGGTAAAATGAGGGTGCGTGTGTGCGCGTGTTTACCCCGATACACCCCCAGGAAAGGCAGGGGGAGAGAGGCCGTCGCTGCCCGCCGGCACCGATAGTCAGGGGGACAGAATGGGCAGCGGCGCCGATAGCCAGGGGGAGAGAAGGGCCGGCAGCAGGGCTCTAGACCCCAGGAAAGGCAGGGGGAGAGAAGCCGGCAGCGACGGCCTCTCCCCCCCTGCCTTTTCTGGGGGTGTATCGGCATATAACACGCACATAGACTTTAGGCAAAAAATTTTAGCCTAAAATGTGCGTGTTATACGCCGATAAATACGGTAATTCCAACAAAATAGCAAAACCGTTGGCAAAAACGGATGCAAACGGATAGAACCGTACATACGTTTTGGAACCGCATACGGTGAAAAAACTTATTTGGAGTCATACGGTTGTATACAGTTGCATACGGTTTTTACCATACTTTTTTTAGCGGAAAACCGTATACGGTAACCGTATTTGAAAAACGTGGTGTGAACCCAGCCTAAGTGCTCTCTGATGACACCTGTCTCAGGAAACACCCAGTTTAGAAGAGGTTTGCTATGGGGATTTGCTTCTAAACTTGGCGTTTCCCAAGACAGGTGTCATCAGAGAGGACTTCGACAGAAAAGAACAACCTTAACTTCAGAAGCTCATAAGCACTGATAGGATTAAAGGGTTTCTCCCTTGTTTATACTGTTTTTTGTTATGTTTGTGTGTTATGTGTGTATAATTATGTGTTTTTTCTATGTGTGTTGTGATTATGTATATATGTATTTTCTTACCTGTTGTGAAGATCCGGAAGCTGGTCCCTTTTTCTTCCAGTGGCTTGCTGTGTACCTCGGCCTCCGCCATGTTGTTTTTGGTACGTGGGATGTCGGGGTGTGTGTTCTTGCTTCTGTCCTTCCTATCTTCTGACGTCCGAGGCAAATCTTTTTTTCCTGTTTCTTCTGTGGCTCAGCGACAAATCTGCGGCCTCTTCCGGCGCATGCGCAGGTAGTTTGTTTTTTTAACCAATAAAGTTTTTTTTGTCTAATTGACAAACTGTCTGCGCATGCGCGAGTACAGGTCTACGCTAATAGCATAGCTTCGCGCAAGCGCAGACAGTTTGTCAATTAGACAAAAAAAACATTATTGGTAAAAAAAATTTAAAAAAAACTACCTGCACATGTGCCGGAAGAGGCCACAGATTCGTCGCTGAGCCACGGAAGAAACAGGAAGAAAAGATTCGCCTCGGCGTCAGAAGATCTCCCCGACACCCCCCCGACATCCCACGTACCGAAAACAACATGGCGGAGGCCGTGGTACACAGCAAGCCACTGGAAGAAAAAGGGACCAGCTTGCGGATCTTCACAAAAGGTGAGAAAATACATATATACATAATCACAACACACATAAAAAAAAAAAACACATACTTATACACACAAACATAAAAACAAAAAACAGTATAAACAAAGGAGAACCCCTTTAAGATTTTTTCATAGAAGTAATTTACAAATCTGTTTAACTTTCTGGAGCCAGTTGATATATAAAGGGGGAATTATGACTTACCGATAATTCGGTTTTCTTGAATCATCACATCAGCACCACAATGAGATTGCTCCCCATTGACCCTAAAGGAACAGGAAGCACAAAGAAGTTAAAAGGCCCCTCCCCGGACAACCCCTCAGTGTTTACAAATTACTAAGAAGCATACATATAAAGAACTAAACATACGTACACTACTTAGGGAGGGATTAAAGGGTGCTGATGTGATGATTCAAGAAAACCGAATTATCGGTAAGTCATAATTCCCCCTTTTCATATCATCATCACCACAATGAGACATACCAGATAAATGATGTCTAGGGAGGGACTACAGCTTGCAGCACTTTCCGTCCAAAGGCCAAATCCTGAGACGAGGCTACATCCAATTTGTAGTGTTTAACCTCCCTGGCGGTATGATTCTTTCTGGAAATTTGTACCAAAAGCGGTACAATTTTTTGCACTGAATTTCACATCTCCCCATCACATTCCCCCTCCCTTGTCACACCCCCCCCCCGTCACATTCTCCCCCCTCCTTGTCACATCCTTCCCCCCTTGTCACATCCCCCCCTTGTCACATCCCCCCCCTTGTCACATCCCCCCCCCTTCATGTTACATTCCCCTCCCCCTGTCAAATCCCCCCCTTGTCACATCCCCCCCCCTTCATGTCACATTCCCCCCTCTTGTCACATTCCCCCCCCCTTCATGTCTCATTCCCCCCCCTTGTCACATCCCCCCCTCTGTCACATTCCCCCCTTTGTCACATTCTCCCCCCATGTCTTGTCCTGCAGCAGTATACACTGGGTTTGCCGGGCAGATTTCAAACCTAGTGTATTTGCTGCAGAACAAGCCCTTTCCCCTTCAGCCAATCACAGGCTTTACACCACTGCGGCCTGTGATTGGCTGAAAAGTGAAAGGTCCTGTAAGATGAATAGAGCAGGGACCAGAGCGCACGGAGGGGAACGACATCTTCAGGGACCGGGACTAGGTGAGCAAAAGGTTTTTTTATTTTACTACTTTTTCCTTTTACATTTAGCTCAGTGTTTTTCTGACAGGGTGCCTCCAGCTGTTGTGAAACTACTACTCCCAGCATGCCCGGACATCCTTTGGCTGTTCGGGCATGCTGAGAGTTGTAGTTTTGCAACAGCTGGAGGCCCCCTGGTAGGGAAACACTGACTTTTAGTATTTTTCTTTACCTGCTCTGGCCGGCCCCCGCAACAGGAGCTGACCAGAGCAGATAATCGCAAGTTTTCCCGGGGGCCGCATCGCTATATCGCATTGCTTTTGCGATATATCGTGCAGCCCGGCCGGGAACTCTGTAATTCTACCCCGAGCGTGACTCGGGGTTACCGATCCTGGCAGGGAAAATTAACCCCGAGTCACGCTCGGGAATACCGCTCAGGAGGTTAAAGAAGGTGTGAGGTGTCGACCAAGTCGCTGCTCTGCAAATCTGCTCCAATGAAGCAGAAGATTTTTCAGCCCAGGAGACTGCCATTGCTCTGGTTGAATGAGCTTTTAGCTGTTCAGGAACTTGTTCTCCAGATCTTCTGTAAGCTTCAGCAATAGATGACTTCACCCATCTGGCAATAGAGATTTTAGAGGCTTTCTTCCCTTTATTAGGGCCCTGGAACTGAATAAAGAGATTTTGATCTTTCCTCCAATCCTTTGTCTGTTGTAGGTAGAAAAGGATGATTCTCCTGACATCCAAGGAATGGAATATCTCTTTTTTATTTTTGGGGGAATTACAAAAGGTTGGTAAGATAATATCTTGAGACCTGTGAAAGTTTGTTACCACTTTCGGTAAAAAAGCTGGATTTAGTTTCAGTATAATTAATTCTGTCTTCAAGCACGGTAAGGTAGGGTTCTTCAATTGATAATGCTTGAATCTCACTTACTCTTCTTGCAGTTGTAATAGCTGTCAGGAAGACTGCTTTCCAAGTTAGGAATTTTATAGAAGAGTCTGAAAGTGGTTCAAAAGGTTCCTTGGTGAGACTAGAAAGCACTAAATTAAGATCCCAAGGCTGAGACAGGTTAGATATTTTCGGCTTCAGTCTTTACACAGCAGCAAAAAATCTTCTGACCCACTTATGCTCCGCAATACTTGTATCAAAAAAGCAACCTAAGGCTGCTGCCTGTACTTTCAAAGTACTGATTGATAATCCTTTGTCAAATCCTTCTAGAAGAAAGTTTAAGATTTGTGGTATATCAGGGTTCAGAGGGTTTGGAGGGGAAGAACCACACCAGGAGACAAATTTTTTCCATTGTTTCCAATAAATAGCCGAAGTAGAAGGTTTTTTGTTTTTTAATAGAGTATCTATTACTCTGTGGGACAGGCCCCTCTGAATCAACACTGACCGCTCAAAAGCCAGGCTGTCAACTGCAGGTTTGTTAGATCCTTAAACAGTAGAGGACCCTGCTGCAGGAGATCTTCTCTTACTGGTAGAGGGTAAGGGTGATCTATGGAGAGATGTTGAAGTAGAGTGTACAAACCTCTTTTGGGCCACCTTGGGGCTATGAATATCACTTTGGCCTTCTCTATCCGTATCTTCTGTAGAGACCTGCTGATCAGAGGGAAAGGAGGGAATGCATAGGCTAAGCTGAAGTTCCAACTTTGTTGAAGTGCATCTACTCCCTCGGGGAGATTGCCTGGAAACAGGGAAAAGAATTTGTTTACCTTCCGATTTTTCCTTGTGGCAAATAGATCCACTTCTGGAATGCCCCACTTCAGGACAAGATCTTGAAAAACTTGTGGATTGAGTTTCCATTCTCCTCGATTGATCTGATGTCTGCTTAAATAATCTGCTTGGATATTTTCGCTTCACTTGAGATGCACAGCAGAAAGTGACAATATCTTGTCCTCCGCCCAAAAAAAGATCTTTGCTGTCAAGGCTTGTAGAAGGCTGTGTCTTGTTCCTCCCTGATGATTTAGGAAGGCTACTGTGGTAGTGTTGTCGGTGTAAACCTTCACATGATGATTCCAGATTTGGTGTTGAGAAGCCTTCAGCGCCTTGAATACGGCTTTCAGTTCTCTGAAGTTGGAGGAGTGCAGACGAGTTTCCTCTGACCAAGTGCCCTGTAGGTAAGAATTCTGAACATGTGCGCCCCAACCCCTTTGACTGGCCTCTGTTGTGACTGTCACCACAGGAAGGGGAACCCAGGTACTCCTTTTTCCAGGTTTTTCCTCTTCATCCACCAAATGAGAGAATTTTTGACAGAAAGAGGAATTTTCATCTTCTCCATTGAACTCTGCGAGCGGTTCCAGACTTTGAGAATGTGTTTCTGAAGGATTCTTGTGTGACTCTGGCACCATGGGACTGCTGGAATGCAAGAGGTCATGGAACCCAACAGGGACATCGCATTCTTGATTGTGGAGGAATTTGCATGGTGGAAGACTTTGATCTTTTGGATTAGAGCAGTAATCTTTTCCTCGGGAAGGAAAGTCGTTTGCCTGTCCGAGTCTAATATCATCCCTAAAAACAATTTTTGTTTTGCAGGGAGGAGATTCGACTTCTGGAAGTTTATGATCCAGCCCAAATCCTGTAAAAAGAGAATTGTTGAGTTTACATGTTGGGACAGAAGTTCCTTGGACTTGGCAATAACTAGGAGATCGTCCAGATATGGAATGAGTAGGATTCCCTTTTGTCTCAAGGATGCCACTACTTCTATCATAACCTTGGTGAAGATTCTCGGGGCTGAGGATATGCCGAATGGTAGAGCCTGGAATTGATAGTGGAAGGTCATAAGATTTTTGATTACAGCAAATCTCAGGAATTTTTGATGTTTTGGAAAAATTGGCACATGAAAATAGGCGTCCCTTAGATCTATGGTTGCCATCCAGGCATACTGAGGTATCAGGTGAACGGCTGTTTTGAGAGTCTCCATCTTGAAGCGTTTGTATATTATGAAACGGTTCAGATGTTTTAGATTTATTATAGTTCTGAAAGAACCATTTGGTTTGGGAACAAGAAAAAGGCGAGAGTATTGGCCCTGTTCTTGTTCCTCTAGAGGAACAGGAATGACTGCTCCCAGAGCCAACAAATCCTGAACGCCTCGAAATAGCTGGTTGTTTAGAGACTCTGTGCTGAGATTTGTTGTGCGGAAAGATTGAGGTGGAGGGGAGACAAGCTCTATTTTGAACCCGTTCTTGATGGAATTTAGAATGAACTGGTTTGTTGTTATATCCTTCCACTGATGGTAGAATAGAGTTAGTCACCCCCCCACCGGAGGCAAGTCACTGTTTTTTGTCAGGGTTGTTAGGGTTGAGCAGGAAGTCTCGCCCCTTACCTCGTTTAGGATAACTCCACCTTCCAGACTTTCCTTTTCCTCTATACTCCTTCTGTCTATTTCTGAAGGGACGAAAATTCTTCTTTGGTTTTGAAGATTTCTCTTCAGGAAACTTCTTTTTGTCGTCTGCCGCTTTCTGTAGGATGTTATCTAAGAC
This sequence comes from Hyla sarda, assembly GCF_029499605.1. Lineage (NCBI taxonomy): Eukaryota > Metazoa > Chordata > Amphibia > Anura > Hylidae > Hyla > Hyla sarda. The sequence continues at coordinate 353,107,474 of NC_079192.1, read as the reverse complement.
AGATTCGAACACCAGTTTACCTTCAAAAGGAATAGAGCATAGTTTAGTTTTAGAGACAGAATCTCCCTGCCAATTTTTCAGCCAAAGAGCTCTTCTGGCAGAGTTGGATAAGGCCGCAGATTTTGCTGCCATTCTTACTGACTCAGCTGACACATCCACTAGAAAAGCAGTAGCTAGCTTCAGCATAGGGATAGAAGAAAGAAGTTGGTCTATGGGTGTCTTATTTTCAATATGGTCTTCTAATTGACCCAGCCATAGAAAAAGGGATTTTGCCACGCTTGTAGCTGCAATGTTGGGATTTAATAAAGCCGATGATGCATCCCAATTTTTCCTAAGAATTCCTTCCATCTTCCTATCCAAAGGTTCCTTCAATTGTGAGGAATCTTCAAATGGGAGAGAAGTTTTCTTGACCACTTTAGGCACTTGAATATCTATCTTGGGAGCTTCACTCCATAATTCAGTATCCTCACTACCAAAAGGGAACCTTGCTTTAAATTCTTTAGATAACATGAGCTTTTTATCTGGTTCTTTCCATTCATCCATAATTAAACTTTTCAGGTTCTCATGAATAGAAAACGTATTTTGTTTCCTAGGTTTTAACCCCGCAAACATTTCATCCTGCACTGAAAGGGTAACCTTAGGGTCTTCTATATTCATGGTACTTTTTACGGCATTTAGGAGAGTATCCGTATCTTCAGCCGAAAGATAGTATCTCTTATCCTCAAATTTTTTGGAGGAAGAAGGAATATCATTCTCTGACTCCAGGTTAGAAGATAAGGCATCTACCATATTTATCGGCGTATAACATGCACTTTTTAGGCTAAAATTTTTAGCCTAAAGTCTATGTGCGTGTTATACGCCGATACACCCACAGGAAAGGCAGGGGGAGAGAGGCCATCGCTGCCCGCTTCTCTGCCCCTGCCTTTCCTGGGGTCTAGAGCCCTGCTGCCGGCCCTTCTCTTTCCCTGGCTATCGGCGCCGCTGCCCATTCTGTCCCCCTGACTATCGGTGCCGGCAGCCAGGGGAGAGAAGGGGCAGCGGCACCCATTGCCAATGCCGCTGTCCCGTTGCCTCCCCCCATCCCCGATGGCATAATTACCTGTTGCCGGGGTCGGGTCCGCGCTGCTTCAGGCCTCCGGCGTGCGTCCCCAGCGTCGTTGCTATGCACTGCACGGCGCATGACGTCAGTGTGCCGCGCCGTGCAGTGCATAGCAACGACGCAGGGGACGCACGCCCCAAGCGGGCGACGGCCTCTCTCCCCCTGCCTTTCCTGGGGGTGTATCGGGGTATACACGCGCACCCTCACACGCACCCTCAAACTTTTTTTTACCCAAATATCCTTGGTAAAATGAGGGTGTGTGTTATAGGCCGGTGCGTGGTATACCCCGATAAATACGGTATTTCAGAATCTGAATCAGAATCCACATTAATTGTAGGCTTAGATTTTTTAGCAGGAGGAGGATCACAAGAAGTTGGCTTCAGCAGAGCAGCTGCCACTGAGGCCTGGACCTGTTGATTAATTAGTGACCTTAATTCGTCCATAAAAGATGGAGTCTCCTGCTGAACAATCCTGGCCGTACAGGAATGACATAAGGATTTAAGATGTCCTTCAGGTAATTTTTCAAAGCAAATGGCACATTTCTTAGGCTTGACTTTTTTGGGGTGTCCTTGTCTGCCTAAAAAAGGAGAAAAGGAATACCCATAAATAGAGGAATAAACCTCACAAGATAAGTGAGTGACACCCCCCCAAAGGGGCCAGATACTCACTGGGCTGATCGACTTCCCTAGCTCCGCAGACTCAGAGCGAATTGCAGAGGTAGCGTCCATTCTAGCAGAAGACATAAAATGGGTGAGTCTTACCTTTAAAAAGCCCAGCTGATTCGGGTTTTGGCACCTCCCAATCGGCATCCCCACGTGCAGCACCGCCCGGCGATGATTCAAAATCCGCGCCGAGAGAAGAGGCGGAACTTCCGGTCTCCGGCAATCCCGGCACCCCGCGTGCAACATGACGTCACACGCCAGCGCCGGAACCGCCGGAGACCAGAAAAGACCAGGTGGGACACGTGCGTGCGTCCGAGGTCTCCGCACGCCTATCTCCCCGCCACTTAAACTCACCGAGCGCCGCGGCGGGGACTTGGAGGGTCCGGGAGGCTAGCGCAGAGCGCGCGACCCGGAGCGGCATCCTGAGAGGGGGAGATCCTAGGACGATCGACCTCTGCCGCCTGGCTTGGCCCACATCGATCCTGACACCAGCCCCAGGACCAAGAGGTAAAACCTCAATGCTTCCTAAAGGAACAGGAAACACTGAGGGGTTGTCCGGGGAGGGGCCTTTTAACCTCTTTGTGCTTCCTGTTCCTTTAGGGTCAGTGGGGAGCAATCTCATTGTGGTGCTGATGTGATGATGATATGAAAAAAAAAAGTTTTTTCCCTGGATAACCCCTTTAAAGCCTCTAAACCCTCTCTAAGCAGATGGATTAAAGAGGCAATCCGGGAGGCTTTTGTAGCCCAGGCGTGAACTTCTCCTGCCGTTGTCACGAATAAAGTGTGTGTGTGTGTGTGTGATATTATAATATTTATTTATATATACATACACACAGAGTCATGGCCTTAAATGTTGGCACCCCTAAAATTTTTCAAGAAAATTTTGTCTTTCTCACAGAAAAGGATTGTAGTAACACATGTATGTATGTAAAAAGCTCCTTGGGTTCACATGTCCGTGCCCTGCAGGTCTTCTCACAGACACCCTCTGCCGCCTCTCCCTGCACCTCCCCCCTCCTCCTCAGTTCCGAGGGCAGAGAAGAGAATGCAGCCCCTGGGAGGAGGGGGATAGCAAATGGGCATGCTGGGAATTTTAGTTCTGCATCAACTGGAGGCAACCTGGTTGGGCACTATAATGAGCACCACAGCTTCTGTATTTCTTCGTTTCCTTCATCAGGCTCACAGGGAGGCCGTCATGGACATGCAGGGGCGCTCTGAGCATCCCTGCGAGCCCAGTGCTGTCTTTCAACCCAATAATGGTTGCTTCGGGGCATTGCTAGGAAGGAGAGACGTTGGCAAGTCACATGGTGTCTATCTCGGAAGGTGGGGGCTGCAGAAAGAGGGACAGCAGCTGAGACGGAGATGCCTCAATGGGAGCAAGACCAACGTTTTCATGAAATTTTAAAAGGTAATATGAATGGTGAAAGGACACAACATTTTTAATGTATGTAAGTTTAATAAAATAAAAACTGGGAAGGTGGGAACTAATGTAAGATTAATAATATTAACTGGAATACCCCTTTAAGTGTTACATGTTCTGCAATTGAAGCACATATGCATAGGATTTCTTTTTAATTTCATCCAGTATAATAGAGAATACTTTTAATGCTAGCCATGCATACTGTATTACTCATTCCAACATGTCTGCTACTTATCTGCTATTGGGAGAAACACAGTGTCATTGGTACCCCTTAAAAATCGGTGTGACTAATCTAAAGGTGTATAATCTGGAAAGATTTGTTTATAGCCCATAGTTAACAGTGCAATACCATACAAATCAGGGAATAGACTTATAAAAAACCCTATTTACATGTAATGTGGCTTTGGGAGACATGCTTTATTATTCTGTAGATCCTCAGAAAACATGATGCGGATATCATCTTTTTCATTGGTGTATTATATGCAGCAGCATGTGAACATGCCCCAGCATATTATAATTAGGGATCGACCGATTATCGGTATGGCCGATATTATCGTCCGATAATCACGATTTTGGGCATTATCGGTATCGGCAATTATCTTGCCGATAATGCCCCGCCCCCCGCACCGCCCCCACCGCACCGCGACCGCCAGCCCCCCCTCCGACCCACCGCACCCCCACCGTGATGCTGGGCGGTATACCGGTATGGATTTTTGCCCATACCGCTATACCGGTCAGGCCCCTCCCCACCCTCAGAGTCAAAACAAAAATTAAACTTACCCGTAATGGGGGTGGTCCGGGCCATCCATCCTTCCTTCCTTCCTGTAGTGTCCGGGGGCGTTCCGGGTGGAGGGTGAACCGGTCCGGGCTGTCCTTCTCCGGTGGTCCTCTTCTCCACTCCAGACAGGCTCCGGCCTAGTACATTGCATAGACGCCGCTACGCCGTGATGTCACGTGCGTCACTGCGCAGCGGCGTCTATGCAGCGTACTAGGCCGGAGCCTGCCCGAAGTGTAGAAGATGACCGCCGGAGAAGGACAGCCCGGACCGGTTCACCCTCCACCCGGAACGCCCCCGGACACTACAGGAACGATGGATGGATGGCCCGGACCACCCTGACAGGTAGGGGAGAGAAGCGGGTGGCGGCGGCGGCCTATGGCCTCGCAAAAGCCAATGCAGATCATTGATTTAAAGCGCCCGCTTTAAATCAATGATCTGCAGCGGTGTCGCAGGGGGTTAAATAGCCGATAACTTATACCGGAATATCGGTATAAGTTATCGGCTATCGGCCCTATCCTGCACCGATTATCGGTATCGGCCCTAAAAAAACGATATCGGTCGATCCCTAATTCTAATACAGCCCATATAGGTAGACTGATTTCTGGTTGGCTCCTTAACCCGAGTAGGATCTTCCCACAACTTCTATAAAACCAAGCTTATACATATTAACGCCACACATGCCTTCTCTATACCCAAACTACTAAAATTGTAGTAGACCTATTTAAAGTAGGGATGAATGCAACTTTGGTCGTCAAAAATTATCAGCTAAAAATGGCATTATTGGCCTAAGGCTGAAAGAGAATTTTGGAGCTGAAAAGTATTGGTGGGCATCCCTACCAAAAGGGAGTGGCTTAAAGGACTGTGGCAGAAGGAGGAGGCCAGTGGAGGAAGGAGGGGATGGAAGGGCTGACAACTTCCTGTTGGCTCCTTGGTGACTGGTCTACATGGCCCAAGCATCTTCAATTAAACCAACACTTTGAGGGTGAGCTGGGAGAACGATGACCGTGCCTGCCCTGCTCACCGCATTGACTGCCAGTACCTACTATGTATACACCTCGCTGCCCAGCACCCGGACCAAGCCCTGGAAGCTTGTGCTGCTGGATGCCACCTTAACATGTGCCCAGGATATGGCAAATGCACTGTGGTGTGTGCAGGGAATCACCGGCCACTAAAAATCCGAACCAGCTGTTTCCTGCACAGGCATGCACTTTCACAAGCTGTCAGCTTGAAAGGTGTGTGCCTATGCAGGAAACAGCTGTTGCTGATTTTTATTCACTGTCTGCAAGCAGCTCCCTGCTGCAGTTTTTGTAATGCACCGAACAAGAAATCAACATAAAGAATATTTCCAGATGGGTGAGAGACTTTTTTTTTTTTTTTTTTTTTTTTTTTATACTTTGCTATTGAATTGATGTACTTCTCATTTAGCCTCTACAGGTGAAAAGAAGCCCTGCAGAGGCTCAGTTTGGGAAAAGTTTGTTAAAGGAGATCTACGGGATTGAAAATTTTATCCCCTATCCTAAGAATAGGGGATAAGTTTCAGATCGCGGGGGGTCTGACCGCTGGGGGCCCCCCATGATCTCCCGTACGGGGCCACGGCTCTCTTCATAGAGAGTGCGTGTCGACCACCGCACGAGGCGGCGGCTGACACGCGCCCTCCATTTACTGCTATTGGAGAGCCGAATCGCTGCCTTCGGCAATTTCTGGCTCTCCCATAGCAGTGTATGGAGGGGGCATGTCGGCCGCTGCTTCGTGCGGTGGTCAACACGCCCTCTCTAACCAGAGAGCCGGGGCCCCGTACGGGAGATCGCGGGGGGCCCCAGCGGTCGGACCCCCCGCAATCTGAATCTTATCCCCTATCCTTAGGATAGGGGATACATTTTTCAATCTTGTAGTTCTCCTTTAATGCAGTGTTTTCCAACCAATGTGCCTCCAGCTGTTGCAAAACAACAACTCTCAGCTGAAGGTACACTATTTGGAAAACACTGCTCTGTAGCACAACATGTGTGGGTGAAGCACAGTGTTTACCAAATAGTGTTCCCCCAGCAATGAGAATTATCTGTGTCTCTATAGCACGTTTAAAAGTACAGCTCAGGCTGCTTTCACACTGTGAAATAGTTCCGTTTAGGAACTTCCGCCAGAAGTTCGGTCACTATATCGGCGAAACCAGTAATTTTTCCGCCACGATGTCCCGTCACTATATAACGCCCGTAATGAATTACGGGCATATGCGGGTGCAAACGGGCAGTTACAAAACCCCATAGGCTGCAATGCCGTCACGGCCGTCAGGGGTTTTGTAACGGCCGGGTTCCACCGATATAGTGACGGAACTTCTGGCGGAAATTCCTAAACGGAACTATTTCACAGTGTGAAAGCAGCCTCACACACAACATGTCCTGATAGCCTTTGGCTTTCATGCATGCTCTTTTGCACAACATGCGTGGGAGTCGTAGTTTCGGTTAAAATGTTCATTACGGTGCACCACTAATTAAAAGTATATTTAACTATTGTAATTAACTACAGGACCATGTCATATGTAAAAACAATACAAAATGTTTATTTAATAAGAATTCATTTTTTCTTCAATTTTATTTGGGTAACTGGTACACAATCAACAGTAATAGTTTCTGTAAAATTCACAAAAACTTTTTCCAAAGAGCAATATAATAAACTGTGGCCTGATGTTCCTTGGAGGTCAATAGAGAAATATAAAATGCTATACCTACAGTTTTGTTTTTTTCTACTTTGTGGCATTTTCCTTCACTTAGGATGCTGTCAGTGGCAGTTTTGCAAGAATGCAGGTATAGTGTTTTACTCCCATAGACCTCATGGGAGAAAAACATGCACGCAACATGCCGCAGTTTTTTTTCCAATAATAAACAAAGATATGAATAACTTCAATCGAAAAAAAAAAAAAAATTCCAATAGTATTCACAGTGTTGAATAAAAACAGTGTGCTTATCTTGTGGAAAATAGTGACAAATAGTCCTGATAAATCAACATTCATGATAAACGATCCAGATGTCAGTTATTCTATAGTAAAAAAAAAAAAAAAAAACAGAACATTAATACATCAAGTAGTACTAAAATGCACCCAAGGGAGATACTTTTGGTAATTATGTACATGTATCGTACCCGTTTCATAATTTCATCTCTTGTTGTAAACTGTGGTGCATCTTCAACTTCAATCCCTTCTGCCATACTCTGCACCCTTTCCAAGAGTTCTTCACTATATCTTGAGAAAAAAAAAATAAAAATAAAATGTCTCCATTGCTTCCAAATTTCCAGAAATGTTACCATAATTATTACTTGCAGGCAATTTGTATACATTTGCTAACATTTACATACAAACATGGCAGGAAACAATATATTATGATGCATTACATGTTGCTGCTTGATATACAGGTCAAATCTTAGTGACAGTCTCCCTTTTAACCCCTTAACGACCACGGACGTAAAAGTATGTCCTGGTTTGGCTGTACTTCGCACACCAGGACGTACATTTACGCCGTGCATGACCGCGAGCATCGGAATGGTGCTTGCGACATACACGGCAGGTTCCGGCTGCTAGCAGCAGCCAGGGACCCGCCAGTAATGGCTGACATCCGCGATTAACCCCTCAGATGCCGTGATCAATACAGATCACAGCATCTGCGACAGTGCGGTACTTTAAATGGATGATCAGATTGCTCGCAGTGGGTCTTCTGCTCTGGTCCGAGATAGAGCAGATCAGGGCAGATGATCACCGATAATACTGATCAGTGCTATGTCCTATGCATAGCACTGAACAGTAATAGCAATCAAAGGATTGCTATAGATAGTCCCCTAGGGGGACATAAAGTGTAAAATAAAAGTTGAAAAATAAAAAAAGTTAAAGAAAAATTCCATCCCCCAATAAAAATGGTCAGTTTTTCCCCCTATTACCCCCAAAAAGCGTAATTTTTTTTAAAAATAAACATATGTGGTATCATCGTGTGCGTAAATGTCCGAACTATCTAAATATATTGTTAATGATCCCGTACGGTGAATGGCGTAAACGTAATAAAAAAAATAAAAAAAAATGCTGCTTTTTTGTCCCATTTTATTTAAAAATATTAAAAAATGATCTAAATGTTTTATATATGCAAATGTGGTATCGATTAAAAGTACAGATGACGGCGCAAAAAATGAGTCTTCATACCGCCCTATACATGGAAAAATGAAAAAGTTATAGGTCGTCAAAATAGATTAGATTACTAATTTGTACAAAACGTTTTTTTTTTTTTTTTTTTTTTTTAACGGTACAAAAATATTATCTAGCCATGGGTATCATTTAGGGATGTTATTTTTTAAGACCGAGTACGAGTACCGATACTTTAATTCTAGTACTCGCCGACAGAGTACGAGTACTTTTATTTTAAAGGGAATCTGACACCAGGGTGAGCCGGTTTCTGGCGCTGCTTACCGTGCTGATATGTGGGTTCTTGTTGTGTGTGATGGAGGCGGCTGCTGTAGTATGAGCCAAGATTTCTCTCATCTCCATTGGACAGAACAGGGAATTTGCATTGGCGACGAGACCGATTTCTCCAGAGCGATTGCGCCGACGTTCACATGGTGAGCAGCGGTAGAAACCAGGTCACCTGCACTATCTACATATAAATTGAAGTTAGTGCAGGTGACTTTGCTGTAAGATTTCCTTTAATAGTGGGTAGTATCCCCTTGTAGGTAGTATAGATAGCTGCAGACTTAAGTAGCAACCCCCCGTGTAGACTGCAGCCCCCCCCCTTGTAGACAGGGCCCCCTCTTGTCCCCCTTGTAGACAACAGCCCCCCCTGTAGACAAGGCTCCCTCTTGTCCCCCTTACAGACAGCAGCCCCCCCTTTGTAGACAGTGGCCCCCCTCCTTATAGACAGGGAGAAGCCCCCCCTCCATGTAGACAGGGAGAAGCCCCCCCGTGTAGACAGGGAGAAGCCCCCCCCCCCCCTGTAGACAGTGCTCCCTCTTGTCCCCCTTAAAGACAGCAGCCCCCCTCCCCTTATAAACAGCTCACCTGCGGCTGTCCTCTGGTGTTGCCGCTCCGCTGTCCCGATTGCATCTTTGCGTCCTATGGAGGAGCATGTGACATACACGTCACTCTGCTTCCTCCGTAGCGTTACGCTGGGAGGAGGAATGATGTTTATGTCACATGCTCCTCCATGGAATGCCGTGATGCGATCGGGAGAACGGGTCAGCGGCCGCACAGCTGTAGGTGTCGGACATGGTATCGGGGACATTAACCTGTTAAGGACCCAGGGCGTACCTGTATGTCCTGAGTCCGCTCCTGATCTATAACGCGGGGCCACGGTGTGTGACCCGTGGCTAATAGCGCGCCGCATTGATCGCGGTGCCGCGCACTATTAACCCTTTAGACGCAGCATTCAAAGTTGAACGCCGCGTCTAAAATGAAAGTGAAACCATGCCGGTTAGCTCAGGGAGCTGTTTGGGATCGCCGCGGTGAAATCGCAGCATCCCGAATAGCTTACATGACAGCCGGAGGATCCCTACCTGCCTCCATGTTGTCCGATCGCCGAATGACTGCTCAGTGCTTGAGATCCAGGCACGAGCAGTCGAGCGGCAGAATCATCGATCAGTGGTTTCTTATGAGAAACCACTGATCAATGTAAAAGATCAGTGTGTGCAGTGTTATAGGTCCCTATAAATAAAGATGAATAAAGATCATTTAACCCCTTCCCTAATAAAAGTTTGTATCACCCCCCTTTCCCCATTAAAAAAAAACCCAGTGTAAATAAATATATGTGGCATCGCTGCGGGCGGAAATGTCCGAATTATAAAAATATATCTTTAATTAAACCGCACGGTCAACGGCGTACGCGCAAAAAAATTCCAAATCCAAAATATTGCATTTTTTTTGTCAATAAGTCCTATCAATGCAAAAATGGTACCGCTATAAAATTCAGATCACGGCGCAAAAAATTAGCCCATATACCGCCCCATATGCGGAAAAATAAAAAGGTTATAGGGGTCAGAAGATGACAATTTTAAACGTATAAATTTTCCTGCATGTAGTTTTGAATTTTTTCCCAGAAGTACGACAAAATCAAACCTACATAAGTAGGGTATCATTTTAACCGTATGGACTTACAGAATAAAGAGAAGGTGTCATTTTTACTGAAAAATGTACTATGTAGAAACTGAAGCCCCCAAAAGTTACAAAATGGCGTTTTTTTTTTCAATTTTGTCACACAATGATTTTTTTCCCCGTTTCGCCGTACATTTTTGGGTAAAATGACTGAATTCATTACAAAGTAGAATTGGTGGCGCAAAAAATAAGCCATCATATGGATTTTTAGGTGAAAAATTTAAAGAGTTATGATTTTTTAAAGAAAGAGGAAAAAAACAAATGCAAAAACGGAAAACCCCCGGGTCCTTAAAGGGGTACTCCGGTGAAAACCTTTCTTTTAAATCAACTGGTGGCAGAAAATTAAACATATTTATAAATTACTTCTATTAAAAAATCTTAATCCTTCCTGTACTTATTAGCTGCTGAATACTACAGAGGAAATTATTTTCTTTTTGGAATGCTCTCTGATGACATCACGAGCACAGTCCTCTCTGCTGACGTTATTATAATAATAATAATAACGCTTTATTTATTGTTGTCCTTAGTGGGATTTGAACCCAAGTCCCCAGCACTGCAAGGCAGCAGTGCTAACCACTGAGCCACCATGCTGCCCTTAGCATACATCTGCTATGCATGGTTGCTAAAATGGACAGAGATGTTAGCAGAGAGCACTGTGCTCGTGATGTCATCAGTGTTCCAAAAAAGAAAGGAATTTCCTCTGTAGCATTCAGCAGCTAATAAGTACTGGAAGGATTAAGATTTTTTAATAGAAGTAATTTACAAGTATGTTTAACTTTCTGCCACCAGTTGATTTAAAAGAAAAAAGGTTTTCACCGGAGTACCCCTTTAAGAGGTTAAACGAGTCCCAGGCACCATGCAAATGCAGAGTAACATCCCTGTTACCGAGACTAGTATTGGTATCAGGACATCCCTAGTATCATTTTAATCATATTGACCCACAGAATAAAGAACACATGTCATTTTCACCATAAAGTGTACAGTGTGAAAACAAAACCCTCCAAAATGTGCAAAATTGTGGTTTCCATTTAAATTTCGTCCCTAAAAAATTATTTTGGGGGGTTTGCCGTACATTTTATGGTAAAATGAGAGGTTTCATTACAAAGTGTCACGCAAAAAACAAGCCCTTATATGGGTCTGTAGATGGAAATATACAAGTTATGGATTTTAGAAGGCAAGGAGGAAAAAACAAAAAACGCAAAAATAAAATTGGCCTGGTCCTTAAAGGGAATCAATCACTTTTTACCCCCTGTAACTATAAAAAACACGTCCTAGAGCATGTAACCATTGTTCCTACCATGTTTCTGTAGTGCATGGCAATGAATGAAAAGCTCCGAAAATCAACTTATAAAATGTCCTGCGCTGTATGTTAATTTCTGTAAGTAGTCCATTGGGCGGTGCTGCATTCCTATTTAGTCACCGTGGCCAGAGCTGAAATCACGCCCCTCCCGTCCTAAACACGCCTACATGGGCGTGATTAACCCCTTAAGGACCAAGGGTGTACAGGTACGCCTTTTCTCCCTGGTACTTCAGGACCAAGGGCATACCTGTACGCCCGTGGGAATTTCGGTCCCCGCCGGGCGGGGATCGGGCTGGGGTGACTGCTGATATCTATCAGCAGGCACCCCGCGCAAATGCCCAGGGGGGTCATTAGACCCCCCCCATGTCGGCGATCAGCGCAAATCGCAAGTGAATTCACACTTGCGATTTGCGCCGATTCCGGGTCATTACGGGTCTATGGTGACCCGGAATAGAAGGGGGATCGCGGGTGTCCTAGACACCCACGATCCCCCTGTAGCGATAGGAGTGAGGTGGCAGAGGTGCCACCCCTCCTATCTCTGCTATTGGTGGTCTAGACGCGACCACCAATAGCAGATCAGGGGCGGGGGGTTTACTTTTGGTTTCCCCGTTCTGCCCTCCCACAATAGGCGGGGCAGGACGGAGAAATCGACAGGGACCGGCGCCAAAGATCCACTTACCCATCGGCGACGGCAGCGGGCGATGATCGGTGGAAGAAGAAGAGGACGGCGACGCAGCTCCCTGGATCCGACGGAGGCCGATGAGTTACTTAGCAACATCTGGAGGGCTACAGTCAGACCACTATACTGGTCTCTAAACTGTAACCCTCCAGATGTTGCAAAACTACAACTCCCAGCATGCCCAGAGAGCTGTTTAGGCTTGCTGGGAGTTGCAGTTTTGCAACAGCTGAAGATCTATAGTTTGAGACCACTGCAAAGTGATCTCTATACTGTGCACCTCCAGATCTTGCAAAACTACAACTCCACAGTTTGGAGTCCACTGCAGTCTCTAAACTATAGCTCTCCAGATGTTGCAAAACTGCAACTCCCAGCATGCCTAAACAGCAAACAGCTGTCTCTGCATGCTGGGAGATGTAGTTGCGATCCCTCCAGCTGTTGCATAACTACATCTCCCAGTATGCCTTTCGGCGATCAGTACATGCTGGGAGTGGAAGTTTTGCAACAGCTGGAGGCACACTGGTTGGAAAATACTGAGTTAGGTAACAGAACCTAACAAGGTTTTCCAACCAGTGTGCCTCCAGCTGTTGCAAAAGTACAACTCCCAGCATGCACGGTCTGTCAGTACATGCTGGGAGTTGTAGTTTTGAAACAGCTGGAGGTTTGCCCCCCCATGTGAACGTACAGGGTACATTCACACTGGCGGGTTTACAGTAAGTTTTCTGCTTCAAGTATGAGCTGCGGCAAATTTTTCGCTGCAGCGCAAACTCCTAGCGGTAAATTCACTGTAAACCTCCGCCAGTGTGAACGTACCCTAAAAACACTACACTACACTTACACATAATGAAGGGTAAAACACTACATTTACACCCCCTTACACTGTCCCCCTAATAAAAATAAAAAACGTATTGTACGGCAGTGTTTCCAAAACAGAGCCTCCAGCTGTGGCAAAACAACAACTCACAGCATTTCCGGACAGCCACTAACTGTCCAGGCATGCTGGGAGTTTAGCAACAGCTGGAGGCACCCTGTTTGGGAATCACTGTCATAGAATACCCCTATGTCCACCCCTGTGCAATCCCTAATTTAGTCCTCAAATGCGCATGGCGCTCTCTCACTTCAGAGCCCGGTCGTATTTCAAGGAAACAGTTTAGTGCCACATATGGGGTATCTCCGTACTCAAGAGAAATTTCACTACTAATTTTGGGGGCTTTTTTTTTTCCCTTTTACCCCTTATGAAAAGGAAAAGTTGGGGTCTACATCAGCCTGTTAGTGTAAAAAAATTTTTTTTTTACACTAACATGCTGGTGTTGTCCTTTACTTTTTATTTTCACGGGAGGTAAAAGGAAAAAAAGACCCCCAAAATTTGTAACACAATTTCTCCGGAGTACGTAAATACCCCATATGTTGGCGTAAAATGCTCTGCGGACGCACAACAAGGCTCAGGAGTGAGAGCGCACCATGTACATTTGAGGCCTAAATTGGTGATTTGCACAGGGGTGGCTGATTTTACAGCGGTTCTGACATAAACCCCAAAAAAATAAATACCCACATGCCCCATTTTGGAAACGACGCCCCTCACGGAACGTAACAAGGAGTATAGTGAGCCTGAACATCCCACAGGTGTTTGACAAATTTTCATTAAAGTTGGATGGGAAAATGAAAAAAAAAATGCTGGTGTCACCCTAAATTTTTCATTTTCACAAGGGAAAAAAAAAAGCCCCCCAAAATTTGTAACCCAATTTCTTCGGAGTAAGAGCATACCCCATATGTGGATGTAAAGTGCTCTATGGGTGCACTACAATGCTCAGAAGAGAACTAAGTTTACAAAGCCCCCATGGTACCAGAACAATGGACCCCCCCATATGTGACCCCATTTTGGAAACTACACCCCTCATGTAATGTAATAAGGGGTACAACAGTGAGCATTTACGCCCCACAGGTGTCTGACAGATTTTTGGAACAGTGATCCGTGAAAATGAAAAATTGAAAAATTTTCCATCTGCACAGCCAACGGTTCCAAAGATCTGTCAAACGCCAGTGGGGTGTAAATGCTCACTGCACCACTTATTAAATTCTGTGAGAGGTGTAGTTTCCAAAATAGGGTCACATGTGGGGGGGGGGGGTCCACTGTTCTGGCACCACGGGGGGCTTGGTAAATGCACATGGCCCCTGACTACCATTCCAAATTAATTCTCTTTCCATAAGCTCGATGGTGCTCCTCCTCTTCTGAGCATTGTAGTTCGCCCGTAGTGCACTTCCGGTCCACTTATGGGGTACCTCCATACTCAGAAGAGATGGGGTTACAAATTTTTGGGGGTATTTTCTGCTATTAACACTTGCAAAAATGTGAAATTTGGGGGGGAAACACATTTTAGTGAAAAAAATATATATTTTTTTTTTACAGGTGCAAAAGTCGTGAAACCCGTGTGGGGTATTAAGGCTCACTTTATTCCTTGTTACGTTCCTCAAGGGGTCTAGTTTCCAAAATGGTATGCCATGTGAGGTTTTTTTGCTGTTCTGGCACCATGGGGGCTTCCTAAATGCGACATGCCCCCCGAGCAAAATTTGCTCTCAAAAAGTCAAATATCACTCCTTCTCTTCTGAGCATTGTAGTTCGCCCGTAATGCACTTCAGGCCAACTTATGGGGTACCTCCATACTCAGAAGAGATGGGGTTACAAATTTTGGGGGGTATTTTCTGCTATTAACCCTTGCAAAAATGTGAAATTTGGGGGGAAACACATTTTTGTGAAAACATTTTTTTTTTTTTTTTTTTTACATATGCAAAAGTCGTGAAACACATGTGGGGTATTAAGGCTCACTGTATTCCTTGTTACGCTCCCCAAGGGGTCTAGTTTCCAAAATGGTATGCCATGTGAGGTTTTTTTTGCTGTTCTGGCACCATAGGGGCTTCCTAAATGCAACATGCCCCCCAAAAACCACTTCTGAAAAACGTACTTTCCAAAATCCCCTTGTCACTCCTTCGCTTCTGAGCCCTCTACTGCGCCCGCTGAACACTTTACATAAACATATGAGGTATGTCCTTACTCGAGAGAAATTGGGCTACAAATATAAGTATACATTTTCACCATTTACCCCTTGTAAAAATTCAAAAATTGGGTTTACAAGAACATGAGTGTAAAAAATGAAGATTGTGAATTTCCTCCTTCACTTTGCTGCTATTCCTGTGAAACACCTAAAGGGTTAAAACACTTACTGAATGTCATTTTGAATACTTTGGTGGGTGTAGTTTTTATAATGGGGTCATTTGTGGGGTATTTCTAATGTGAAGACCCTTCAAATCCACTTCAAATTTGAACTGGTCCCTGAAAAAAAGAGAGGTTCAAAATTTTGTGAAAAATTGGAAAAGTGCTGCTGAACTTTGAAGCCCTCTGGTGTCTTCCAAAAGTAAAAACACGTCAGTTTTATGATGCAAACATAAAGTAGACATATTGGAAATGTGAATTTAAAAAAAAATATTTTGAATATCCATTTTCCTTACAAGCAGAAAGCTTCAAAGTTAGAAAAATGCAAAATTTTCCAATTTTTCATCAAATTTTGGGATTTTTCACCAAGAAAGGATGCAAGTTACCACAAAATTTTACCACTATGTAAAAGTAGAATATGTCACGAAAAAACTATTCGGAATCAGAATGATAACTAAAAGCATTCCAGAGTTATTAATGTTTAAAGTGACAGTGGTCAGATGTGCAAAAAACGCTCTGGTCCTAAGGTGTAAAATGGCCTTGTCCCAGTGGAATCAGCTCGTGCAGTTACAGAAGCAAGGAGTGCGAGTCTGCAGACTGCTGGAGTGCCGCTGGGTCCTAGTGCCAGCCGGATACATACACTCTCCTGCTGTCCGTGGAGAGCATAACATCTAGAGATCGGCGAGGGACACATATTGTAATTCAATCCTCCTGTCTTCTTAGGTAGATTACCAAATGTTAGGTGTATGTATTAAATTACTGTATTTATCGGCGTATAACACGCACTTTTTAGGCTAAAATGTTTAGCCAAAAGTCTATGTGCGTGCATACCCCGATACACCCCCAGGAAAGGCAGGGGGAGAGAGGCCGTCGCTGCCCGCTTCTCTCCCCCTGCCTTTCCTGGGGGTCTAGAGCCCTGCTGCCGGCCCTTCTCTCCCCCTGGCTATCGGCGCCGCTGCCTGTTCTGTCCCCCTGACTATCGGTGCCGGCGCCCCATTGCCGGCGTCGATAGCCAGGGGGAGAGAAGGGGCAGCGGCACCCATTGCCGGCGCCGCTGCCCCGTTGCCTCCCCCCATCCCCGGTGGCATAATTACCTGTTGCCGGGGTCGGGTCCGCGCTGCTTCAGGCCTCCGGCGTGCGTCCCCTGCGTCGTTGCTATGCGCTGCACGGCGCGGCGCATGACGTCAGTCTCGGCCTTTTGGCTAAGATCAAGTGTAGTATCTGTTCTTATCAGTTTTCATGCCGGTGGTACACTACGCCGGTATGGGGCTGGTGGGGATGGGTGCTGCATGGAGGATGCAGGTGTACCAGGGCTTTCCGGGGCTGGTTCTGAGGAATCAGCTCGACGGCTGCCCCGATGTGACCTGTTCCCTCCGGGTCTCGCCATGAGGCTGAGAGGGTCTAAAGCCGAGGTACTTTTTGTGCCTCGGGGAGTGGTGACCCCGAGGTGCCGAAACTCACTGGGAGGAAGGACTCACTGAGTTGAAGCACGGGCACCATAATCTCTTCACCTTGTGGCACTCACCTCTTGATTCCCGGCCTTCTGGCTAGGATCAGAGAAATTTTAATAGATCCGGCCGGATGTCCGGGCAGTATATCTGCACACATTCACTTATTTATTTCTTTTTGTCTCACTGTCACTTTTTGCGTGTTGTGTGTTCACAGGATTTGTCAGGATGCGGTAGCCCTTCTGGGTGTCCCTCCTGGCGGTCTAGGGGAGGTGTGTGTGGCCATTAGGTTCCGCACCTCCCTGCAAACACCCCGGGTACTCCTGCTTTGGCAGGGTACCTACCGTTATCGGCTCTGCGGGCAGATACCTTGGCTAACGCCAAGGGGGATGTCGGGAGCATTTGTGGTCCCCTAGTAGCTTCGGCGAAAAGGGACATCGAACCTGGAACCACGCAGGTACCTTTTGGTCCGGAGGCGAAGGGTAAGGTTTGTTGGGGGGCCTCTCTCCTGTCGGAGAAGGGCTTGCGATAGACCGCATCCTTTGTGCACGATTTTTTAGTGTAACACGTTTGCACTTTTTCTTGCACTTTGGGTGAATCGAGAGCACGTTCCTCGGCTTTAGATAAAAAAAAAAAAAAAAAAAACTGAACTCTACAGTGTGTAAGATCTGCCCAGGAGCTGCAAAGGGGAGCTGAAATATCCTGCACAATGTCTAGCATATTATTTAGCACGATGCACTGAGGGCATTATGACTCTACAGCCCTGTTTCCCAACCATGGTGCCTCCAGCTGTTGCAAAACTACAACTTTTAGCATGCATGAACAGCCTTTGGAGTTTTGCAACAGCTGGACACACCCTGGTTAAGAAACCCTGCTCTACAGACAAGCTCCGCTCAAAGGGAACTGAAATATTCAGCTCTATACAGCTATTATACATTATCTTAGTGTCCCCCAACCAGGGCGCCTCCTGCTGTTGCAAAACAACAACTCCCAGCATGCCTATGGCTGTGTGGGCATGCTGGGAGTTGTAGTTTTGCAACAGCTTGAGGCAACCTGGTTGGAAAACAATGATCTATCCTATTTATCCATCTATCTTTCTCAGACAGATATATTTTTCACAATCAGGGTGCTTCCAGCTATTGCATAACTACAACTCCCAGCATGCCCAGGCAGCCAAAGGCATGCTGGGAGTGGTAGTTTTCAACAGCTGGAGGCACCGTGGTTGGTAAATACTGATCAGTATTTCCCAACCACGGTGCCTCCATCTTTTGTAAAATACCACTACCAGAATGCCTTTAGCTGTTTGGGCATGCTTGGAGTTCAAGTTTTGCAATAGCTTGAGGCACCCTGGTTGGGAAATGCTCTCATATCTACCTACCCATCTCATATCCAGACTGGCAGGCCATGCACCTAGGCACTGCCCAGGGCCTGAGAGGGTTCAGCCACTGCCAGCACCTTTTTTTTCCCCTTAAATCTACCTTCAGCCTACTTAGACACTGGGCAAGAAGGGGGGCCAGCATCCAGCCTCAAATTTCAAGACTAGTTTAAGAGCCCCCTCCCCCACATGCCCCTACTCAGACCCTGGGATGGGCTGTGGGTCCTTTAAAATCAACACAGGTGCTGCCAGGGGTGGACATCAACTGGGGGCACTATACACTGGAAGCATTACCTACCTGGGGGCTACTTTTGACTGGGGGCATTACCTACCTGTGAGCATTACCTACTGGCTACTGGGCGCATTGCCTACTACCGACCTACCTGGGGACATTACCTAATACCACCTATGGGGGGCATAGCTTACAACCTGCCTACTGGGGGGGGGGGGGGGGGGGCGGGTTTACCTACCTGATTCCATTACCTAGCTACTGGGGGCACTACCTAACAGGGTAGGGATAACTACCACCACCCAATCCCTCTACCCTTTCCCCACAACACACTTACTACTTCTCCTTCCTATTATGCAGGGCACCATGGTGGGAATTATTTGGGGCATGTGGGGAATGTGCTGAAAAAGTGCAGAGCCTAATATGTTTGTTGTCTGGCAGATTCTGTGGAGAAGAGTCATGGTTGGAAGAAGACTTTAAGGCAATCTGAGCAAGACAGATGAAAAAGGAAAGAGAGCGATGCCAAGAAGATGCCTCCTGTGAGTCAGTAAATGTAACTGCACTGTAATCACACAGTCTGCAGGGCCTGTGTACAGCTGGGGTTACTACTATATGGGTTTTGTATGGGGAATATTGATATATGTTCAGTGATTTTTATATAGTCACTATACGGTGGTAATAGTAGAGGTCAGGTTGTGGCAGTATTATTCTACTAGTACTATTATTGTTAACATTGGTCAGTAACAGTATTATGGTACAGTATAAAGTGATATTTCCTCGTTCCTTTCTCATTAACCCCTTAAGGACCTAGGGCGTATGGATACGCCCGTGGGAATTTCGGTCCCCGCCCCACACCGGGCAGGGACCTGGGTGACTGCTGATATCGATCAGCAGGCACCCCGCGCAAATGCCCAGGGGGGGCGCAATTCGCAGGTGAATTCATACCTGCGATTTGCACCGATTCTGGGTCATACGGGTCTATGGTGACCCGGAATATAAGGGGGATCACGGTTGTCACCCACGATCCCCCTGAAGGGATAGGAGTGAGGTGGCAGGGGTGCCACCCCTCCTTTCCCTGCTATTGGTCACCAGAAGCGACAACCAATAGCAGATCAGGGGGCGGGGGGTGGTTAACTTGCGGCAGCGGGCGGCGATGTCGTGCGGCTAGCTTGCTGGATCGTGCGGAAGCCGGTGAGATGCCTCGCAACATCTTGAGGGCTACAGTCCGAGACCACTATACAGTGGTATCTATACTGTAGACTTCTAGCATGCCCACACAGCAGTTTGTTTTCTGGGCATGCTGGGATTTGTAGTTTTGCAACACCTGGAGGGCCACAGTTTGGAGATCACTATGCAGTGGTCTCTAAACTGTAGCCCTCCAGATGTTGCAAAACTACAAATCCAAGCATGCCCAAACAGCTGTCTCGGCATGCTGGGAGTTGTAGTTCCGTACCTCCAGCTGTTGCATAACTACATCTCCCAGCATGCCCTTCGGTGATCAGTACATGCTGGGAGTTGTAGTTTTGCAACAGCTGGAGACACACTGCTTGGAAAATACTGAGTTAGGTAACAGAACCTAACTGAAGGTTTACAACTCCCAGCATGTACGTTCTGTCAGTACATGCTGGGAGTTGTAGTTTTGAAACAGCTGGAGGTTTGCAGGGTACATTCACACGGGCAGGTTTACAGTAAGTTTCTTGACGTTTGAGCTGCGGCAAATTTTTCGCCCCAGCGCAAACTCCTAGCGGGAAACTCACCGTAACACGCCAGTGCGAATGTACCCTAAAAACACTGCACTACACTAACACATAATAAAGGGTAAAACACTACATATACACCCCCTTACACTGTACCCCCCCAATAAAAATGAAAAACGTATTGTACGGCAGTGTTTCCAAAACGGAGCCTCCAGCTGTTGCAAAACAACAACTCCCAGCATTTCTGGACAGCCACTGACTGTCCAGGAATGCTGGGAGTTTAGCAACAGCTGGAGGCACCCTGTTTGGGAATCACTGGCATAGAATACCCCTATGTCCACCCCCATGCAATCCCTAATGTAGTCCTCAAATGCGCATGGCACTCTCTCACTTCGGAGCCCTGTCGTATTTCAAGGAAACAGTTTAGGGCCACATATGGGGAATATCTGTACTCGGTAGAAATTGCACTAGAATTTTTTTTAATTTTTTTTTTTGGGGGGGGGGGGGGGCTTTTTTCTCCTTTTACCCCTTATGAAAAGGAAAAGTTGTGGGCTACACGTGTCTCAGGAACCGCCCAGTTTAGAAGGTTTGCTATGGGGATTTGCTTCTAAACTGGGCGGTTCCTGAGACACATTTCATCATAGAGCTCTTAAATGCAATATAAAAAGGAGGTCCCAGCACTCACCGATGCAAGCAAAAAGAAGATTTATTGTATATCCAAATCACAGGACGCGTTTCGACACTTAGCCTCTCTGCTGTCAGCAGAGGAAGGCTAAGTGCCCAAACGTGTCCTGTGATTTGGATATACAATAAATCTTTTTGCTTGCATCGGTGAGTGCTGGGACCTCCTTTTTATATTGCATCACAATTTTTCCTCGTGCACCACGACCACTCAGAAGTGCCGACCATTTCTTCACTATCATAGAGCTCTTAGCCAGAAAAGAACAACCTTAACTTCAGAAGCTCATAAGTACTGAAAGGATTAAGATTTTTTAATAGAAGTAATTTACAAATCTAATGAATTGTTTGCAAGTCCAATTAGCTGTATCCAATTAGCCAACTATAGTATACGGGATAGGTATGCTGCTGTGACCTCAGAGTACACAATACCTGCTGCGTGGAGGTGCAGACCACTAGCTGAAAGTAACTTGTATCAGCTAGTTGAATGAAGTAGAAAGAAGTCGCACTCACCAACCAGGAGCAGTATACAAAGTCGTGTCCTTTATTCACACCGGCAGAGTGGAATAATAAAACACGGTCACTCACCCCCCACCCCCCCCCCCCCCCCCCCGTGAGTGATCGTGTTTTATTGTTCCACTCTGCCGAGCGAGAGCAGCCGCTCTCAGGATGCGGGGGCACACCACCAGAGGTGACCAGAGTTTCGCGTCACAGCTTGACGCTTCTTCCGGCCAATAAGGTGTACGCCTACCTGCACAGGTAGGTAAGTATTTATACAGCTTCAAAACAGAGGAGGGGGGGGGGGGTTCGTGGTGACCGTAACACATTACTATAGAGTGTAAAGAAAACCACATACCATTTTAAAATCAGGACATTGCATGAACACCACTTAAAACAAAACCACCTAACAGAGGTAGCAGATTCACAGAAAAGCTGACAGATCTTGTTTGTCATTCATCCCCGTCGGTCCCATGGCTTTTAGCTTAATAATCCAGAAAGCCTCCCGGCATAGAAGGAAGGCATGTTTATCTATGCCGACGGGGACGTTCTCTATTCTCTCGAGTCCGGCAAATTTGAGCCCCTCGCTCACACCGCCATGACATTCATTCATATGAGCAATGAAGCGAGGGGACCCCTTACCTGATCGAAGAGAGTAGAGATGCTCTCTCACACGTGCATTTAATTCCCCCCCCCCCCCCAATAAAAATGAAAAACATCTGGTACGCAATCCCTAATTTAGGGATCAAATCACTTCTATATGGTCTCTCTCACTTCGGAGCCCTGTTGTATTTCAAGGAAACAGTTTATGCCCACATATCGTGCATTTCCGTACGCAGGAGAAATTGCGTTACAAAATTTGGGGGGCTTTTTCTCCATTTACCCCTTACAAAAAGGTAAAGTTGGTGTCTACCCCAGCTTGTTATTGTAAAAAAAAAATTTTTTTTTTTTACACTAACATGCTGGTGTTGCCCAATACTTTTTATTTTCACAAGAGGTAAAAGGAAAAAAAGACCCCCAAAATTTGTAACTCAATTTCTCCTGAGTACGGAAATACCCCATATGTGGGCGTAAAATTCTCTGCGGGCGCACAAGGCTCAGGAGTGAGAGCGCCATGTACATTTGAGGTGATTTGCACAGGGGTGGCTGATCATTACAGCGGTTCTGACAAACACAAAAAAACAAAACAAATTAAAAAAACGCCCACATGTGACCCCAATTTGTAAACTACACCCCTCACGGAACGTAACAAGGGGTATAGTGAGCCTTAACACCCCACAGGTGTTTGAAGAATTTTTGTTGAATATGAAACATTTTTATTTTTTCACTAAAAAATGCTGCTGTTATCCCAAATTTTTCATTTTCACAAGGGGTAATAGGAATAAAGCCCCCCAAAATTTGTAAACCCATTTCTTCTGAGTATATAAATACCCCATATGTGGATGTTAAGTGCTCTGCGGGCAAACTACAATGCTCAGACGAGAAGGAGCGCCATTGGGGTTTTGGAGAGAGAATGTGTCTGGAATTGAAGGCCACGTGTGTTTACAAAGCCCCCATAGTGCCAGAACAATGGACCCCCCCCCCCACGTGACCCCATTTTGGAAACTACAACCGTCAAGTAATGTAATAAGGTGTACAGTGAGCCTTCACACCCCACAGGTGTCTGACAGATATTTCGAACAGTGGTCCGTGAAAATGAAAAATTTTATTTTTCGTTTGCACAGCCCACTGTTCCAAAAGTCTGTCAAACACCAGTGGGGTGTAAATGCACCCCTTATTACATTCCGTGAGGGGTGTAGTTTCCAAAATGGGGTCACGTGGGGGGGTTCCACTGTTCTGGCACCATGGGGGGGGCTTTGTAATCGCACATGGCCCCCCGACTTCCATTCCAAACAAATTCTCTCTCCAAAAGCCCAATGGCGCTCCTCCTCTTCTGAGCATTGTAGTTTGCCAGCAGAGCACTTGATGTCCACATATGGTGTACTTCCATACTCAGGAGAAAATGCCCCCAAAATTTGTAACCCCATTTCTTCTATTACCTCTTGTCAAAATTGTACATTTTGGGAAAAAACTGCATTTTAGTGAAATTTTTTTTTTTTCATTTACACATCTGACTAACAAAAAGTCGTCAAACAAATGTGGGGTGTTAAGGCTCACTGTAACCCTTGTTACGTTTCTTGAGGGGTGTAGTTTCCAAAATGGTATGCAAGGTGTTTTTTTTTTTTTTTTTTTTTTTTTTTACTGTTATGGAACCATAGGGGCTTTCTAAATGCAGCATGCCCCCCAAAAACAGTTTCAGCAAAATTCACTCTCCAAAATCCCATTCTCTTCTGAGCCCTCTAGTGCATCCACAGAGCTCTTGACATACACACGAGGTATTTCCTTACTCGAGAGAAATTGGGTTACACATTTTGGGGGGGCTTTTTCTCCTTTTACCCCTTGTAAAAGTTCAAAAACTGTGTCTACAAGAACATGTTAGTGTAAAAAAAATTGAGATTTAGAATTTTCTCCTTCACTTTGCCGCTATTCCTGTGAAACACCTAAAGGGTTAACAAACATTCTGAATATCATTTTGTATACTTTGAGGGGTGCAGTTTTTATAATGGGGTAGTTTATGGGGTATTTCTAAAATGAAGACCCCCTCATATCTACTTCAAAACTGAACTGGTCCCTGAAAAATTCAGATTTTGGAAATGTTGTGAAAAATTGGAAAATTGATGCTGAACTTTGAAGCCCTCTGATGTTTTCCAAAAGTAAAAACATGTCAACTTTATAATGCCAACATAAAGTAGACATATTTTATATATGAATCAATATAGAATTTATTTGGTATGTCTATTTTCCTCACAAGCAGAGAGCTTCAAAGTTAGAAAAATGCTACATTTTCAAATTTTTCATAAAATTTTGTAATTTTTCACCAAAAAATGACGCAAGTATCGACGAAAATTTACCGCTATGATAAAGAAGAATGTGTCACGAAAAAACAATCTCGGAATCAAATTCATAAGTAAAAGTATCCCAGAGTTGTTAATGCTTAAAGTGACAGTGGTCAGATGTGCAAAAAATGCTCTGGTCCTTAAGGCCAAAATGAGCTTGGTCCTTAAGGGGTTAATGTTTAAAAGTGACAGTGGTCAGATGTTAAAAAAAATGGCCGTGTCCTTAAGGTATAAATGGGCTGGGTCCTTAAGGGGTTAAGGACCACAGGTTTTTAAATTTTTTGCACTTTAGTTTTTTCCTCCTCACCTTTTAGATAACGCTTAAAAAAAATTTTGCGCCACCAATTGTACTTTGTAATGACAAATCATTACAACCAAAATTTATGCCGAAACCAGAAAAAAAATTTGTGGGGCAAAACTGGAACGCTATTCCAGTCGCTATTTTGTAAATTTGGGGGCTTCCGATTCTACGCAGTGCACTTTTTTGTAAAATGATTTATAGTTTTTTTTTATTTTACTTCAAAAATGTTATACTAAAATTATAACTACATGCACCAAAATGAGTGTGTTTACAATTGTCCTCTTCTGACCCCTATAACTTATTTTTCTGTATATCACTTTGTATGTATACTCAAAGAAAAATTATCAAAAAAGTGACCAAAAATACGCAATTTTGGACTTTGGATTTTTTTTTTACATGTACGTCATTGACCATGTGGTTTAACCTCTTAAGGACCAAGGACGTACCGATACGTCAGAGTCCTTTCCCTTTCTATAACGCGGGGCCACGACGTGGGCCCGAGTCATAGCGTGTCGGGCCCGGCCTCTAACAACGTCCGAGACCCATGGCTAATAGCGCGCGACAATGATCGCGGTGCCGCGCGCTATTAACCCTTTAGACACTGCGTTCAAAGTTGAACGCCGCGTCTAAAGTGAAAGTAAATCTTTGCCGGTTAGCTCAGGGGACTGTTCGGGATGTCCGTGGCGAAATTGCGGCATCCCGAACAGCTCTGGGACATGAGGAGGGTCTCCTACCTTGCCTCCTGGTGTCCGATCGCCGAATGACTGCTCAGTGGTTTCCTATGAGAAACCAATGATTAATGTAAAAGATCAGTGTGTGCAGTGTTATAGCCCCCTATGGGAGCTATAACACTGCAAAAAAAAAAAAAAAAAAAAGTGAATAAAGATGATTTAACACCTCCCCTATTAAAAGTTTGAATCACCCCCCTTTTCCCATTTAAAAAACATAAACAGTGTAAATAAAAATAAACATATGTGGTATCACCGTGTGCGGAAATGTCCGAATTATAAAAATATATTATTTAAACCGCACAGTCAATGGCATACGCGCCCAAAAATTCCAAAGTCCAAAATAGTGTATTTTTGGTAACTTTTTATATAATGAAAAATGAATAAAAAGCGACCAACAAGTCCGATCAATACAAAAATGGTACCGCTAAAAACTTCAGATCACGGCGCAAAAAATTAGCCCTCATACTGCCCCATATGCAGAAAAAGAAAAGTTATAAGTGTTAGAAGATGACAATTTTAATCATATACATTTTCCTGCATGTATTTAAGATATTTTTCAGAAGTATGACAAAATCAAACCTATAAAAGTAGGGTATCATTTTAATCGTTTAAACTTATTATTTGTGTTTACATTTTTTTTTTGTTTGAAAGGGGAAAAGGGGGGTGATTCAAACTTATTTAGGAAGGGGTTAAATCACATTTATTAACTTTTTTTAATTTAAGATTTTTAACAATTTTTACACTATGTTTTAGCCCCCATGGTGGACTATTACTTGCAATCCTTTGATTGCACACACTGTTCAATGCTATGCCATAGCATAGCATTGATCAGTGTCATCTGCATGGAGCACAGTAAGGCACCTCCCGCTGTCCTCACAGCTATTCGGGATGCCACAATTTCACCGTGGCTGTCCCGAACAGCTCCGCTGAGCTAAAAGGCATTGATTACTCCCATTTTAGAGACCAACATCAACTTTGATCTTGGCATCTAAAGGGTTAATACCGGACATCAGACCGATCGGCGATGTCCAGTATTCGCGGCGGGTCCTGGTTGTTTATAGCAGTGTTTCCCAACCAGTGTGCCTCCAGCTGTTGCAAAACTAAAACTCCCAGCATGCACGGACAGCCTGGGAGTTGTAGTTTTGCAACAGCTGGAGGCACACATGTTGGGAAACACTGGATAGCAACTGGGACACAGCAGATACAAAGTGCGCTCAGCTTCTGAACTATAAAAATATTGCGGTGCGGTGGGTGGTGCGGGGCATTATCGGCAAGGTAATTGATAATATCTGCCAAACCCATAATCGGTCGATCCCTACTACAGAGGAATAAATGGCAATAGTAGAAAGAACAATCCCGGCACTCACTGTAATCTTCTACCAAGTGAAATGTGTTTATTGAAAAACACGGTGCAAACACAATATGACGCGTTTCGGCCAAAGCCTTTATCAGACTGACTGATTGTTCTTTCTACTGTATGGAGGTCATACCGGCACGTGGAGGCCACACATACTACTGAGCCTCATTTTGACTTGTTTTAAGGACATTCCATCAAAGTTGGATAAGCCTGTAGTGTGGTTTTCCATTTTGATTTTGAGTGTGACTCCATATCCAGACCTCCATGGATTAATAAATTTGATTTCCATTGATAATTGTTGTGTGATTTTGTTATCAGCACATTCAACTATTTAAAGACAAAAGTATTTCACATACAATTAGTTCATTTATTCAGATCCAGGATGTGTTATGTATGGACTATATATTTCAATCTTTAGATAGCAAATACTGATCAGTGTTAGCAAATTAGTCTTTACAACAAGTATTCCCTGGGTTGAGTAGCACATTGTAAAATTAACTGGGATTATAGCTGTGCAATTTAGAGACTTAAACCATTCAACATATCAGACTCTCCAAATTCAGTGCAAAATTAAGTTGAGATGAAAGGGGATTATCATTTTCTATGGAATGGCAAATAAAAGGATGGAATGCCCATAGGGTATAATAGGAAGGTGAATGCCCATAGAAAATAATGGAAATTTAATACTTGAACTAAAGACGCAATGATCTGTCAGTAGCATCAACTGTCACACAGGCTTGTAGTGCAGGTGATGCTGATCAAAATGATACTCAGGGCGACCAGATTCACCCAGCTGTTCCGCCGCAATTTGCCTTTTTATGCAAATGAGGGCCTTGGGACATGGGCTCCGAACAGAGCTAGGGGAACGCTGACCTCATCTTCGCTGCTCCGCCCAGCTCATCAACATTCATAACCCCCCTCCCTGCTCTTGCACCCAGTGTTAATGTACGGCGCATGCGCAGCTTCCTGGGTACTCCCGGAGGTGGTGATGTAAAGTTTTCTTCGATTTGTAGAAGTCTGCATGATCAGCGTATGTTTGTGAATGCGCAGTTTTTCTGGGGCAGTCCATAAAAAACTGTGCGCACGTGCAGTTTACTACGGACTCCGCGTTCGTAGTTAGAGTAGGTAACAGTGTAGCAGGCAGGGAGTGAGGGTTAACCAGCGTAGGGTTAGCATAGTGTAACATCATTGTAGCATAGCTAGCATATCTTCGGTTTTAAAGTAGGGCTGCAGCTAACAATTATTTTAATAATTGATTAGTTGTGGATTCTTTCATCAATCGGAAAAAATTTCAAAATGCCCAAAAAAGGGGTTGAGTTGATTCTACTTGAAAAATTATGTACAATGGCCATATTAAAAGTTTCTAGCAATTTGGGATTTTTTTTTTTTTTTTTTATAACGTTTACCGCCGGTTGCTGTACAGGATCATTATTAATGATCCTGTACAGAAACCAGCATAAATTTGATATTGCCACATAGGTAACTGTCTGAATTAAAATGTTCATGATTCACTAATACTTTAATACAGTAACCCCCCCGACCTACGATGGCCCCAACATATGATGCAATCGACATACGATGGACTCACAGAGGCCATCGCATTTCGATGTCAGCATCGACATACGATGCTTTTATATGTCGGGGCCATGGCATTAACTGCTATCTGACAGCGCAAAATGTTTAAGCTGCTGTCGGATAGCAGTTTAAGCAGCCCGGACAGGTTCACTTACATATCCCCGCTGCTCCAGGTCCTCTTCGCGATCCTCCGGCATCTTTTGAATCTTCTCCAGGGTCCGGGCCTCGCTTTCCGGCGTCGTTATTACGTCACTACGCACGCCGTGCCGGCGCAACAGCGTAATAACGTCACCAGAAAGCGAGGCCCGGACCCTGCAGAAGATGCAGAAGACACCGGAGGATCCGAAGAAGACGCCGGAGCAGCGGGACAGCATCAGGAGCCCCTGGGACAGCATCGGGAGCGGTGAGGATGCGGTCCGGAGCGGCGGGGACAGGAGAGTATAACTTCCTATACTTCACATTGCACGGATCCCTCAACATACGATGGATTCGACAAACGATGGGTCGTTTGGAACAAATTACCATCATATGTTGAGGGACCACTGTAGTTCAGAAAGTTAGCAATGCGGCAGTATCACATATGTAAAAAAAATAAAATAAAATACTATATATATATATATATATATATATATATATATATATATATATATATACACACATACACATATACACATACACACACACACACATATACATACATACACACACACACACATATACATACATACACACACACACACACACACATTATATATATATATATATATATATATATATATATATATACATATACATACACACACACACACACACACATATACACACACACACAGAAGAATTTAATGAACAGTGGCACACCAGGTGTCAGCAAAAAAAAGGTGATTTATTCAAAAAAACATGTTAGGCAACGTTTCAGCTGGCTCACCCAGCCATTATCAAGCAATAAATGACTCACAGTGATACATATATATATAGGGTATACAATCATTAACGTCTAATATATTAGTGTACAAACAAGTGAAAAAATACATGAATCATAATAAATATAGTCATAAAACAGTGTTTAAGATGCACATGTACATGGTCTGGAAACCCGATCATGTTCAAATGTGGATCCGCATAGACAGTATGAAAGTGTATATTATAATTACATAATAGTTGTGCACAGGTGGATATTTCCAAAGTGGGGCGGGAACAGAGTGGCTATACTTAACCCCTTAAGGACCAAGGACGTACCGGTACGTCCTTGGTCCTGCTCTTCTGATATAACGCGGGGTTACACAGTAACCCCGCATCATATCACAGCGGGCCCGGCGTCATAGTGAAGCCGGGACCCGCCTCTAATAGCGCGCAGCGCCGATCGCGGCGCCGCGCGCTATTAACCCTTTAGCCGCGGCTAAAGTTCCCGGCTAGCTCAGTCGGGCTGTTCGGGATATCCGCGGCTAATCGAGGCATCCCGAACAGCTGACAGGACAGCGGGAGGGCCCCTTCCTGCCTCCTCGCTGTCCGATCGCCGAATGACTGCTCAGTGCCTGAGATCCAGGCATGAGCAGTCATGCGGCAGAATCGTTGATCACTGGTTTCTTATGAGAAACCAGTGATCAACATAGAAGATCAGTGTGTGCAGTGTTATAGGTCCCTATGGGACCTATAACACTGCAAAAAAAAAAGTGAAAAAAAAAAAAAGTGAATAAAGATCATTTAACTGGTAGAGAAGGATCTGGGTGTACTTGTAGATAGACTACAGAATAGCATGCAAAGTCAGGCTGCTGCTTCCAAAGCCGGCAGGATATTGTCATGTATCAAAAGAGGCATGGACTCAAGGGACAGGGACATAATACTCCCCCTTTATAAATCATTGGTACGGCCTTACCTGGAATATGCTGTTCAGTTTTGGGCACCTGTCCATAAAAGGGACACTGCGGAGTTGGAAAGGGTGCAGAGACGCGCGACTAAACTAATATGGGGAATGGAACATCTTAGCTATGAGGAGCGATTAAAGGAGTTACAATTGTTTAGTCTTGAGAAGAGACGTTTAAGGGGGGATATGATAAACGTATATAAGTATATTAATGGCCCATACAAAAAATATGGAGAAAAACTGTTCCAGGTTAAACCCCCCCAAAGGACGAGGGGGCACTCCCTCCGTCTGGAGAAGAAAAAGTTTAGTCTCAAGGGGCGACACGCCTTCTTTACCATGAGAACTGTGAACTTATGGAACAGTCTACCTCAGGAACTGGTCACAGCAGGAACAATTAACAGCTTTAAAACAAGATTAGATACATTCATGGAACAAAATAACATTAATGCTTATGAAGAAATATAAAATCTCATCCCTTCCCCAATATCGCGCCACACCCCTACCCCTTAATTCCCTGGTTGAACTTGATGGACATATGTCTTTTTTCGACCGTACTAACTATGTAACTATGTAACTCCTCCCCTATTAAAAGTTTGAATCACCCCCCTTTTCCAATAAAAAAAGAAAGTGTAAATAAAAATAAACATATATGGTATCACCACGTGCGGAAATGTCCGAATTATAAAAATATATCATTAATTAAACCGCTCGGTCAATGGCGTGCGCGCAAAAAAATTCAATAAGTCCTATCAATACAAAAATTGTACCGTTAAAAACTTCAGATCACGGCGCAAAAAATGAGCCCTCATACCGCCCCATACACGGAAAAATAAAAAAGTTATAGGGGTCAGAAGATGACAATTTTAAACGTATTAATTTTCCTGCATGTAGTTATGATTTTTTCCAGAAGTCCGACAAAATCAAACCTATATAAGTAGGGTATCATTTTAATCGTATGGACCTACAGAATAAATATCAGGTGTCATTTTTACCGAAAAATGTACTACGTAGAAACGGAAGCCCCCAAAAGTTACAAAACAGCGTTTTTTTCAATTTTGTCGCACAATGATTTTTTTTCCCGCTTCAACGTAGATTTTTGGGCAAAATGACTGACGTCATTACAAAGTAGAATTGGTGGCGCAAAAATTAAGCCATCATATGGATTTTTAGGTGCAAATTTGAAAGTTATGATTTTTTAAAGGCAAGGAGCAAAAAACGAAAATGCAAAAACAGAAAAAACCCCGGTCCTTAAGGGGTTAAACGCAAGGAATTACAATGGATCTATGAACTCAATACTTTGAAACCCTCTGGCTTTAATGTAGATTTTCATGTAACAAAAGAAATTTATAATACATAACCATATTGTACCTCCTATTCTTGCTTGCTACCTCTCTGTATTTTTGACTGTATATTTTGCTTTTATATTTATTCTCTTTTCTATTTTTATTTTCAGATCACTGGACACTGGAGATGGGATACACTCACAAATATTTGTACACCCTATATTTTTCTTTATTTAACAACAGCACACGCCCCTACAGCAAGAACCTTATTTACATCTAATCACCTAACCATCAACGCATATGATAGCCACCCGAACAACACAGAAGAAAATAGGCTGCACTTCTTCACATGGTGCAAAACAGCGCCCCCCGAAACCCGGCTCATCAGGGATACTGGTGCTC
Organism: Hyla sarda; assembly: GCF_029499605.1. Taxonomy (NCBI): domain Eukaryota; kingdom Metazoa; phylum Chordata; class Amphibia; order Anura; family Hylidae; genus Hyla; species Hyla sarda. The sequence continues at coordinate 353,075,848 of NC_079192.1, read as the reverse complement.
TGGAGAATAGGAGGTTCAGGTTCGCTAGACGGGGACGGGGCTCCGGCCTCCGCCTGGCTATACCTTGCGCTTGATCGCGTACTGAAGACTGCTGTGCTCCCTATGAGTATGTGTGTGCCCATAACCAAGATGGTTGACGGTGTCTATGTTCTTGGTCTTGCGCATGCGCCACGGCGCTTGACACGCAGGATAACATGATACTCTATCAGAGTCGCTGCTTCCGGTTCCTGTTTGTTGGCGTGTGCTGTCTCCCTTGGTAATGGCGTCCTCGTGGCCACTTTTGTATATATTCCTGGTGAGTGGATTCATCTCCCCGCCCAGTTGATAATGATTTTAATATCCACCTGTGCACAACTATTATGTAATTATAATATACACTTTCATACTGTCTATGCGGATCCACATTTGAACGTGATCGGGTTTCCAGACCATGTACTCAATGTGTATGTGCATCTTAAACACTGTTTTATGACTATATTTATTATGATTCATGTACTTTTTCACTTGTTTGCACACTAATTAATATATTAGACGTTAATGATTGTATACCCTATATATATGTATCACTGAGTCATTTATTGCTTGAAAATGGCTGGGTGAGCCAGCTGAAACGTTGCCTAACACGTTTTTTTTTTAATAAATCACCTTTTTTTGCTGACACCTGGTGTGCCACTGTTCATTAAATTTTTCTGTATTTTGGAGTGGTCCCCAACCTAGACCCGACACAGTAGGCACCCGAGCACCTTTTCTTACCCCGGAGTGCTGCAATCTAATTTAATCTCCTCCCCCTCCCCCTCTATATAGATCACTCCTATACACATGGGGGTATGTGCAGACTGCAGAGCATTGCACCTGACCCATTGTGCGGCTGTGTTTCTCTTTTTGTGTTGCACATTTGTAGTCTCTCCCTTCTTCCATGGTCAGCACGCCGCTCCAACCATTTGGCCCAGGCCTTTTTTAATTAGCAGGAAACTGCATAAGGCTAAGTTTCCACTTGGATTTTTTCTGGCAGTTTTTAAAAAACTGCCACTGTAGCTTTTGAGCCAAAGTCAGAAGTGGATCCATAAGGGATGAGAAGTATAAGTCCTTCCCTTATATGTTCTATTCCTTTTGAATCCACGTCTTGCTTTGGCTCAAAAACTGCAGTGGCAGTTTTCCAAAAACTGCCAGAAAAAAAAAAACAAATGGAAACTTAGCCTTAGGGTTTCTTTCTACCATTCTCACAGCCCTCTGGCAGTGAGCACATGCTAGGTTTCATACTGGTGTGGTTCTCTGTGGTGGCCATTGTTTCTGTGATGCTTTGTCTGTGGGGTGGAGTGGCCCAGAGCCAGGGGCTTTTTTCCCCATACAAGGATGTATGAGGGCTCATTTTTTGTGCCATAATCTGTTTTTTGTATTGGTATTGATCTGACTTCAATTGCTTTCAACATTTTTTCTGGGATATTATAAAAACTGCAATTCTGTGTTTTTTTTTCTACATTTACATCATTTACCGTACAGAATACATAATGTTATATTTTAATAGTTTGTACAGTTACGCACCAAGCGATATGTTTACATGTTTTATATAGGAAAAAGGGGTGATTTGAACTTTTAATATGGAAGTGGTAGCAGAGGTAATGTAGCAGAGGTAATTAATGTAGCAGAGGTAATTTCACTTACCTACATTAACCCCTTAAGGACCAAGGGCGTACAGGTACGCCTTTGCTCCCTGGTACTTAAGGACCAACGGCTTACCTGTACGCCCGTGGGAATTTCAGCCCCTGCCGTGCGGTGGAAGACTGCTGATATCAGCAGGCACCCCGCGCAAATGCCCAGGGGGGTCATCAGACCCCCCCATGTTGGCGATCGCCGCTAATCGCAAGTGAATTCACACTTGCAATTTGTGGCTATTCCGGGTCATACGGGTCTATGGTGACCCGGTGATCCAGAATATATCCCATCCCTGCTATTGGTGGTCTAGAAGCAACCACCAATAGCAGATCGGGGGCGGGGGGGGGCTTTACTTTCGGTTTCCCCGCTCTGCCCACCCACAATAGGCGGGGCAGGACGTGGAACAGACAGAGGTCCGGCGCCAACGTCCGGCGAGCGAGGCTGCGGGAGAAGATCGGTAGAGGAGATCTGAGTCCGGCGTTATCGTCCGGCTGGCTCCCTGGATCCGGCAGAAGCCGGTAAGTTGCCTAGCAACATCTGGAAGGTACAGTTTAAGACCACTATACAGTGGTTTCTAAACTGTAATCCTCCAGATCTTGCAAAATTACAACTCCCAGCATGCCCAGACAGCTGTTTGGGCATGCAGAGATTTGTAGTTTTGCAACAGCTGGAGGGCCACAGTTTGGAGATCTCTAAATTGTAGCCCTACAGATATTGCAAAACTGCAAATCCCAGCATGCCCAAACAGCGAACAGCTGTCTCGGCATGCTGGGAGTTGTTGTTGCATACCTCCAGCTGTTTCATTACTAAATCTCCCAGCATGCCCTTCGGCGATCAGTACATGCTGGGAGTTGTAGTTTTGCAACAACTGGAGGCACACTGGTTGGTAAATACTGAGTTAGGTAACAGGGAGTTGTAGTTTTGAAACAGCTGGAGGTTTGCGCCCCCCCCCCCCCCCCCCCGTGTGAATGTACAGGGTACATTCACTCAGGCAGGTTTACAGTAAGTTTCCTGCTTCAAGTATGAGCTGCGGCAAATGTTTCACCGCAGTGCATACTCCTAGCAGTAAGCTCACTGTAAACCGCCGCCTGTGTGAATGTACCCTAAAAGACACTACACTAACACATAATAAAGGGTAAAACACTACATATACACCCGCTTTCACTGTACCCCCCAATAAAAATAAAAAAACGTATTGTAAGGCAGTGTTTCCAAAACGGAGCCTCCAGCTGTTGCAAAACAATAACTCACAACATTTCCGGACAGCCACTGACTGTCCAGGCATGCTGGGAGTTTAGCAACAGCTGGAGGCACCCTGTTTGGGAATCACTGGCGGAGAATACCCCTATGTCATCCCTAATTTAGTCCTCAAATGCGCATGGCGCTCCCTCACTTCGGAGCCCTGTTGTATTTCAAGGAAACAGTTTAGGGCCACATATGGGGTATTTCCGTACTCGGGAGAAATTGCACTACAAATTTTGGGGGGGGCTTTTTCTCCTTTTACCCCTTATGAAAAAGAAAAGTTGGGGTCTACACCAACCTGTTAGTGTAAAAAATTTTACACTAACATGCTGGTGTTGGCCTTTACTTTTTATTTTCGCAAGAGGTAAAAGGAAAAAAAAAGACCCCCAAAATTTGTAACGCAATTTCTCCTGAGTACGGAAATACCCCATATGTGGACGTAAAATGCTCTGCGGGGGCATAACAAGGCTCAGGAGTGAGAGCGCACTATGTACATTTGATACCTAAATTAGTGATTTGCACAGGGGTGGCTAATTTTACAGCGGTTCTGACATCAACGCAAAAAAATACCCACATGTGACCCCATTTTTTAAATGTAACACGGAATGTAACAAGGGGTGCAGTGAGCCTGAACACCCCACAGGTGTTTGAAGAATTTTCTTTAAATTTGGATGGGAAAATGAAAATGCTGGTGTTACCCAAAATTTTTCATTTTCACAAGGGAAAATGGGAAATAAGCCCCCCAAAATTTGTAGCCCCATTTCTTCTGAGTAAGAACATACCCCATATGTGCATGTAAAGTGCTCTGCGAGCGAACTACAATGCTCAGAAGAGAAGGAGCGTCATTGGGATTTTGAAGAGAAAGTGTGTCTGGAATTGAAGGCCACATGTGTTTACAAAGCCCCCATGATACCAGAACAGTGGACACCTCACGTAATGTAATTAGGGGTACAGTGAGCATTTACGCCTCACAGGGGTCTGACAGATTTTTGGTACAGTGGTCCGTGAAAACGAAAATTTTAATTTTTCATTTGCTCAGCCCACTGTTCCAAAGATCTGTCAAACGCCAGTGGGGTGTAAATGCTCACTGCACCCCTTATTAAATTCTGTGAGGGGTGCAGTTTCCAAAATGGGGTCACATGTGGGGGGGTCCACTGTTCTGGCACCACGGGGGGCTTTGTAAACACACATGGCCCCTGACTTCCATTCCAAACAAATTCCCTTTTCAAAAGCTTAATGGCGCTCCTCTTCTGAGCATTGTAGTGCGCCAGCAGAGCACTTGACGTCCACACATGGGGTATTTCCATACTCAGGAGAAAATGACCCCCAAAATTTGTAACCCCATTTCTTCTATTATTCCTTGTAAAAATGTAAAGTTTGGGGAAAAACCGGCATTTTAGTGAAAAAAAAAAAAATTCTTCATTTACACATCCAACTTTAACAAAAAACCGAGGAGTCGGAGGAAAATTTGAGTACCTGGAGTCGGAGTCTGCAAACAATGCACCGACTCAGACTCCTACTAAATTTAGATTGGAATAAAAAAAATAAAATAAAAAAAGCAAGTTTAAATGTTGTCCCAATTCACAAAAAGTTATAATTAATGACTTCTCTACTGTAAGAATAAAGACCAATGCTTGCAGTGCCTCACGTAACCGCAAAACAAAACAAACACGTTAAGTGACCGTGAAGACGCATGCTTTTCATGTGCTTCACTATATGGCACGCAACGCACAATTAGGAGCGGCAATACTTATACTTTCCATAGTGTTGTGTTCTGCTGTTACAGGGAACCCATGGGTAACCTAGCCTCTCACTGATAAGGGATTAAATAAATATGTTTTTTGCAGGACTAGAGACACTTGTATAAGTGAAGGGAATGGAGGGTTAATAGTTCAAGACTGAAGATTTAAACCATTGGGAAAAGGCTATAAAAACTTGTAAACTCGTTTGTTAGCTTAAAGGGGTACTCCGCCCCTAGACATCTTATCCCCCCCCATCAACAGGATAGGTGATAAGATGTCAGATCGCCGGGGTCCCGCTGCTGGGGACCCCCTGGATCGCCGCTGCAGCACCGCGCTCTCATTACTGCACAGAGCGAGTTTGCTCTGTGCGTAATGAAGGGTGATACAGGGGCCGGAGCATAGTTACGTCATGGCTCCGCCCACTCAATACAAGTCTATTGTATTGAGGGAGCTGGCCGTGATGTCACGAGGGGCGGAGCCATGACGTCCCGCTGCTCCGTCCCCTGTATCGCCCATCATTACGCACAGCGTGAACTCCCTCTGTGTAGTAATGAAAGAGCACTGCCCTATCCTCCCACTGCCCTATTTTCAGCATTAGATCAGCACACAAACTGTTCAATACAGTAGACTGTTGGCTTCCCAGCCAGTAGTCCTGTGGTAATGACATGTATGTTGCTTTTCTTTCCTTCAAAGAATGCATAAAATACATTCGCATATTAATACAGAAGAGTCGGAGTCGGAAGTACAAAAAACTCTGGAGTCGGAACATTTATCTACCGACTCCACAGCCCTGCTTTGAAGCCCTCTGATGTTGTCCAAAAGTAAAATCATGTCAATTTTATGATGCAAACATAAAGTAGACATATTGTATTTGTGAATCAAAATATAATTTATTTAGAATGCCTATTTTCTTTACAAGCAGAGAGCTTCAAAGTTAGAAAATTGCTAAATTTTAAATTTTTTCATCAAATTTTGGAATTTTTCACTAAGAAATGGTGCAAGTATTGACAAAATTTTACCAATAACATAAAGTAGAATATGTCACGAAAAAATCTCGGAATGAGAATGAAAGGTAAAAGCATCCCAGAGTAATTAATGCTTAAAGTGAAAGTGGTCAGATGTGCAAAAAATGCTATGGTCCTACAGTGAAAATTGGCCTGGTCCTTAAGGGGTTAAAAGGGGTACTCCATTGGAACACTTTTTTCTTCTTTAAATCAACTGGTGCCAGAAAGTTAAACAGATTTGTAAATTATGCAATAATGTAGAAGCGGGAAAAAAAAACAGCTGCCTCACCGACAAGTTCTCTTCAGGTTCTCTTCTTTATTAATATACTCACATATTCATATAAATAAAACAAGGGAGGAGGATGGGACGGGGGGGGGGGGGGGGGTGTACACAAATCCGGCGACAATCTCTTTCACACGTCAAGCGTGCTTCATCTGGCCTGTAGTGGAGTATCACTTGCGGTTTCTTATACAGGTGAGTCTTTATTAGAGTGACATCAGAGGCTCTCACCTGACCTGATGTAGTCAACAGGGGCGTACCAAACTAATGGACTCACCAATCGGCTCCCTGACTAAATATCGCATCAGGTAAAGAAACGCAATTACACAACAGTAATATTGCAAGGTGACTATAAAACCAAGGGAGAACATATATTAGGTAGATTAAAAGCAAGGAGCATAATCTATCATTGAGACCGAGGGGACCAAAAGCAGCAGTTTCAAGATCCAATGTGTTTCTCTCTGTAACAGGAACTTATCCAGGTTTTGTTTTAACCCTTTCAATTCCTGCAAAGCGCAATGAATCAGGTTTACCGTTGTGGCATTCTAATACATGGGCAATGAAGAGAGGGGCTCCTTTCAGAGTGCATAAAGAATAAAAATGTTCGCGAATGCAGGCGTGCAACTGGCGAATAGTCTTGCTGATGTAGTAGTATCCACACAGGCAAAAAATGACAGACAATAAATTTAGTTCTGCAAGTGATTAGGTCTGTGACTTGGTGTAAACATTGGCCCATACGAGTAATTTTTAGTTCGGAAATTATAGTTTCTGCAGGCATAATTACCAACAAAAGTATATCTATCCAGTCAGGTATTCTCTCAGTTTTGCTTTTATTTAAGTTTCTCTTCAAAACTGTCCCTATTGTTTTATTCTGCCTGTAGGAGACGTGGGGTTTTCTGCCTGCAATTTCTTTAATTTCACTATCTCCCTCCAAAATGTGCCAATTCTGCCTTATTGCTTGTTCGACAACTTTATTCAAGGGGGAATTTTGAAAAGTAAAGGTGAACTTTTTGTTGTCGTAATCTCGAGGGGGTTTCTTTTTAGGAACTAACAGGTCTTCCCTCTTCAAACAATTAGCTCGTTCTCTACCCTGAATAATAAGGGTCTCTGGATATCGCCTCTCAAACGTTGGTGCCTGTATTTTGTAAGACAACACTTGTTCATTATTACTCTTCAAACGGACAAATTGCCCGTAAGTAACACCCTTTTTCACTGAAAAAGGGTGGGAACTCTGGAAGTGGAGGAGGGTATTCCTAGCAATTTCTTTACGATATCCCTCACTAATGATCTTATTCTCTACCACCTTAAGTCTGACTTCTAAAAACTCTAGCAACTCTCCCCCGAATTGAGATGTAAAAGACATGTTCACTGTGTTTACAGTATTCAGGTATGTGACGAACTCCGAAAACTGGGCAGGGGTACCTGCCCAGACAATCAGAATATCATCTACATACCTAGAAAAAGATTTTGTGTGTCCTATAAAGGGATTAGAAGAAGAATATACAAGTCTGTTCTCAAGGGCTGCCAAGAATATGTTGGCATACGTGCAAGACACCGGGGTCCCCATCGGGGTCCCGGTGTCCTGCCTATACCAACTGTCTCCGAACTTAAAAAGTGCTATTAGTTAAAATGAAATGTAAAGCATCATGCACAAAAGTAATAAACTCTTGTCTGTCTCTCTAAGAAAATCACAAACTGCTTGTATACCTGCAGTGTGAGGTATGCGAGTATACAAGCTTACTACATCAATGGAGCATAAGCTCCAATTTTGCTCCCACGGAATACTTTTAATTGTTTGCAACAAGTGTAACGTATCTTTGATGTACGCTGGAATCGATGTGAGCGAAGGACTGAGCAGCCACTCGAAATAGTGGGACAGATGTTCGGTGACAGATCCCACCCCCGAGACAATTGGTCGTCCAGGGGGTGGGGTCTGTCCCTTGTGAACCTTAGGTAGATGGTACCATATCACAGGCTTCGGGGTATCTGGTAGTAATCGTAATGCATTCTTTTTTGACAACATTCGTCTCTCTACAAAACCATGCAAAAGTGAACTTAAATTTTTAAGGATTTTCGGAGTGGGATCAGACTGTAATGGGGTGTAAGTATCTCTATCGTTAAGCTGCCTTTCGGCTTCTGCTAGGTACATTTCCTTATACAAGACAATAATACTCCCACCTTTATCTGCTTTCACTATAGTAATATCCTCTCTCTTTTTTAATTGGTGAAGAGCGTGGCTCTCCTCTGTAGATAGATTACTAGGTGCTTGTTTATACAGGACAGATTTGACATCTTTTAGTACTGCAATGTGAAAAAGATCCAGGTGACTCCCTGGATAAATCTGAGGATTGAAACTTGATTTAGTCCCTTTAGTAAATCTAGTGATGTCATTCTCTGTAACTGTATAAACATCACTGAAATCAGTTGCTAAGAAGCCTATACAATTCTGTTCTAAAATGGTACATTCAGCAGGAAAAACCCTAGTTTACTCATTGTAGCCGGGACATCGCCCTCACAGAGTGGCTGCTCAATTGTTGGTTTATTCGAAAAATATTTGTGTAAATTAATGTCTCTGACAGATTTTGCCAAGTCTTTCAAAAAGCACTGGATCGAACTGTTCGACTAGACCAAAATTAAGTCCCTTAGACAGGAGAGAGAGTGGCTTGATCGAGGGGTTCGGATGTCAGGTTAATCACGTTAGACAGTGGTGGCTGTCCTTTTAAATGTTCGCTTTTCTTTGGGTGGTTTTTGTCTTTGCCTCCTCTTCCTAAAGGGGGAGGAGGATTCACTTTTTCTTGTACAACTGCAGATTTCTGATGGTCTCTTTCAGGGATCCCTGAGGCTCCTGGTGGTTCTGGGTCTGGCTTATAACGGGCATTACGATGAAACCTTTTATTTATGGCAGAAGGTGGCTTAGTGTACCAGGTGAAAACTTTATCACTTTCATAGTCAGTCCTATCTCGCAGGAACTTTTCTCGTTTTTTGTTTTTCACATCTTCTTGCAGAGCAGTAAGTCTGGCTTGAAGCTTAGGGAAAAATAAACGCATCTGCTCTTCTGTTGCTTGTTTTTTTTTTTTTATATTCCGCTTTAATTTTCTTTAAACTGCAAGTGATACTCCACTACAGGCCAGATGAAGCACGCATGACGTGTGAAACAGATTCTGTCGCCGGATTTGTGTACCCCCAGTCCCGTCCTCCTCCCTTGTTTTATATGAATATATGAGTATATTAATAAAGAAGAAAACCTGAAGAGAACTTGTCGGTGAGTCAGCCGTTTTTTTCCGCTTCTACATTTTTGCACAGTTGATACTCATTGAAACCAGAGCACCACCGTTACTCCAGGTACAATAGACTCCTGCATATTCCTAGCCCGTGTGTCAGGCTTACTGGCCTCAGCAGTGCCGAACCAGCTTTGTGTTTACTGAGATTTGTAAATTACTTCTATTAAAATATCTTAATCCTTCCAGTACTGCGCTACTTTTATGATCCACAGGAAGTTCTTTTCTTTTTCAATTTTCTTTCTGCCTGACCACAGTGCTCTCTGTTGCCACCTGTCCCTTTTAGGTGCAGAGCAGGAGCAAATCCCCATAGAAAACCTATCCTGCTCTGGATAGTCCCTAAAATGAGCAGAGATATCAGCAGAGAGCACTGTTGTCAGGCAAAGGAAATTCAAAAAGAAAAGAACTTCCTGTGGATCATAACAGCAGCTAAGTACTGGAAGGGTTAAGATATTTTAATAGAATTTAATTTACAAATCTGTTTAACTTTCTGGCACCAGTTGATTTATAAAAAAAAAAAAAAAAAAAACATTTTAGAGTCCAGCACTCAAGGAGAATATTAAAACATATGCAGTTTTATTGAAGACTTCTTAAAGGGGTAGTCCAGTGGTGAAAAACGTATCCCCTATCCTAAGGATAGGGGATAAGTTTGAGATCGCGGGGTGTCCGACCGCTGGGGCCCCCTGCGATCTCTCTGTACGGCCCCGGCTCTCGGCCCATATAGCGGGTGTCGACCCCCGCAAGAAGCGGTGGCCGACACGCCCCTCAATACATCTCTATGGCAGAGCCGGAGATTGCCGAAGGCAGCGCTTCGGCTCTGCCATAGAGTTGTATTGAGGGGGCGTGTCGGCCGCCGCCTCGTGCGGAGGTCAACACGCCCCCTTCCCTCGGGCTGTTGGGGCTCCGTACAGGAGATCGCAGGGGGCCCCAGCTGTCGGACCCCCCGCGATCTGCAACTTATCCCCTATCCTTAGGATAGGGGATAAGTTGCTCACCACTGAGTCACCACTGGACTACTCCTTTAAAATGGCCATACGACTAGTATACAATGTATAAAATCAAAATATTTCACTGTAGTCTTTATCAAGGCTTGTGAATTTAACCTAAGACAATATACGGTATATAGGAATTGATTGAGGAATTGTATGATCCTGTTCATCATGTTGGTGATCGGTGCCCATGTTGGTGATCGGCGCAAATCGCACGTGAATTCACACCTGCGATTTGTGCCAATTCCGGGTCATACGGGTCTATGGTGACCGAGAATATAAGGGGGATCGCGGTTGTCTAAGACACCCACGATCCCCCCGAAGGGATAGGAGTAAGGTGGCAGGGGTGCCACCCCTCCTTTCCCTGCTATTGGTCACCAGAAGCGACAACCAATAGCAGATCGGGGGCCGGGGGGGTTAACTTTCAGTTTCCCCGTCCTGCCCACCCACAATAGGAAGGGCAGAACGGGGAAACCGACAGAGGACTGGCGGCAGAAGATCCACTTACCATCCGGAGGCTGCGGGCGACGGTGATCAGTGGGTGGCGATGTCGTGCGGCTGGCTCCCTGGATCCTACGGAAGCCGGTGAGTTGCCTAGCAACATCTGGGAGGGCTACAGTCTGGGACCACTATACACTGGTCTCTAAACTGGAGCCCTCCAGATGTTGCAAACCTGCAAATCCCAGCATGCCCAAACAGCAAAAAGCTGTCTCGGCATGCTGGGAGTTGTAGATGCGTACTTCCAGCTGTTGCATAACTACATGCTAGGAGTTGTAGTTTTGCAACAGCTGGAGGCACACTGGTTGGAAAATACTGAGTTAGGTAACAGAAGCCAACTGAAGGTTTTCCAACCAGTGTGCCTCCAGCTGTTGCAAAAGTACAACTCCCAGCATGCACGGTCAGTGGATGCTGGGAGTTGTAGTTTTGAAACAGCTGGAGGTTTGCACCCCCCCCATGTGAATGGAAACAACGTAACCCGCCAGTGCAAATGTACCCTAAAAACACTACACTAACACATAGTTTCTCTCCCCCCCCCCAATAAAAAACTTATTGTACGGCAGGGTTTCCAAAACGGAGCCCCCAGCTATTGCATAACAACTCCCAGCATTTCCTGACAGCCACTGACTGTCCAGGCATGCTGGGAGATTAGCAACAGCTGGAGGCACCCTGTTTGGGAATCACTGGTGTAGAATTCTCCTATGTCCACCCCTATGCAATCCCTAATGTAGTCCTCAAATGCGCATGGCGCTCTCTCACTTCGGAGCCCTGTCATATTTCAAGGAAACCGTTTAGGGCCACATATGGGGTATTTCCGTACTTGGAAGAAATTACACTACAAATTTTGGGGGGAGCTTTTTCTCCTTATGAAATGAAAAAGTTGGGGGCTACACCAGCCAATTAGTGTAAAAAAAAGAAAATTTTTACACTTACATGCTGGTGTTGCCCCATATTTTTTATTTTCACAAGCGGTAAAAGCAAAAAAAGACCCCCAAAATTTGTAACGCAATCTCTCGTGTGTACGGAAATACCCCATATGTGGACGTAAAATGCTCTGCGGACGCACAAGTCTCAGGAGTCAGAGCGCACCTTGTACATTTGAGGCCTAAATTGGTGATTTGCACAGAGGTGGCTGATTTTACAGCGGTTCTGATATTAACGCAAAAAAATAAATACCCACATGTGACCCCATTTTGGAAACTACACCCCTCACAGAAAGTAACAAGGTGTTTGACAAATTTTCATTAAAGTTGGATGGGAAAACATTTTTGATTAAAATGCTGGTGTTAGCCTAAATTTTTCATTTTCACAAGGGAAAATAGGAAAAAAATATGTGGATGTAAAGTGCTCTGCTTGGCCCACTACAATGCTCAGAAGAGAAGGAGTGCCATTGGGATTTTGAAGAAAAAATTTGTCAGGAATTGAAGGCCACGTGTGTTTACAAAGCCCCCATAGTGCCAGGACAATGGACCCACCCACATGTGACCCCATTTTGGAAACTACACCCCTCACATAATGTAATAAGGGGTACATTGAGCATTTATACCCCACAGGTGTCTGATAGATTTTTGGAACAGTGGTCCGTGAAAATGAATAAAATTTTTCATTTGCACAGCCAACTGTTCCAAAGATCTGAATAGTATGTGTATTGTAAATTTATAATTACCAGTCCTCTAAAGTACTATAAGTATAGGTTATAGAATAAAAAATAGAATAATGATGGTATAAGTATATATTTTGTTAAATATTATAAATATATAGAATATTTAATAAAAAAAAAAAAAAAAAAAAAAAAAAATTATATATATATATATATATATATATATATATATATATATATATTAGTTTATTAAATATTCTATATATTTATAATATTTAACAAAATATATACTTATACCATCATTCTATTTTTTATTCTATAACCTATACTTATAGTACTTTAGAGGACTGGTAATTATAAATTTACAATACACATACTATTCAGCTACAGGCCTTTTTAGGGTGAAGGCAACACCGTTAACCTCGGGTACTACATCTTATATCCTAGGTGAGCTACACAATTTTTTTACTTTCCATGCTGTTCCAAAGATCTGTCAAACTCCAGTGGGGAGTAAATACTCACTGAACCCCTTATTAAATTCTGTGAGGGGTATAGTTTCCAAAGTGGGGTCACATGTGGGAGGGGGGGGTCCACTGTTTTGGCACCGGGGGGGCTCTGTAAACACACATGGCCCCCGACTTCTATTCCAAACAAATTCTCTTTTCAAAAGCTCAATGGCGCTCCTCTTCTGAGCATTGTAGCGTGCCAGCAGAGCACTTGAGTTATACACATGGGGTGTTTCCATACTCTAGTTTTGCAACAGCTGGAGGCACACTGGTTGGAAAATACTGAGTTAGGTAACAGAACCTAACAGAAGGTTTTTAAACCAGTGTGCCTCCAGCTGTTGCAAAAGTACAACTCCCAGCATGCACGGTCTGTCAGTACATGCTGGGAGTTGTAGTTTTGAAACAGCTGGAGGTTTGCCCCCACTCCCCCATGTGAATGTACAGGATACATTCACACGGGCAGGTTTACAGTGAGTTTCCTGCTTCAAGTTTGAGATGCAGCAAATATTTCGCCGCAGCGCAAACTCCTAATGCGAAACTCACTGTAAACATCTGCCTGTGTTAATGTACCCTAAAAACACTACACTAACGCATAATAAAGGGTAAAACACTACATATCCATCCCCTTACACTGTCAATATAAAAGAAAAACGTATTGTACGGCAGAGTCTCCAAAACGGAGCCTCCAGATGTTGCAACACAACAATTCCCATCATTTCCGGACATGCTGGGAGTTTAGCAACAGCTGGAGGCACCCTGTTTGGGAATCACTGGCATAGAATACCCCTATGTCCACCCCTATGCAATCCCTAATGTAGTCCTCAAACGCGCATGGCGCTCTCTCACTTCGGAGCTCTGTTGTATTTCAAGCAAACAGTTTAAGGCCACATATGGGGTATTTCTGTACTCGGGAGAAATTGCACTACAAATTTTGGGGGCTTTTTCTCCTTTTACCCCTTGTGAAAAGGAAAAGTTGGGGGCTACACCTGCCTGTTAGTGTAAAAAATAAATAATTTTTACACTAACATGCTGGTGTTGCCCCATATTTTTTTTATTTTCTGTAGCGCAATTTCTCCTGAGTACGGAAATACCCCATATGTGGGCGTAAAATGCTCTGCGGGCGCACAACAAGGCTCAGGAGTGAGAGCGCACTATGTACATTTGAGGCCTAAATTGGTGATTTGCACAAGGGTTGCTGATTTTACAGCGGTTCTGACAAACGCATAAAAATACCCACATGTGACCGCATTTTGGAAACTACACCCCTCACGGAACGTAACACGGAGAATGGTGAGCCTTAACACCTCACAGGTGTTCGCAGAATTTTCATTTAAGTGGGATGGGAAAAAGTTTTCACTACAATGCTGGTGTTACCCTAAATTTTTCATTTTCACAAGGGAAAATAGGAAAAATGCCCCCCAAAATTTGTAACCCCATTTATTCTGAGTAAGAACATACCCCATATGCGGATGTAAAGTGCTCTGCTGGTGTACTACAATGCTCAGAAGAGAAGCACCATTGGGATTTTGGAGAGAAAACGTGCCCGGAATTGAAGGCCACGTGTGTTTACAGAGCCCCCATTTAATGTAATAAGGGGTACAGTGAGCATTTACACCCCACAGGTGTCAGATTTTTGGAACAGTGGTCTGTGAAAATGAACGCACATGGCCCCTGACTTCCATTCCAAAAAATTATTTTCAAAAGCTCAATGGCGCTCCTCTTCTGAGCATTGTAGTGCGCTAGCAGAGCACTTGATGTCCACACATGGGGTATTTCCATACTAAGAAGAAATGGGGTTACAAATTGTGTGGTCATTTTCTTCTATTACCCCTTGTAAAAATGAAAAATTTGGGGGGGGGGGGGGGAACAGCATTTTAGTGAAAATACCTTAGGGGCTTCCTAAATGTGACATGCCCCCAAAAAACCATTTCAGAAAAACTCACTCTCCAAAATCCCATTGTCACTCCTTCCCTTCTGAGCCCTCTACTGCGCCCGCCGAACACTTCACATACACATGAGGTATTTTCTTACTCGAGAGAAATTGGGTTACAAATTTAAGGAAGATTTCTCTCCTTTTACCCCTTGCAAAAATCCAAACACTGGGTCTACAAGAACATGCAAGTGTAAAAAAATGATTTTGAATTTTCTCCTTCACTTTGCTGCTATTCCAGTGAAACACCTAAAGGGTTAACACTTACTGAATGTCATTTTGAATACTTTGAGGGGTGCAGTTTTCATAATGGGGTATTTCTAATAAGAAAGCCCTTCAAATCCACTTCAAACCTGAACTGGTCCACGAAAAATTCCAATTTTGAAAATTTTGTGAAAAATTTGGAAATTGCTGCTGAACTTTGAAGCTCTCTGATGTCTTCCAAATGTAAAAAAAACATGGCAACTTTATGATGCAAACATAAAGTAGACATATTGTATTTGTGAATCAAAATTTAATTTATTTGGAATGTCTATTTCCCTTACAACCAGAGAGCTTCAAAGTTAGAAAAATGCTAACTTAAATTTTTTTTAATCAAATTTTGGAATTTTTCACCAAGAAATGATGCAAGTATCGACAATTATTTTACCACTAACATAAAGTAGAATACGTCACGAACAAACAATCTCTGAATCAGAATGAAAAGTAAAAGCATCCCAGAGTTATTAATGCTTAAAGGAGTACTCTGGCGCGCACTTTTTTCCTTTTATCCCGTCCGGGCTGCAAAATAAAAGAAAACACACTTTCTCTTACCTGCCAACGAGCCCTCGGAACTCCGGTACAGGTGTTCGGTCCCCGGGCGATGTCCCGCCTCGGCCGGTGATAGGCTGAAGCTCCGTGTGACGTGCCGGGCTAACAGGAAGAAGAATACAGCCCAGGGACCGAACACCTGTACCGGAGCACCGGGGGAGCGTATGCAGGTAAGAGAAAGTGTGTTTTCTTTTATTTTGCAGCCCGGCAGGATAAAAGGAAAAAAAATGCACGCCGGAGTACTCCTTTAAAGTGAAAGTGGTCAGATGTGCAAAAAACACTCTGGTCCCTAAGGCCAACATGGGCCTGTCCTTAAAGGGTTAAAAAATATCACATACAAGGGGCGTGGTTTGGTCGCCGAGCTTAATGGCCGCATAACTTCAGAGCTCCGTAGCTGATTCGCCGAAACTAGCGACTACTGCCTGCCAGCAACCCTACTCGCTGCTCCTACCGGACCGCAGGTCACTATAGGGAATATGGGCAGAAAGCGCCACAACAAGCCGGGGGATGGAGGAAGTTTAAAGCACTTTTTTGGCCCGGAGAAGATGGCCGCGCCAACAAGCAAAGATGGTGCGGCCTCTTCGCCGCCTCTGCACACTACCCCGCCCGCACAGCACTCCCGCTTGCCGCTGCCGCAGAAGCGACCAGGCAGAGGGCCCCCTGAAGGTAGGCGCCATTCCCCAACTACAAGGGCGGCTTCCACCTGCCTCTTACCTGCCCAGTGGATGAACTCTGATAGTGGGGGAGGGCGCACTATGGCCGCGACCGAAGGCAATTACGATACCCTGCCCCTTGAACCGTACAGTCTCAGAGATGCCGGGAGAAGACAGCAGCACCCCACACTGCACCACCTCGTCACCGCAGGTCAGCCGGGTGAAACAGAAGCTGAGACTTTCCTCGCCACTGATGGCGATTGGTCGGCTGCCCCGGCCAGCGCGGATGATGGTCCGGGTGAAGAGGCTGATATGTTTGCATCTTATGTGACTTCAGATAAACCGACCTCTGAAACTTCCCTTAAAGAGATGCTTCTTTTATTCCGTTCTTCCCTGCATAGGGAATTTTCTTCAATTCTGCAGCCTGTTCGCAATTGTGTGGTCGCACTGGAGGGAAAGATAACACATGTGGAGCACAAAATGGCGTCATTCGCCAAAGCCCATAACGAATTAGTTGACGCGCACAATGCCCTAGATGAAAAGTTAGACACCATGCTAAAAAATTTACCAATTAGGAAAACCGTAAAAGGCAAAATAATATTAAATTTATAGGTATCCCGGAGGATATACCCAACTCCCAAATAGCCAAGTATGTCCGGGAGCTGACCCGCCACTTTTTGCCTGACCTGAATGAGTACGAATATAGCATCGATAGGGCTCACCGTGTGGCTAAGCCGAAGTCTCTACCTGAGCATCTTCCTAGGGATATCTTAGCACGCTATACATTCTACAATACCAAGGACTTACTATTGCAGTACTCGAGGAAACGAAGGACTCTGCCTGCACCCTATGAGGACATTCAGCTGTTTGCGGATCTATCTGTGGCAACCTTACAGGCGAGAAGGAACCTACACCCACTAACACAGGAGCTACGAAAATGTGACATTCCGTATCGCTGGGGATTCCCCACGTAGTTACTTATACAACGTCACAATTAACTCCATGTTTTCACTTCAGCTGAAGCGGGTCTGGAGGCTTTGCTTAATTGGGGCTACCCAGTAGCGGACCGTTGTAACTCCCCTGACCGCAACTTGAATCCGGACTGATGATTGACTTTAACCAGGCTAGCGGTATTCCCGAGCGTGACTCTGGGTTAATTTTCGCTGCCAGAAGCGGTAACCCAGAGTCACGCTCTGGGTAGATTACCTTCTCCTGGGTAGATTACCTTCTGGGTAGATTACCTTCGCGTGGGTAGATTACCTTCTGGGTAGATTACTTTCTCCTGGCGATCCAGCGATGTCCCCGCTGTGATCGCCGGTGAGAGCCCCTGCGGATGCCTCCATCTGACTTCCTGGTTCCGTCTCTGTGAGCCGCAGCGGCTCATGGGGGCGGAACTGGGCGGTAAATTCAAATGTTTCAAAGCATAAAAGTGACACACACAAAGTCAGTGTCAGATTACACTGTATCACCTCAGATTTGACATTTGATCATCCTACACTGCCCTGCCTGCCCTTTTTGCTGTAATTTCTGCCCAAAAAAGACATTTTTTACCATGGCATCAAAGAGTCACTTTAGCATCTCCAAAGCGGGTTTGGATCAGATGAGTGACAGCGGCAGCGACACAGCCCCTCGCAGAATTGAGCGACAGTGATTCGTGGCAAGATTCGTCATCCAACTCTGACACTGACCAGAGAAGTGGCGACAGCGACGATTCTGCACCCGAGCTCCCTGATGTGCGCACTTGGTGCTCTATTGATTGTGGTATGGATGAGGTACCGCCGCCAAGATTTCCGTTTACTGGATCACCTGGGATGAAGGTAGACGTTGAGCACAATGATCCTTTGGCGTACCTAAAATTATTTCTCACAGATGATGTCATTGAAAAGATTGTCACTGCGAAATCAATACAACGGGCAGCAATCCGCTACTCTGCATAGCAAGTTTTCCAGGAACAGAAAATGGGAACCGGTGGCTAAAGAGGACATCTGGAAGTTTCTTGGGCTAATACTTCTTCAGGGTGTGGTAGGGAAACCCCTGCAGAAATGGTACTGGACTACCAATAAATTGCTGGCAACCCCATCTATGTTTTCCAAGAAAAAACTGAAAACAGGAGAAATGGTTGCCTGGCAGAAAGGAAAGATGATGGCAATGCGTTGGCGTGACAAAAAAAAATAAAAATAAAAAAAAAAAACACGTGTGCCTAATGAGTACAGTGCATAACACCTCCACTGCCATGGTCCACACAAGAGGTGGGAAAGATGTCATGAAGCCACAACTTGTTATTGACTACAACACCACCATGGGAGGAATCGATAGAGCCGATCAGGTGATGACATTTTATCCGGCTATGCGGAAACAACAAAAAAAATTACAAAAAAAAAAAATCTTCAGGCATATCCTGGAACAATTCCTCTGGAATGCCTATATACTGGACAGAGGAAAGAGTGACAAGCCTCTTGTTCATTCTGACTTTATCTGGAAGGTGGCGGAGCGGATTTTTGTGAACTACCTAACGCCATCAGTGGCCGAGAACAGATCTGGACGTCGTGCTGTTGACGTTCTCAACCCAGAACGCCTGACTGGTCGTCACTTTATGGATTACATCCCGCCAACCACAAAAAAGGCAGCACCTACAAGGATGTGCGTAGTTTGCTGCTCAAAGCAAGATGGCAATGGAAAAAAAATCCGAAAAGAAACCAGGTTCCATTGCCCTGATTGTGACGTCGGTCTATTTGCAGTCCCATGTTTCAATATTTACCACACCCAGGATGTTTACCAAATTTTCTTTGTTTGACAAATGTCATTATTTATTACATTATTGAATAAAATGATATTCTATTATTTATTAGATTATAATTCATGATTTATGTTTCGAACTTTATCACATCTGAGAGGTCTACTAGAGTCTTCTTTGGTCAGGTTTAAGTAATTACCGTATTTATCAGGGTATACCACGCAAGTTTTTTACCCAAATATCCATGGTAAAATGAGGGGGTGTGTGTGTGTGTGCGTGCGCGCATGCGTATACCCCGATACACCCCCAGGAAAGGTAGGGGGAGAGAGGCAGTCGCTGCCCGCTTCTCTCCCCCTGCCTTTCCTGGGGTCTAGAGCCCTGCTGCCGCCGCTTCTCTCCCACTGGCTGTCGGCGCCGCTGCCCGTTCTCTCCCCACGCTGCTTCAGGCCTTTAGGACGCACACCGGAGGCCTGAAGCAGCGCGAACCCGACCCCAGCAACAGGTAATTATGCAACCGGGGATGGGGGGAGGCATCTGGGCAGCGGCGCCGGCAATGGGTGCCGCTGCCCCTTCTCTCCCCCTGTCTGTCGGTGCCGCTGCCCCATTGCCGGCGCCGCTTCTCTCCCCCTGGCTATCGGCGCCGGCAATGGGGAACAGATAGTCAGGGGGAGAGAACAGGCAGTGGTGCCGATAGCCAGGAGGAGACAACGGCCAGCAGCAGGGCTCTACACCCCAGGGCAGGCAGGGGCAGAGAAGCCGGCAGCTCTGGCTGTCTCTGCACCTGCAAAGCCGCTGCAGTTCATTGATTTAAAGTGCCCGCTTTAAATCATTGAACTGCAGCGGCTTATCAGCGTATAACACGCAGGTAGACTGTAGGCTAAAAATGTTAGCCTAAAAAGTGCGTGTTATACGCCGATAAATACGGTACTAAGAATTGAAGGCCTACAATACATAACACCAAATTTCCATGCAAAAAAATGGTACCGCTTTTGGAACAAAATTCCTGACAATCATACCGCCAGGGAGGTTAAGGACCACGTGCAGGGTTGTCCGGGACTCCTTCCATCCCCATACCGGTTTGTTTTATACGATTTGGAGAAGTCTTGCTCGCCTTCTTCTGTTTTGATAAGTTCCTTATTTCCACACACCTCACAGTGTTACACACCGCCTGTCTCTGTTCCATTCTTCTTGTCTGCCCCTAGGTGGATAATTGTGATTGCATATATAGTCTCTTCTCTTTTTATTGTCTTTGTTTCTATTGTTTGTCTTTATTTTTAATTTCAGTTATTTTTCTCTTTTTTAGCAGTCTGTGGTTTGACTTTTGCTACTTGGATACTGGCACCGTCTACTGACTTGACGGAGTGGGACTAATAGCATCTCTTCTTCAGTGGGTATCACCCGGTGAGCGTCTTTTCGTTTCTACTCTTTTTGTCTCCTTCTCTTCACATCCCTACTCTTGTTTTCTTCCCTTTTCTAGGTGCATTCATGGGTCCAAAAATATTCTCGCTTAATGTAAAATGGTCTTAACAGCCTGTTTAGAATAAACTCCATGTGGCGTGAGGCTACGAGGTCAGAGGCTGATGTCCTATGCCTGCAAGAGAGACATATGTCAACTGTCAACCCCCCCGCCTTGCGCCACTGGAAGTTTCCTGTAGTTCTCTCCTCATCATTTCCAAAAAAGAAAAGAGGGGTTCTTATCGCGTTTAGTGATAGAGTAAAGGTGGACATTAAGGCGCAATATATCGACCCTCAGAGCAGATTTATAGTTGTGGTCTGCTCTTTAGACAATGCGGACTACACATTGGTGAACCTCTATGCACCCCACGTTAGGCAAAATAGATTTTTTACTAAACTTTGGCGTAGAATCCAGCTTATGCGCGAGGGTGCCATGGTCGTTTGTGGGGATTTCAATACCGTTGTTTCTACACAGATGGACCGGTCATCTGGAAGCGCAAGTAGCGCCTTCTGTCTAAACGCATACCTGCTTAAACACGACTTGTATGATATATGGCGTCTGCAGCACGCCACTGAACGCGACTATACACACTGCTCAGCAAGACACCACTCATACTCCAGAATTAACCTCATCTTGATTAGTAGAAACCTAATAGAGTAGGTGGTACACTCTGATATTGGGATTCAAATTTTTTTTGACCATGCCCCTACAGGGATGTGGAAATCCTATCGCCCGACGCCCGGGACAAGTAGTTTTGGGCACCGGGCAGGTGAATTTTTTTTTAATAGATTTAGCCCTGTATCGGGCTAGCAGGGACAGACCGACTTTCCCCTTATTTTTCTTTAATGCCGGTGTGAGGCGCAGGAGCCGATGCAAGTCTGTACCTCACACCGGCGCTCAGAGTGTATGGAGGGGGCAGTGGCGGCCCCCAGATGATTTCAGTAGCTGGGGGCCGCTGCTCAGAGCCCCCCAGCTGGTGTGAGGGGATCTGGTGTGAATTTTGCCGAAGCTAGAGCGGGGAGGAGCAAGGGCAGAGCCCGAGGATGGTCTGCAGGAGATGATTAGGCCACGCCCCCTCACATCCCTCCCAGAGGATGGAGAGCGCAGCTCTGAATACAAGAAGACAGGGGGAGAATGAGGACGTACACAGCCCCTCCGCTGCTCTGTCTACACAGGACCTCGCTTATCACAGGGAGGTTTCAAGTTTTCACGGGGGGGGGAAATACAGAGCGGGGATGTCACCTCACACTGGCATGTAAGTATGTATGATTGGGGGGGGGGGGGGAATCAGCAGCAGGTGTATGTATGATGTATGTGTCATGTGTATGTTGTCTGTATGATGTGTCTATGTGTGATGTGTGTATGTAATGTATGATATAGGGGGCAGCAGCCCGGTGTACATGTATATATGATGTATGTATGGTGTATGTGTGATGTGTGTATAATGTATGATGTGGGGGGGGGAAGGTGTATGTATGATGTGTCTACGTATGATGTATGTATGTAATATAGGGGCAGTGGCCGGTATATGTGTATGCATGTATATTTTGTACAGGGGCGGACTGACAAGTGCTGCCGCCAGTTGTGCTAATTTTTTTAATTTATTTTTAGTGTCTTCTGGCCACCCGCACTAAATTGCACCCCCACAATCCCACCCTTCATACTCACCCGCCGACCAAGAGCCCCACGGTTGCACACAAGCATGCCCGAACCAAAACTACAACTCCCAGCATGTTGCACCATAATCTAAACTGTAGAACTATAAAGTGTAACATGCTGGGAGTTGTAGTTTTGGTTCGGGTCAGCTGCATAGCCATAGGCTGCATCAGAGCATGCTGGGTGTTGTAGTTACTAACTGTTATTCCCAGTATTCCTTGACACAGCCTATGGCTCTGCAGCTGACACAAACCAAAACTACAACTCCCAGCATGTTACACAATAACCTTAACTGTACTACTATACAGTGCAACATGCTGCAACACCCACATAACCATAGGCTGCATCAGGGCACGCTTGGAGTTATAGTTATCTAGTAACTAAATGCAACATAATGACACAAATTAGCGTAAATAAAATGCACCACATAAACTGGAGAAGCAGAACACCCCCCAACACAGCTGCGTTCAGTGTTTTCCAATCCAAAGATTCCATATATAAGTCCCTATGAAGACTGAAAAATAGTGATTACCGTATATACTCGAGTATAAACCGACCCGAGTATAAGCCGAGGCCCCTAATTTCAACCCAAAATCCCAGGAAAAGTTATTGATTCGAGTATAAGCCTAGGGTGGGAAATACATCATCCCCCCCCCCTGTCATCATCCAGACCCCCGTCATTAACATCCTCATCATCATCATCATCACCCTGTCATCATCCAGACCCTCATCAGCCCCCGCCCCCCCTTCATCATCCCCTTGTCATCATCCCACACCACCCCCTCATCATCCTCTTGTCATCATCCGCCCTCAGTGGTCTTCAACCTGCGGACCTCCAGAGGTTTCAAAACTACAACTCCCAGCCGATGGCTGCCCGGGCTTGCTGGGAGTTGTAGTTTTGAAACCTCTGGAGGTCTGCAGGTTGAAGACCACTGCGGCCTTCGACATCATCCAGCCCCCTCTCACCCCCTTTAGTTCTGTACAGTACTCGCCTCCGCTCGGCGCTGGTCCGATGCTGCAAGACTGTCCGGTGAGGAGGTCGTCCGGTGGGATAGTGGTTCCAGGCTGCTATCTTCACCGGGGGCGCCTCTTCTCCGCACCCAGAATAGAGACGTTGCCTTGACGATGACGCAGAAGTACGTTGGTAATGAACGTACCTCTGCGTAGTCGTCAAGGCAACGTGACTATTCTGGGGCCGGGCCGAAAGCGCTTAGAAGAGGCCTCCCCGGTGAAGATAGCAGCCCGGAACCACTATCCCACCGGACGACCTCCTCTCCGGACAGTCCTGCAGCACCGGACCAGCGCCGAGCGGAGGCGAGTACTGTACAGAACTAAAGGGGGTGAGAGGGGGCTGGATGATGTCGAAGGCCGCAGTGGTCTTCAACCTGCGGACCTCCAGAGGTTTCAAAACTACAACTCCCAGCAAGCCCGGACAGCCGATGGCTGCCCGGGCTTGCTGGGAGTTGTAGTTTTGAAACCTCCGGAGGTCCGCAGGTTGAAGACCAGTGCGGGTGGAGAGTTCACTCGAGTATAAGCCGAGGGGGGTGTTTTCAGCACGAAAAATCGTGCTGAAACACTCGGCTTATACTCCAGTATATATGGTAAAATATTTTAAAAAGTGCGTATATATGTGAATAAGCCCCTTTCCTAATAAAAGTTCTGATAATCAATGGTTCCAATAAAAACTACAGATCACGGCACATAGGATTGCCCTCATACATCCCTGTATATAGAAAAATTGGAGTTATGGGGGTCAGATGGGGGCTTTTTTTTCTGGGCTTACCTCGGGCGTAAAAGGAGCTAGCTACAGCTCTCCTGCCGCTAATAGCCTGGCATGCTGCGATCTCCGTGGTTGCTATTAACCCCTTAAGGACCAGGCCATTTTACACCTTTGGACCAGAGCGTTTTTTTTTGCAATTCTGACACTGTCACTTTAAACATTAATACGTCTGGAATGCTTTTAGTTATGATTCTGATTCAGAGATAGTTTTTTCGTGACATATTCTACTTTAACATAGTGGTAACATTTTATGGCAACTTGCATCCTTTCATGGTGAAAAATCCCAAAATTTTATGAAAAAAAATGAAAATTTTGCATTTTTCTAACTTTGAAGCTCTCTGCTTGTAAGGAAAATGAATATTCAAAATAAATGTTTTTTTTTGGATCACATATACAATAGGTCTACTTTATGTTGGCATCATAAAATTGATGAGTTTTTACTTTTGGAAGACACCAGAAAGCTTCAAAGTTCAGCAGCAATTTTCAAATTTTTCACAAAATTTTCAAACTCACTTTTTTTCAGTGACCAGTTCAGTTTTGAAGTGGATTTGAAGGGTCTTCATATTAGAAATACCCCATAACTGACCCCATTATAAAAACTACCCCCCCCCCCCAAAGTATTCAAAATGACATTCAGTGAGTGTTTTAACCCTTTAAGTGTTTCACAGGAATAGCAGCAAAATGAAGATAAAAATTCAAAATCTTCATTTTTTACACTCACATTTTCTTGTAGACCCAATTTTTGAATTTTTGCAAGGGGTAAAAGGAGAAATTTTTACTGGTATTTGTAGCCCAATTTCTCTCGAGTAAGCACGTACCTCATATGTCTATGTAAAGTGTTCGGCGGGCGCAGTAGAGGGCTCAGAAGGGAAGGAGCGACAAGGGGATTTTGGGGAGAACATTTTTCTGAAATTGTTTTTGGGGGGCATGTCACCTTTAGGAAGCCCCTATGGTGCCAGAACAGCAAAAAAAAAAAAAAAAAAAAAAAAACACACATGGCATACCAATTTGGAAACTAGACCCCTCGGGGAACGTAACAAGTAATTAATTGAGCCTTAATACCCCACAGGTGTTTCATGACTTTTGCAAATGTAAAAAAAATAAATAAATTTACCTAAAATGGTCGTTTTCCCCAAAAAATTTACATTTTTACAAAGGGTTAAAGCAGAAAATACCACCCAAAATTTGAAGCCCAATTTCTCCCGATTCAGAAAAAACCCATGTGGGGGGTGAAAATTGCTATGCTGGTGCACTACAGGTCTCAGAAGAGGAGTAGTCACATTTGGCTTTTTGGAAGCAAATTTTGCTCTGGGGGCATGCCGCATTTAGGAAGCCCCTATGGTGCAAGGACAGCAAAAACAAAAAAAAAAACACATAGCATTATATTTTGGAAACTAGACCCCTTGGGAAACGTAACAAGGGGTAAAGTGAACCTTAATACCCCACAGGGATTTCACGACTTTTGCATATGTAAAAAAAATTATTTTTTTTTCCACTAAAATGTGGGTTTCCCCACAAATTTCACATTTTTGCAAGGGTTAATAGTAGAAAAGACTCCCCA
This sequence comes from Hyla sarda, assembly GCF_029499605.1. Classification (NCBI taxonomy): domain Eukaryota; kingdom Metazoa; phylum Chordata; class Amphibia; order Anura; family Hylidae; genus Hyla; species Hyla sarda. Next base: position 353,050,476 of record NC_079192.1, on the reverse strand, counting down.
AAATTTGTAACCCCATCTCTTCTGAGTATGGAGGTACCTCATAAGTGGACGTCAAGTGCACTGCAGGAGCGCCACAATGCTCAGAAGAGAAGGAGTCACATTTGTAAACTTTGCTGAAATGGGGGGGGGACATGTCGCATTTAGGAAGCCCCTATGGTGCCAGGACAGCAAAATACCCCCCACATAGCATACCATTTTGAAAACTAGACCCCTTGAGGAATGTAACAAGGGGTAAAGTAAGCCTTAATACCCCAAAGGGGTTTCACAACTTTTGCATATGTAAAAAATAAAATAAAATGTTCCACTAAAATGTGTGTTTCCCCCCAAATTTTAAATTTTTACAAGGGTTAATAGCAGATAAGACACCCCACAATTTGTAAATACATTTCTTTGGAGTAAGAACTGTTACGCCGAGCGCTCCGGGTTCCCGCTCCTCCCCGGAGCGCTCGCTTCACCTCCTCCGCTGCAGCGCCCCGGTCACGTCCTCTGACCCGGGGCGCTGCGATCCTGCTGCTAGCCGGGATGCGATTCGCGATGCGGGTAGCGCCCGCTCGCGATGCGCACCCCGGCTCTCCTACCTGACTCGCTCCCCGTCTGTTCTGTCCCGGCGCGCGCGGCCCCGCTCCCTAGGGCGCGCGCGCGCCGGGTCTCTGCGATTTAAAGGGCCACTGCGCCGCTGATTGGCGCAGTGGTTCCAATTAGAGTTATCACCTGTGCACTCCCTATATTACCTCACTTCCCTTGCACTCCCTTGCCGGATCTTGTTGCCTTAGTGCCAGTGAAAGCGTTCCTTGTGTGTCCCTTGCCAGTGTTTCCTGACCTTCTGCCGTTGCCCCTGACTACGATCCTTGCTGCCTGCCCCGACCTTCTGCTACGTCCGACCTTGCTTCTGCCTACTCCCTTGTACCGCGCCTATCTTCAGCAGCCAGAGAGGTGAGCCGTTGCTAGTGGATACGACCTGGTCACTACCGCCGCAGCAAGACCATCCCGCTTTGCGGCGGGCTCTGGTGAAAACCAGTAGTGGCTTAGAACCGGTCCACTAGCACGGTCCACGCCAATCCCTCTCTGGCACAGAGGGTCCACTACCTGCCAGCCGGCATCGTGACAGTAGATCCGGCCATGGATCCCGCTGAAGTTCCTCTGCCAGTTGTCGCTGACCTCACCACGGTGGTCGCCCAGCAGTCACAACAGATTGCGCAACAAGGCCAACAGCTGTCTCAACTGACCGTTATGCTACAACAGTTGCTACCACAGCTTCAGCAGTCATCTCCTCCGCCAGCTCCTGCACCTCCTCTGCAGCGAGTGGCCGCTCCTGGGATACGCTTATCCTTGCCGGATAAGTTTGATGGGGACTCTAAGTTTTGCCGTGGCTTCCTTTCCCAATGTTCCCTGCATCTGGAGATGATGTCGGACCTGTTTCCCACTGAAAGGTCTAAGGTGGCTTTCGTAGTCAGTCTTCTGTCCGGAAAAGCCCTGTCATGGGCCACACCGCTCTGGGACCGCAATGACCCCGTCACTGCCTCAGTACACTCCTTCTTCTCGGAAATCCGAAGTGTCTTTGAGGAACCTGCCCGAGCCTCTTCTGCTGAGACTGCCCTGTTGAACCTGGTCCAGGGTAATTCTTCCGTTGGCGAGTATGCCGTACAATTCCGTACACTTGCTTCAGAATTGTCCTGGAATAATGAGGCCCTCTGCGCGACCTTCAAAAAAGGCCTATCCAGCAACATTAAAGATGTTCTGGCCGCACGAGAAATTCCTGCTAATCTACATGAACTTATTCACCTAGCCACTCGCATTGACATGCGTTTTTCTGAAAGGCGTCAGGAACTCCGCCAAGATATGGACTCTGTTCGCACGAGGCGTTTCGTCTCCTCGGCTCCTCTCTCCTCTGGTCCCCTGCAATCTGTTCCTGTGCCTCCCGCCGTGGAGGCTATGCAGGTCGACCGGTCTCGCCTGACACCTCAAGAGAGGACACGACGCCGTATGGAGAACCTCTGCCTGTACTGTGCTAGTACCGAACACTTCCTGAGGGATTGTCCTATCCGTCCTCCCCGCCTGGAAAGACGTACGCTGACTCCGCACAAAGGTGAGACAGTCCTTGATGTCTACTCTGCTTCTCCACGTCTTACTGTGCCGGTGCGGATGTCTGCTTCTGCCTTCTCCTTCTCTACAGTGGCCTTCTTGGACTCTGGTTCTGCAGGAAATTTTATTTTGGCCTCTCTCGTCAACAGGTTCAACATCCCAGTGACCAGTCTCGCCAGACCCCTCTACATCAATTGTGTAAATAATGAAAGATTGGACTGTACCATACGTTTCCGCACGGAGCCCCTTCTTATGAGCATCGGATCTCATCATGAGAGGATTGAACTTTTGGTCCTCCCCAATTGCACCTCGGAGATTCTCCTTGGACTTCCCTGGCTTCAACTTCATTCCCCAACCCTGGATTGGTCCACTGGGGAGATCAAGAGTTGGGGGTCCTCTTGTTCCAAGAATTGTCTAAAACCGGTTCCCAGTAACCCTTGCCGTAACTCTGTGGTTCCTCCAGTAACCGGTCTCCCCAAGGCCTATATGGACTTCGCGGATGTTTTCTGCAAAAAACAAGCTGAGACTCTACCTCCTCACAGGCCTTATGATTGCCCTATCGACCTCCTCCCGGGTACTACTCCACCCCGGGGCAGAATTTATCCTCTCTCTGCCCCAGAGACTCTTGCCATGTCCGAATACGTCCAGGAGAATCTAAAAAGGGGCTTTATCCGTAAATCCTCCTCTCCTGCCGGAGCCGGATTTTTCTTTGTCTCCAAAAAAGATGGCTCCCTACGTCCTTGCATTGACTACCGCGGTCTTAATAAAATCACGGTTAAGAACCGCTACCCCTTACCCCTCATCTCTGAACTCTTTGATCGCCTCCAAGGTGCCCACATCTTCACTAAATTGGACTTAAGAGGCGCCTATAACCTCATCCGCATCAGAGAGGGGGACGAGTGGAAAACGGCATTTAACACCAGAGATGGACACTTTGAGTATCTGGTCATGCCCTTTGGACTGTGCAATGCCCCTGCCGTCTTCCAAGACTTTGTCAATGAAATTTTTCGTGATCTATTATACTCCTGTGTTGTGGTATATCTGGACGATATCCTAATTTTTTCTGCCAATCTAGAGGAACACCGCCGGCATGTCCGTATGGTTCTTCAGAGACTTCGTGACAACCAACTCTATGCCAAAATTGAGAAATGTCTGTTTGAATGCCAATCTCTTCCTTTTCTAGGATATTTGGTCTCTGGCCAGGGACTACAGATGGATCCAGACAAACTCTCTGCCGTCTTAAATTGGCCACGCCCCTCCGGACTCCGTGCTATCCAACGCTTTTTGGGGTTCGCCAATTATTACAGGCAATTTATTCCACATTTTTCTACCATTGTGGCTCCTATCGTGGCTTTAACCAAGAAAAATGCTGATCCCAAGTCCTGGCCTCCTCAAGCAGAAGACTCCTTTAAACAACTCAAGTCTGCCTTTTCTTCGGCTCCCGTGCTCTCCAGACCTGACCCTTCCAAACCCTTCCTATTGGAGGTTGATGCCTCCTCAGTAGGAGCTGGAGCTGTTCTTCTACAAAAAAATCCTTCCGGGCATGCTGTCACTTGTGGTTTTTTCTCTAGGACCTTCTCTCCAGCGGAGAGGAACTACTCCATCGGGGATCGAGAACTTCTAGCCATTAAATTAGCACTTGAGGAATGGAGGCATCTGCTGGAGGGATCAAGATTTCCTGTTATTATCTACACCGACCACAAGAACCTCTCCTACCTCCAGTCGGCCCAACGGCTGAATCCTCGCCAGGCCCGGTGGTCTCTGTTCTTTGCCCGATTTAATTTTGAGATTCACTTTCGTCCTGCCGATAAGAACATTAGAGCCGATGCTCTCTCTCGTTCCTCGGATGCCTCAGAAGTTGATCTCCCTCCGCAACACATCATTCCACCTGACTGCCTGATCTCCACTTCTCCTGCCTCCATCAGACAGACTCCTCCAGGAAAGACCTTTGTTTCTCCACGCCAACGCCTCGGAATCCTCAAATGGGGTCACTCCTCCCATCTCGCAGGTCATGCGGGCATCAAGAAATCTGTGCAACTCATCTCCCGCTTCTATTGGTGGCCAACTCTGGAGACGGATGTTGGGGACTTTGTGCGAGCCTGCACTATCTGTGCCCGGGATAAGACTCCTCGCCAGAAGCCCGCTGGTTTTCTTCATCCTCTGCCTGTCCCCGAACAGCCTTGGTCTCTGATTGGTATGGATTTTATTACTGATTTACCCCCTTCCCGTGGCAACACCGTTATTTGGGTGGTCGTTGATCGATTCTCCAAAATGGCACATTTCATTCCTCTTCCTGGTCTTCCTTCTGCGCCTCAGTTGGCTAAACAATTTTTTGTACACATTTTTCGTCTTCACGGGTTGCCTACGCAGATTGTCTCGGATAGAGGGGTCCAATTCGTGTCTAAATTCTGGAGAGCTCTCTGTAAACAACTCAAGATTAAATTAAATTTTTCCTCTGCATATCATCCCCAGTCCAATGGACAAGTAGAAAGAATTAACCAGATCCTGGGTGATTATTTGCGACATTTTGTTTCCTCCCGCCAGGATGACTGGGCAGATCTCCTTCCATGGGCCGAATTCTCGTATAACTTCAGGGTCTCTGAATCTTCCTCCAAATCCCCATTTTTCGTGGTGTACGGCCGTCACCCTCTTCCCCCCCTCCCTACCCCCTTGCCCTCTGGTCTGCCCGCTGTGGATGAAATTTCTCGTGACCTTTCCATTATATGGAGAGAGACCCAAAATTCTCTCTTACAGGCTTCTTCACGCATGAAGAGGTTCGCGGATAAGAAAAGAAGAGCTCCCCCCGTTTTTTCCCCTGGAGACAAGGTATGGCTCTCCGCTAAATATGTCCGCTTCCGTGTCCCTAGCTACAAGTTGGGACCACGCTATCTTGGTCCTTTCAAAATTCTGTGTCAAATTAATCCTGTCTCTTATAAACTTCTTCTTCCTCCTTCTCTTCGTATCCCTAATGCCTTTCACGTCTCTCTTCTCAAACCACTCATCCTCAACCGTTTTTCTCCCAAATCTGTTCCTCCCACTCCTGTTTCCGGCTCCTCGGACGTCTTCTCGGTCAAGGAGATTTTGGCTGCCAAAAAGGTCAGAGGAAAAAATTTTTTTTTAGTAGACTGGGAGGGTTGTGGTCCTGAAGAGAGATCCTGGGAACCTGAGGACAACATCCTTGACAAAAGTCTGCTCCTCAGGTTCTCAGGCTCCAAGAAGAGGGGGAGACCCAAGGGGGGGGGTACTGTTACGCCGAGCGCTCCGGGTTCCCGCTCCTCCCCGGAGCGCTCGCTTCACCTCCTCCGCTGCAGCGCCCCGGTCACGTCCTCTGACCCGGGGCGCTGCGATCCTGCTGCTAGCCGGGATGCGATTCGCGATGCGGGTAGCGCCCGCTCGCGATGCGCACCCCGGCTCTCCTACCTGACTCGCTCCCCGTCTGTTCTGTCCCGGCGCGCGCGGCCCCGCTCCCTAGGGCGCGCGCGCGCCGGGTCTCTGCGATTTAAAGGGCCACTGCGCCGCTGATTGGCGCAGTGGTTCCAATTAGAGTTATCACCTGTGCACTCCCTATATTACCTCACTTCCCTTGCACTCCCTTGCCGGATCTTGTTGCCTTAGTGCCAGTGAAAGCGTTCCTTGTGTGTCCCTTGCCAGTGTTTCCTGACCTTCTGCCGTTGCCCCTGACTACGATCCTTGCTGCCTGCCCCGACCTTCTGCTACGTCCGACCTTGCTTCTGCCTACTCCCTTGTACCGCGCCTATCTTCAGCAGCCAGAGAGGTGAGCCGTTGCTAGTGGATACGACCTGGTCACTACCGCCGCAGCAAGACCATCCCGCTTTGCGGCGGGCTCTGGTGAAAACCAGTAGTGGCTTAGAACCGGTCCACTAGCACGGTCCACGCCAATCCCTCTCTGGCACAGAGGGTCCACTACCTGCCAGCCGGCATCGTGACAAGAACATACCTTATTTGATGATTGAGGCTTGGCGGGTACACAATCCCCCCTCAAGGAGCGTTAATAGGGGGGGGGAGCACTGAGCCCTAAAATAGGGGAACACTATGGGGGACAACGGGCCGTAACTGGGGTAGACAGGTGGGGTACAGTGGGCCAGAAAATTATAAAACAATAAAATAGGATATGTTCCCAGAATGATGACCCAGAGCATAGCCAAAACTAAAAAAAAAATAAAAATATGCCCGCCCCAAACCCTATGCTCTGAATCATCATTCTGGGGAAGTGATGTGTGTGGCCGTCCCTAACCTGTTGCCTCAAATGCGCACCCGCTCAGGTGGAGAGAGAGCGCTGCGCATTTGAGGCAACATAAAAAAGTCCCTGATGATAGTGACTCAGTGACCTAAGGCCCATTTCTGAAAAAACACCCCCAGAGGTCTTATCAGTTTTTTTTTTTAACCCCTTAACGACGCAGGATGTATATTTTCGTCCTGCGCCGGCTCCCGCGATATGAAGCGGGATCGCGCCGCGATCCCGCATCATATGGCGTCGGTCCCGGCGCTCATCAACGGCTGGGACCCGCGGCTAATACTACACATCGCGGCGATGTGCGGTATTAACCCTTTAGAAGCGACGGTCAAAGCTGACCGCCGCTTCTAAAGTGAAAGTGACCCGCCCGGCTGCTCAGTCGGGCTGTTCGGGACCGCCGCGGTGAAATCGCGGCGTCCCGAACAGCTTACAGGACACCGGGAGGGCCCTTACCTGCCTCCTCGGTGTCCGATCAGCGAATGACTGCTCCGTGCCTGAGATCCAGGCAGGAGCAGTCAAGCGCCGATAACACTGATCACAGGCGTGATCAGTGTTATCGGCGCTTGACTGCTCATACAGCCCTTATACCGCCCTGTACGTGGAAAAATAAAAAAGTTATAGGGGTCAGAAGATGACATTTTTAAACGTATAAATTTTCCTGCATGTAGTTTTGATTTTTTCCAGAAGTGTGACAAAATCAAACCTATATAAGTAGGGTACCATTTTAACCATATGGACATACAGAATAATGATAAGGTGTAATTTTTACCGAAATATGCACTGCGTAGAAACGGAAGCCCCCAAAACTTACAAAATGAAGTTTTTCCTTCGATTTTGTCGCACAATGATTTTTTTTTCCGTTTCGCCGTGCATTTTTTTGGGAAAATGACTAATGTCACTGCAAAGAAGAATTGGCGACGCAAAAAATAAGCCCTAATATGGATTTTTAGGTGGAAAATTGAAAAAGTTATGATTTTTAAAAGGTAAGGAGGAAAAAACGAAAGTGCAAAAACTGAAAAACCCTGAGTCCTTAAGGGGTTAAGGATTTTTTGGCCAATTTAGCGATTTATGGGGGTTATATTTTGGAATGTACTCTGGACTTGGTACATTGGTCAAATTATGGAAAATTCAAATAAAAAGGGAAAATTTAGTGCTCCATGGAAGCGTGATACTCCCTGAAGCAGCCTATGCAGAGGCCCGGATTATCTGGGCAAGTGTCACATTGGTACCTGGTGTCCTTCCGAATCCCCCTCCTGTAACACACTCTGCATCTTTTCTGGGATCGCCCCTTCTTTCCACTGTGGGGGACCTCACCTGGAAAGTGTTTGCCTGGGACGATCCTGACGCCTATTACTCTAGACCCTTGGGAAGTCCGGCCTGATCTTTCCCGGTCAGCAAAGATCAGGAACCTTAGGACTTCTTCTTGGTACCGGAGGAATGTCCCTGTGTTGCCAGCGTACTGGGACAGTACAAAAGCGTTGTACATGGCAACCTGTACCAAGTAGACCGCAACTGTTTTGTACCATGCCCGTGTTTTCCGCAAAGCATTATATGGCTTGAGGACTGGATCAGAAAGATCTACTCCCCCCATATACCGATTGTAGTCCAGAAAACTATTGGGCTTGAGGACCGGTCCCACGGTACCTCACACAGGGACAGGTGAGCTGCCGTTCCCATGAATAGTGTTGAGCATAAGGACATCCCTCTAATCCTTATACTTCACCAACAACAGGTTATCATGGGTGAGGGCACGGGACTCACCCTTGGGGATAGGCGTCTGGACCAAATTTTGAGGGAGGCCTCTTTGATTCTTCCGCACGGTCCCACAAGTGGACGTGGATCTGGTGAAAAGGGATTTGAACAGAGGGATGCTGGTATAAAAGTTATCAACGTAAACGTGGTAACCCTTATCTAGCAATGGGTGCATAAGGTCCCAAACGATTTTCCCGCTAACACCCAGAGTGGGGGAACAATCTGGGGGTTCAATACAGGAATCTCGTCCCTCATATACTCTAAACTTGTAAGTGTACCCGTAGGTACTCTCACAAAGTTTGTAGAGTTTCACGCCATACCGTGCCCGCTTCGAGGGAATATACTGGCGGAAGATGAGTCTCCCCTTAAAACTGATGACAGACTCATCTACCGAGAGGTCCATGAGCGGTACGTAGGCCTCCAAAAATTTGGCCCCGAAGTGATCGATGACTGGCCTCACTTTGTAAAGCCGGTCATGGGCGGGATCACCTCGGGGCGGACATGCCGCATTATCTGCATAATGCAGGCATTTCCGAATGGCCTAGAACCGCCTCCGTGACATCGCCATACTGTAAAGCGGGGTCTGGTAGAGGACGTCCCCGCTCCAGTAATGATGAGCACTTTTTTTTTTGTCCAGGCCCATATGCAGCGTGAGGCCTCAAAATGTCCTCATTTCCACTGCATCAATGGCGCGCCATTCATTGGGCCTGACCAAAAGCGAATTTGGGTGGTGGGCAATGAACTCCTGGGCATACAAGTTCGTTTGCTCCACCATGTGATTGACCAGGCTGTCAATGAAAAAAAACTTTAAAAAGTCCAGATCAATGAAGCTATCCATGTCAATCCGGATTCCTGAGTCGCCAACAAACTCAGGAATCCGTGGCTGATAACCCTCTGGGGGGCTGCAGACAGGGGCACCGGAAGGGGGCTCCGGTGCACTTGTCTGGGGGGGCCGGACTCCTATTACGAGCGGCATTGCCACTCATACTAGTGTTGGCCACTGGGTCACTCATGGGGGGTGCGTGGCCTCGCCTGGCGGCGTCTCCGCCACCTTACAGGGGACTCATCATCACTACTAGATGATGAGGAGGGCGATGAAGAACACATAAAAGTAGGATCTTCATCGTCCTCACTGACAGATTCGGAGTCGGAGGCTAAAAAAGCGTAAGCCTCCGCTGCCGAAAATGCCCGGAGGGCCATCACCTTTTTTCTACGGTGGCGGGGGGAGGGGCAGTGGCGGCGAAGTATGTACTGTGTGGTGCTTGGTGTAAAAAGTGTAGAACAGTAATAGAAATGAAAAAAAAAAGCTGCGGACAAAAAATAAAAAATAAAAAAGGGGTGGCAAACGCAGCTCCCTGAACCCCTAATAGGACCCGGGGTAAGGGATTAGACCCTAATAGGACCCTGGGGGACCTATTAGGGGGTCAGGGGGGTACTTTTTACTTTTATTTCACTTTATAACTTATTCAACTCCTACCTGTCCCTGCAATGATCTTACCCTATTCTAAGGCTCCTGAGGGGGCTCCGGAACTCCGAGGGGGGATCCACGGCTTCTTCTCCCTGCTGCACCCGCTGACTGAACGAAAACAGCGGGTCCAGCAGCGGAAGGAGCCGTTAACCCCATCCTCTGCCACTCTACTATTGGCCAGACGATTGCCGGCCAATAGCAGCGTTGCTGGGGCGGTGACAGTATTGTCACCGCTCCCCAGCAACGGCAGGTGATTGGCAGCGAATTGTACACCGCCGATCACCGTTTATTCCCGGGTCATCGGGTCACAAGTGACCCGAATTGCCGAAGATCGCTTGCGTGATTTCACAAGCGATCTCTGGCGATTGCCGACATGCGGGGGTCCCATTTGCACGGCATGCCTGCTGAACGATTTCAGCAGGCATGCTGTTCCGATCACTGCCCGGCGCGCGGCGGGGACTGGAAAACGCCATGACGTCCTGGGACGTCATTGGTCCTTAAGGCCCAGGGTGCCATGACGTCCCAGGACGTCATTGGTTCTTAAGTGGTTAAACCATTCGATCACCTCTGTCTAAGTTGACAGCAGTGTCTAAAGGAATTTTATATCCATCCCTGGTGGTCTAGTGGGGTGGATCAGGCTATTTTGGTTGAAATTATTTCATCTACCAGGACAAGTGGATTTTCTTGAAAGACAAGTAGATTGTGTTCTGCTTTAGTCCCTTGGACATGTAGTTTTTTTTCAATTTCCACACCCCATATAGATAGATCGATATCTCCCTCTCTCCCTCCCCCTCTCGAGTACCCCTTCCTAATCCTTGTTGTTGTGGAAAATCAACAAAGGAGGAAGCCTTTGACCTCCTATCCCGACCTGTAATATGTGTAGCAGGTATTGAAATATCTCCAGCCGTACAGAAGTTATGTGAGAACATACATTTCCCATTGATTTGCATGGGACTTTAAACAAAATCCCTGACCCTCACAAATGGGGGTAGTTAAGGGTTAAATTAACTATCCTATATTTTAAGTGGACAAATAAGTGACATGTGACCAAGTATTATTGAACTATCTCCAGTCGTTTGGAAGTTATGCAGTAACATATTTCCCATAGACTTGTGAGGGACTTTAACCCCTTCAGGACGGAGCCCATTTTGGCCTTAAGGACCGGAGCGTTTTTTGCACATCTGACCACTGTCACTTTAAACATTAATAACTCTGGAATGCTTTTAGTTATCATTCTGATTCCGAGATTGTTTTTTCGTGACATTCTACTTTAACATAGTGGTAAATTTTTGTCGATACTTGCATCCTTTCTTGGTGAAAAATCCGTAAATTTGATGAAAAATGTGAAAATTTTGCATTTTTCTAACTTTGAAGCTCTCTGCTTGTAAGGAAAATGGATATTACGAATACATTTTTTTTGGTTCACATATACAATATGTCTACTTTATGTTTGCATCATAAAATTGACGTGTTTTTACTTTTGGAAGACACCAGAGGGCTTCAACGGTCAGCAGCAATTTTCCGATTTTTCACAAAATTTTCAAACTCAGTATTTTTCAGGGACCAGTTCAGGTTTGAAGTGGATTTGAAGGGTCTTCATATTAGAAATACCCCATAAATGACCCCATTATAAAAACTACACCCCCCAAAGTATTCAAAATGACATTCAGTCAGCGTTTTAACCCTTTAGGTGTTTCATACGAATAGCAGCAAAGTGAAGGAGAAAATTCACAATCTTCATTTTTTACACTCACATGTTCTTGTAGACCCAATTTTTGAATTTTTACAAGGGGTAAAAGGACAAAATTTTTACTTGTATTTGTAGCCCAATTTCTCTCGAGTAAGCACATACCTCATATGTCTATGTAAAGTGTTCGGCGGGCGCAGTAGAGGGCTCAGAAGGGAAGGAGCGACAAGGGGATTTTGGAGAGTACGTTTTTCTGAAATGGTTTTTGGGGGGCATGTTACCTTTAGGAAGCCCTTATGGTGCCAGAACAGCAAAAAAAAAAAAACACATGGCATACCATTTTGGAAACTAGACCCCTCGGGGAATGTAACATGGGATAAAGTGAACCTTAATACCCCACAGGTGTTTCACGACTTTTGCAAATGTAAAAAAAAACATTTTTACCTAAAATGCTTGTTTTCCCAAAAAAAAATTATTTTTAAAAAGGGTAATAGCAGAAAATACCCCTAAAAATTTGAAGCCCAATTTCTCCCGATTCAGAAAACACCCCATATGGGGGTGAAAAGTGCTCTGCTGGCGCACTACAGGTCTCGGAAGAGAAGGAGTCACATTTGGCTTTTTGAACACAAATTTTTCTCTGGGGGCATGCCGCATTTAGGAAGCCCCTATGGTGCCAGGACAGCAAAAAAAAAACCCACATGGCATACCATTTTGGAAACTAGACCCCTCGGGGAACGTAACAAGGGGTTAAGTGAACCTTTATACCCCACAGGTGTTTCACGACTTTTGCATATGTAAAAAAAAATATTTTTTTTTACCTAAAATGCTTGTTTTCCCAAAAATTTTACATTTTTAAAAAGGGTAAAAGCAGAAAATACCCCCCAAAATTTGTAACACAATTTCTCCCGAGTACGGCGATACCCCATATGTGACCCTAAACTGTTGCCTTGAAACAGGACAGGGCTCCAAAGTGAGAGCGCCATGCGCATTTGAGGCCTAAATTAGGGATTGCATAGGGGTGGACATAGGGGTATTCTACGCCAGTGATTCCCAAACAGGGTGCCTCCAGCTGTTGCAAAACTCCCAGCATGCCTGGACAGTCAACGGCTGTCCGACAATACTGGGAGTTGTTTTGCAACAGCTGGAGGCTCCGTTCTGGAAACAGTGGCGTACCAGACGTTTTTCATTTTTATTGGGGAGGGGGGCTGTGTAGGGGTATGTGTATATGTAGTGTTTTTTACTTTTTATTTTATTTTTTTGTGTTAGTGTAGTGTAGTGTTTTTAGGGTACAGTCGCACGGGTGGGGGTTCACAGTAGTTTCTCGCTGGCAATTTGAGCTGCAGCAGAAAGTTTGCGGCAGCTCAAATTTGCAGCCAGATACTTACTGTAATCCTCCGCCCATGTGAGTGTACCCTGTACGTTCACATTGGGGGGGGGGGACATCCAGCTGTTGCATAACTACAACTCCCAGCATGCCCGTTGGCTGTCGGTGACTGCTGAGAGTTGCAGTTTTGCAACAATTGTAGGCACACTGGTTATGTATCACTGAGTTTGTGACCTAACTCAGTGTTTCACAACCAGTGTGCCTCCAGCTGTTGCAAAACTACAACTCCCAGCATGTACGGTGCATGGTGTACGGTGACTGCTGAGAGTTGTAGTTTGCAACAGCTGGAGGCACACCGGTCGTGAAACAGTGAGTTAGGTTAAAAAAAACTCTGAGTTTCACAACCAGTGTGCCTTCAGCTGTTGCAAAACTACAACTCTCAGCAGTCACCGACAGCCAACGGGCATGCTGGGAGTTTTAGTTATGCAACCAGCAGATGCACCACTACAACTCCCAGCATGCACTTTAGCTGTTTGTGCAAGCTGGGAGTTGTAGTTATACAACAGCTGAAGGTACACTTTTCCATAGAAAGAATGTGCCTCCAGCTGTTGCAAAACCATAAGTCCCAGCATGCCCATAAGGGAATGCTGGGAGTTGTGGTGGTCTGCCTCCTGCTGTTGCATAACTACAGCTCCCAGCATGCCCTTTTTGTATGCTGGGAGCTGTTGCTAAGCAACAGCAGGAGGCTGTCACTCACCTCCAACGATCCAGGCGCTGCAGGTCAGTCCTGCCGCCGCAGCTGCTCCTGGGGCCCCGATCCCAACAGGGGTGCCGGGGATCGGGGTCCCCAGCACCCGGGGTGCACGTCCCGCACCCGCTCACGTCCTCCAGAAGAGGGGCGGAGCGGGTGCGGGAGTGAAACCCGCAGCAGGCGCCCTGATTGGTCGGCCCGTAATCCAGCCGACGAATCAGGGCGATCGTGAGGTGGCACCAGTGCCACCTCACCCCTGCAGGCTCTGGCTGTTCGGGGCCGTCTCGAACAGCCAGTAATTCCGGGTCATCGGGTCACTGGAGACCCGATTGACCCGGAATCGCCGCAGATCGCTGGACTGAATTGTCCAGCGATCTGCGGCGATCGCCGACATGGGGGGGCATAATGACCCCCCTGGGCGATATGCCGGGATGCCTGCTGAACGATTTCAGCAGGCATCCGGCTCCGGTCCCCAACCGGCTAGCGGTGGGGGCCGGAATTCCCACGGTCGTATGGATACGCCCTCGGTCCTTAAAGGACAAGTCTCACAGTAAACAATTGTTCGGCTTTTAGTGCTGAAGGTAAAGTTATACAGGTTTGTAAATCACTTCCATTACCAATGCTGCTTAGAAACAAGCTTTATCTGCATTCTTCTGTCTGACAGGAAATTCAGCTGTTCCAGGTTTTCATGACTTTCAACCCCCTATCCAGACTGTTATCAGCAGCATCCAGGGGCCGTGACGTGACAATTACCCAGAAAACCCCTGTGCTGCAGAGAGCTCCCTGAGTTCGGCCTTAGCCCCTCCCATCTGATGAATATTCACACTGTCCTCCCTCTGTTCTGCAGGGATTGGCTGAGCAGCACTGCCTATATGTCGGCTGATTCAGATCATAGTTCTCTCCCCTCTCCTTGCTAATGTTTTTACACTGATAACGGAGGAGAGGGGGGAGGGAGCTGCCAGCGTAGGGCTGTCACACTGAGAATGGAGGGGAGGGAGAGTAGAATTGTCACACTGAGCACTGGGGAGAGAGGAGTGCAGGGCAGAGGAGGGGGGAGGTGATTGTGCCACTGTAAAGCTGTTTCATTGAGAGGAGGAGGGGGAGGGAGTGATTTTACAGTGTAAAACTGCAGCTTCAACTCCAGGGTCCCTCTCTCTGAGCACTGAGATTACATTTTGTTTTCTCGTGGCCACCCTGCTGTATAGGGCTATGATTGGAGCTCAGTGTTATGTGGGAGTGACTAACATAAGTTAGGGGAGGTAACAAGTTCTCTGCTCAGGCAGCTGAGAGCAGGAAATGAGAGCAGTGCATGCAGGGAAATGTAGTCTTTGAGATCACAGGCATAGCCACCATAACCAGGAAGTAACTGCAATTTATGAGCTGAATAGCCGGTGAATGGGGGACGGGAAAAAAATCACAAACATGTCAGAGAGGTGGTAGGTGAATATACTATGGAATGGCTAGGTATTTTTTTTTTCTTTGCTGCATGGGATATCTTCTTTAAGGACTCGGGATGCAGGGCGTATCCATACGCCCTATGTCCTGAAGAGGTTAAACAAAAACCCCGACCCTGTCAAATGGGGGTGAGTAAGGGTTAAATTACCTTATGTTTGTGAATTATCTTATGTTTGTTGTTGACATATAAGTAACATGTGTGCCAAGTTTCATGTCAATACCTTTAGCCGTTTGGACGTTTTCGTGGAACATACATATATACATTGGGGGACATGTATCATTATTTGTGTATGGTAGAAGCATTTTACCCCTTTTCCCGAATTCTAAATTAGGTGCAGAAGCGCAAAATTTATCAATCAAGCGTAATGAGCTTCATAAATTATGGGTAAATGTAGTAATCTCCTCAATCCACTCTTTGGAAAATAGAATCGATGATTTAGAGCATCTTGCTACGTTAAGTCCAAGATGGCTTATATTTGCGCAAAAAAAAAAAACAGCACTTGCGGCAAAATTTTTGGTGTAAAGGAAAAGTATGCAGTTAATAAATCCATGTGTACTATAGATGTCACTCCAAGGTACCCTGATTCGGCCACATCTGGAGGACATGCTGTACCAAAACGTGCGCAAAAAAAGGGCTTGCGCAAAATTTTGCGCAAAAAAATACACACAAAACAAGGGTAAAATCTTTGATACATGTCCCCCATTGAGTATATATATCTACCGTATTTATCGTGGTATAACACGCACAGGCCTGTAACATGCACCCTCATTTTTCCAAGGCAATTTTGGTAAAAAAAAGTTTTTTTTTACCTAAATATCCTTGGAAAAATGAGGGTGCGTGTGGTGTGTGCAGGTGTACCTCGATAAACTGTTTCTGGCGGCTTCTGCAGTTCAATGATCTAAAGCAAGCGCTTTAAATCATTGACGTGCAGTGGCTTCTGTGGGGCCAGAGTGCCGCTGCTCTATTCCCTCCCCGGTTTTATAGTTAAATATCCCACTGCCACCAATGCCAAATTACCTCCCCGTCCCTGGTTTTATAGTTACATGTGCCCTTCATGCTCCGGCAGTCTCCTGATCTGTCACTGTGCGCCTCGCACTGACTGACTAGTGACGTCGTGTTGAGGACATCACTCGTCATTACGCAGCGCAGTGACAGATCAGGAGAGAGCCGAAGCATGAAGGACCGCAGTCCCCAGGGCACATGTAACTATAAAACCGGGGACGGGGAGGGAATTGGGCAGTAGCGGCGGTGGGATATTTAACTATAAAACCGGGGATGGGGAGGGAATCGGGCAGTGGCAACTCTGGCCAGGCAGAAGCTGCTGCAGTTCAATGATTTAAAGCACTCGCTTTAAATCATTGAACTGCAGCGGCTTTTGCATGGTCACAAACAGTCTATCAGCGTATAACACGCAGATAGACTTTAGGCTAAAAATTTTAGCATAAAAAATGCGTTTATACGCCGATAAATACAGTATCTAAAACTCAATGTATGTATGTTCCGGCATCACGTCCAAACGGCTAAAGATATTAACATGAAACTTGGCACACATTACTTATGTCAACAACAAACATAGGATAGGTGATTTAACCCTAACTCACCCTCATTTGCCAGGGTCGGGGTTTTTGTTTAAAGTCCCATACAAGTCTATGGGAAATACATGTTACTGCATAACTTCCAAAGGTCTGGAGATATTTCGATAATACTTTGTCACATGTTACTTATATGTCCATTTAAAATATAGGATAATTTAACACTTAACTACCCCCCCATTTTTGAGGGTCAGGGTTTTTGATTTAAGTCCCATGCAAATCAATGGGATAGGAGGTTGGGATATGACAACAATATATGAGGACAGGATTTGAAGTCAAAAGCTTCCTCCAAACATTTTCCGGCCTGTTTGGGTATACGGCACTCCCAGTGTCCCGTTCGGCGGGGCCGCACAGAAAGGTGACCTCCTGCGCTGTGCAGCACCTACGTGCAACGTCAGGTGATGTCACACGTCTGCCTGGCAATCGCGTAGCTCCCGTAAAGTAGCCACGGTTGGAGCTGTGGTACTTTACAGAGAGCTGCCATGGCCATACCCAGCTTTGCGCTGACAAACACTGGCCAATGCATGGCCAGTATTTGTCAGTGCATTGCATACAACCGCACAACCTGTGGCATACCCCAAGGGGTACGCGTACCACCAGTTGAGAATCCCTGTTCTAGAACACTTTTTCCTATGCAAAAGCCCTTCAACAAATAATGGAATTATGCAGTATGAGCAAAAAAAAAAAAAATTAAAAAAAATCATATATAGATTTATCTGAATGTTATGCACTCACTCATCTTCTACAGTCTGCAAAGGCCAATAACGGGGTCTTTCACTATCAAGAGAATAATAGAGTCGCCGAACATCTCTACCTGCAGCCCATAAACACGTGATTGGCCCAGACCATAGACAGCGCCAGCAGTTTGTCCATTTCATCTTCTCCCTGGAAATGTTCAAGGTTTCTTGACAGAAACTCCTCCCTGGCTCTCCATTGTTTATCGCTCTCGCAGAAACTCTGAAACCGCCTTAAGAAAGCTGCTTCCATCTTTGTGTTACGGAGTAACAATTCACCTTCTCAAAATTGATTGCGTCATTTCCGGCGACGTAAGTTCATCTGGTTCTGATACTGCGCAGGTGCAAGCGCGAACCCCCCTGCTCGCTGTGTTGCCAAACATGACGTCACTCACAAGCTGAAGTCAGCGATGGCTACTCATCGTGCTTCTGCTGAACACAAAAGCAAAAGCAAGATTAGTAGAAAGGCTCTGCCATCAATTGCTATTGACTGTGTTTGAAGTCAAATTTGGCAACAGAGCGAAAATGGCGCAGTACCAGGACAAAGCTGAGCTCGGTGTTATCGGAAGTGACGACTGTCCCACATTCTGAAAAGGTTCACTGTATCTCCACACTTCCGGTTTATTTTCTATGATAACGACGGTATGCTCAGTTCTGTCGAGTTTCTATGGTGTAATGAAGTGTTAGGCAACAGCTACAAGCTGTTTCTCCTTTCAGCATGTGTGTTGGTGCCATCTCATGGCCAATGTTAAAAAATATTTATTTCATTGTCGTTTAACCCCTTGATGACCAAGCCCATTTTCACCTTAAAGGAGTAGTCCAGTGGTGACTCAGTGGTGAACAACTTATCCCCTATCTTAAGGATAGGGGATAAGTTGCAGATCGCGGAGGTCCGACTGCTGGGGCCCCCTGCGATCTCCTGTACAGAGCCCCGCGGGAAAGGGGCGTGTCGACCTCCGCACGAAGCGGCGGCCGACACGCCCCCTCAATACAACTCTATGGCAGAGCCGAAGCCCTGCCTTCAGCAATCTCCGGCTCTGCCATTGAGATGTATTGAGGGGGCGTGTCGGTCAGGCTGACCACCAATGGCGGGCGGAGGGGTTAGAGTTCATTTCCCCCGTTCATTGCGCACCGATCGAAGTCGGTACAGAGTGGGGGGAACACTGGCGGCGAGTGGGGGGACATGGCCCGGCATACCCGGACCGGCGACGGAGGCGGCGGCATCCCGGAGCGGCGGCAGGAGGAAGAGCGGAGGCCGGAAAGTGCGGCTGAGAAGGCTGCAGTGAAGATCGCGGTAAGTGATCTTCACTGTGGCCTTCTAAAAGCTGCAAAACTGCAACTCCCAGCATGCCCACACAGCCAAAGGCTGTCTGGGCATGCTGGGAGTTGTAGTTTTGCAACATCTGGAGGGTCACAGTTTGGAGACCATTGTGTAGTGGTCTCTAAACTGTGGTCCTCCAGATGTTGCAAAACTACAACTCTCAGCATGCACTGACTGTCTGGGCATGCTGGGAGTTGTAGTTTTGCAACATCTGAAGTGGCACAGTTTGGAGACCACTATATGGTGGTCTCCAAACTGTAGCCCTCCAGATGTTGCAAAACTACAACTCCCAGCATGCCCAGACAGTCAGGGATGCTGGGCGTGTAGTTCTGCAATATCTGGCCCTTCAGATGTTGCAGAACTACAACTCCCAGCATGCCTGGACAGTCTGGGCATGCTTGGAGTTGTAGTTTTGCAACATCTGGAGGGCTACAGTTTGGAGGCCACTGTTCTTCCCCAGTTGTTGCATAACTACAACTCCTAGCATGCCCAGACTGTCCAGGCATGCTGGGAGTTGTAGTTCTGCAACATCTGAAGGGCCAGATATTGCAGAACTACACGCCCAGCATCCCTGATTGTCTGGCCGTGCTGGGAATTGTAGTTTTGCAACAGCTGTAGGCACACTGGTTGGGAAACACTGAGCTAGAGTCTGTTTCCTAACTGAGTGATTCCAACCCGTGTGCCTCCAGCTGTTGCAAAACTACAACTCCCAGCATGTACGGTCTTTCAGTGCATTCTGGGAGTTGTCATTTTGCCACAGCTGAAGGTTTGGGGCGCCCCCCCCCCCATGTGAATGTAGTTCAAGGAAACTTACTGTGAACCCCTGCCTGTGTGAATGTACCCTAAAAACATTACACTAGCAAATAATAAAAAGTAAAACACTACACATACACCCCCTTACGCGTCGCCCCCCCCCCCCCCCCAATAAAAATGAAAAACGTCTCATACGGCAGTGTTTCCAAAACGGCGCCTCCAGCTGTGGCAAAACCACAACTCCCAGTGTTGCCGGACAGCCATAGACTGTCCTGGCAGGCTGGGAGTCTTGCAACAGCTGGAGGCACCCTGTGGGAGACACTGCTGTAGGGTTTTGGTGGAGACAAGCCCCATCCTTGTAACCGGTAGTGTTGCTCGCGAATATTCGCAATTTGAATATTATTCGCGAATATCGCATATTCGCGATTTCGCGAATATAGCGCTATATATTTGTAATTACGAATATTCGTTTTTTTTTTTTCTTACAGTACACATCACAGTGATCATCCCTCTCTGCTTCCAGCTTGTGTGGTGTAAAGAAGGCTGTAATACTACTGTGTGAGACCGGCGTGCGAAAATTAGCATATGCTAATTTTCGCATATGCGAATTTTCGCGTACGCTAATTTTGTATATGCTAATTTTCCCATGTGTTAATTTTCGCATACGCGAATGTTCGCATATGCGAAAATAAAACGAGAATATAACGAATATGCGAATATTCGCGAATATATGACGAATATTTGTCCATATATTCGCGAATATTCGCGAATTCGAATATGGCCTATGCCGCTCAACACTAGTAACCGGGTCCACCCCTACTGCAAATTCCTTATTCAGGCCTCAAATGAGCATGGCGCTCTCTCACTTCAGAGCCCTGTCGTATTTCAAGGCAATAGTTTAGGGCCGCATATGGGGTATCTCCGTACTCGGGAGAAATTGCGTTACAAAGTTTGGGGGGATTTTTCTCCCATTACCCTTTGTAGAAATGGTAAATTTGGGGAAAAAACCTGCACTTTAGTGAATTTTTTTTTTTTTTCATTTACACATCTGAATATAACGAGAAGTCGTCTAACACCTGTGGGATGCTAAGGCTCACCGGACCCCTTGTTACGTGCCTTGAGGGGTGTAGTTTCCAAAATAGTATGCCGTGTGTTTTTTTTTGCTGTTCTGGCACCATAGGGGCTTCCTAAATGCGACATGCCCCCAAAAACCATTTCAGCAAAACTCACTCTCCAAAATCCCATTGTCGCTCCTTCCCTTCTGAGCCCTCTACTGCGCCCACCGAACACTTTACATAGACATATGAGGTATTTCCATACTCGAGAGAAATTGGGTTACAAATTTTGGGGGGCTTTTTCTCCTTTTACCCCTTGTAAAATTTCAAAAACTGGGTCTACAAGAACATGCGAGTGTAAAAAATTAAGATTTTGAATTTTCTCCTTCACTTTGCTGCTATTCCTGTGAAACACCTAAAGGGTTAACAAACTTACTGAATGTCATTTTGAATACTTTGAGGGGTGCAGTTTTTATAATGGGGTAATTTATGGGGTGTTTCTAATATGAAGGCCCTTCAAATCCACTTCAAAACTGAACTGGCCCCTAAAAAATTCCGATTTTGAAAATTTTGTGAAAAATTGGAAAATTGCTTCTGAACTTTGAAGCCCTCTGATGTCTTCCAAAAGTAAAAACATCTAGAGAGAGGGAGGAAGGCGCCTCATGTGCGGGATCAGTAGATCTTGTAGGTGGAGGTAGGGGACGGTAATTCCCAAGCCGCTTACCAAAGTTGGTTGTGCGCCCACACACAACAAGGTAAAGTGCAGAAGAAGTAGAGAAGAAGGTCCACTGCAGCCCTCCTGGGTAAGAGTAAAATCAAAACCGAAATACCAGGGAGTCAGGAGTTTGTCTGGCGCAGAGAGGAACCATCAGGCAGCCAAGTAAAATCAATGGATTTATTAGATGCAACGCGTTTCGCTGCGCATGCGCAGCTTCATCAGGCATGACAAGAGAAGGCTGGTAACAGATATATATACCTCCAGGAATTAACCATTAGAGTACTTTTTGAAAGAGTTGTTACATAAAATTACAAATCCACATATGAATGTGACAATGTATGAAAAATATATAAATAGATATAAATAAATATAAATAGACAAAAGTCACAAAGATAATAATGAAACAATAATGTAAAAGCACAATGGAATCATATAAACATATATATATATATATATATATATATATATATATATATATATATAATTATCATACAAAGCAGCACCTCCTCGTATCCAGGTGATTGGGTGCAAGCCCTTGAACCTCGGTGCTCCGGTCCTCTTTAGATATAAATGGATATAGGCAGCACACCAAAATGGGTGAAAAAAGTAAGTGCTTTTATTCCAAGGAGAATTGACCAATTCTCCTTGGAATAAAAGCACTTACTTTTTTCACCCATTTTGGTGTGCTGCCTATATCCATTTATATATATATATATATATATATATATATATATATATATATATATATATAATATAATTATCGCATGTGGTGTGAATATACCACCACAAGCGACTCAAGCAATCACACCGCCTAGTCACCGGTGCGGCATTCAACAACGCAAGTTGGATATTATTTTAATATATATAATATAAAAGAATAAGGACCTATAAGGTGCTATGTATGATAGTTCAAAAGAGTAAAAAATTGATTTGTATATCACATTATTAAATGAAAAATAAACAGTGCGGTAAAGCAAATCGCAACTGACCAGAGGGTGATGTATAAACACTATTTAGAGAAAGTGAAAAAAATAAACTAGAATAACTAGTGCGGTATTGAATACAGCACCCGGCGAAAACGCAGGGTGTGAATATTCGTAAAGATTCAAATTTACAAACATTATATAAATAAATAAATAAAAATAAAAAATGCAAAAGTTACTGTATGCAGAAAGGAAGGAAAAACAAAATGCGGAACATGGATAATAAAACATAAAGAATAATAGATACACAGTAGGGCGCTCCAGGGTGAACAGCACAGAAGGAACAACGAAAAAAAACAAAAAACGATCAAGATATAATATTTTGGAGATTAGTCCATTGAAAGAAATGGAAAGTTTTTAAACCCTAATTTATCAGATTATTTAACGGTATGGATACATTCATTAAAACCTTGAGGGTGCAAAGTATGTAGTTTGTGGATCCAGAAGGATTCACGATTATTTAATCTTTGTATTCTGTTAGGTAAATGAATGGGGATGGTTTCTAAAATAATTAATTTCAAAGTTTCGGTATTTTTTTGATGGTGAAGAGTGAAGTGTCGGGACAAACTATGCAACAAAAAACCATGTTTTATGTTCCATCTGTGTTTGTTCATCCTGGAGCGCACCGTTTGTGTGGTGCGGCCAACGTATTGGCGGTCGCAATCACAGGTTAGTAGATAGATAGCAAAAGTAGTGTCGCAATTTAGTGAATCTTTTATTTTAAATGTTTGTTGTGTGGAAAAGGAAGAAAAAGTATCAGTTTGGATGATCCATTCGCAACAAAGGCAGCGACTTTTTTTTACAAGCAAAACAATACGGTTTAATGGAACACGTGTTCTGTGGTATACGATGTTCGGAAAATCTACTGGGGGCTAATAAATTGCTAAGATTTTTGGAACGTCTGTAGGTGACATTAGGAACTGGGGGAATTATTTGGTTTAGAATTTTATCATTTTGAATAATGGGCCAGTTTTTAGTTAGTATTTTTCTGATATTAGATGCCTCAATATTGAAATTCGTAACATAGTTATATCTAAAGGGGTTGTGAGGCTGATTGGAACTAGATTTTTTGGAAATAGATGTAACCAGATCAGATTGTTTTTTATCCTTCACCTTCATGTATGCCTTAGTTAAGAGCGATTTAGGATAGCCCTTCTGTATGAAGCGTTGTTTTAAAACCTCAGCTTGAGAAATAAAATCTGAATCAGAAGTACAGTTTCTGCGAATTCGTAAATACTGGCCGAATGGCACCCCTCTTAGCCAGCTTGGATAATGTGCACTGTCGAACTGTAAAAAAACTGTTAATATCAACAGATTTGAAAAAAGTCTTCGTGGAAATAGTGCCATCGACTGTTTTATGGATATCAAGGTCTAAAAATTGAATGGAGTTTTCTGCATAATGCATAGTGAATTTTATGCCCCATGTATTAGTATTCAGCTCATGTACAAAGAGGTCAGCTTCATGTTTGGTACCTACCCAGATCAAGAAGAGGTCGTCAATATAACGACGAAAAAACAAACAAACTTAAAATACAGGGACTGTGCCATAACTAAGGACTCGAATCGCCCCATAAACAGATTTGCGTAACTGGGGGCGAATCGAGTCCCCATGGCACAGCCCCTGTTCTGCCGATAAATGGTATGATTGAATTCAAAAACATTATTAAGAAGAATAAATCTAATGGACTCCAGTAAAAATTCTGATTGACTAGGGTTTAGTGAGGGGTCCTCTTGTAAAAAATGTTTAATTGCAGGAACACCTAAATCAGTGGAGATGTTAGAATAGAGGGAGCACACATCCAGGGTAAGGAAACTATAATGGGGGGGGGGGGGGGTAGGGATAGGGCATGTAGTTCAGAAATGAGCTGAGCTGAATCTCTCAAATAGGATGGTAAATGTAAAACAAAAGGTTGGAGAAATAAATCTATAAAGTGGGAAAGGTTTGCAGTAATCGAACCAATACCAGAAATAATAGGTCTACCAGGGGGATTGGTTAAGCATTTATGTAATTTGGGTAAATAGTAAAAAATAGGTAAATTATAATTTTTGATATTGAGAAATGTGTGCTCCCTCTTATCCAACAATTGATTTTCTACAGCTCCACCTATAAGCAAACAATATTGTGAAAAAATATGGGGAGAAGGGTCATTGGAAAGTGGGGTATAATATTCAAGATCTGATAGGATTCTGAGGGCTTCATTTTTATAATCAGCAAAAGTAAAAACATGTCAACTTTATGATGCAAACATAAAGTAGACATATTGTATATGTGAATCAAAATATTATTTATTTAGAATGTTTATTTTCCTTACAAGCAGAGAGCTTCAAAGTTAGAAAAATGCTACATTTTCTATTTTTTCATCAAATTTTGGAGTTTTTCACCAAGAAACGATGCAGGTATCGACAAAAATTTACCACTAACATAAAGTAGAATATGTCACGAAAAAACAATCTCGGAATCAGAATGAAAAGTAAAAGCATTCCAGAGTTATTAATGCTTAAAGTGACAGTGGTCAGAATTGCAAAAAATGCTCCCGTCCTTAGGGTTATAATGAGCTCCGTCCCCAAGGAGTTAAAGGAGTAGTCCAATGCTGAAAAAACGTATCCCTATCCAAAGGATAGTGGATAAGTTTCAGATCACGGGGGTCCAACCACTGGGGCCCCCCGCGATCTTCTGTACCGGGCCTCGGCAGCCTGCGGGAAGGAGCATGTTGACCACTGTACGAATCGACGGCTGACATGCCCCCTCAATACAACTCTATCGCAGAGCCGGAACACTGCCTTCTGCAATCTCCGGCTCTGCCATAGCGCTGTATTGAGGGGACGTGTCGGCCGCTGCTTCTTGGGGTGGTCGACGCCCGCTATCTGGCCAGCGTAAAGGAATTCACGGGGGGGCCCCAGCGGTCGGACCCCCCGCAATCTGAAACTAGTCCCCTATCCTTAGGATAGGGGATACGTTTTTCAGCACTGGACTGCTCCTTTAACCCCTTAAGGACTGAGCCCTTTTTTGCAATTCTGACTACTGTCACTTTATGCATTAATAATTCTTGGATGCTATTACCATTTATTCTGATTTCGGGAGAGTTTATTCGTGACATATTCTACTTTAAATTTTCATCGTTACTTCTTTTCTTGGTGAAAAATGTTGCATTTTTCTAAATTTGAAACTCTCTGCTTGTAAGGAAAATGGATATTCCAAATAAATTATATATTGATTCACATATACAATATGTCTACTTTATGTTTGCATCATAAAGTTGACATGTTTTTACTTTTGGAAGAAATTAGAAGGCGTCAAAGTTCAGCAGCAGTCTTCCAATTTTTCCCAAAAATTTCAAAACCTGAATTTTTCAGGGACCAATTCAGTTTTGAAGTGGATTTGAAGAGCCTTCATATTAGAATTACCCCATAAATTACCCCATTATAAAAACTCACCTATACACTTGCATTGAGGGGCGGGGTGTGACGTCACACGGGGACGGAGTTGTGATGTCATGATCTTCCGTCCCGGTGATCAATATGGACTCAGCCTGAGGACCTCCAGCGGTTCCGGAAGACGCTACAGGTAGGTGTTGTATGGTAGATCCAGGGGGTCCCCAGCAGCGGGACCCCAGCGATCTGACATCTTATCCCCTTTCCTTTGGATATTAGAAGAAATTTCTGTTACTTGTCCACTCTTCTCCCCATCTGCTCTCTCCCATCTTGCCCTACCATCGTGTAGAGGAAGCAACACACCACGAGGACAATCCTACTCCCCCATCTGCTCCCTCCGGTCTCCCCCTCCCATCGTGCGAAGCCTTTTGGACAAACAAGCCTGCGAAACTGTACAGGAAAGGCATAGTAGGGGGGTGGGAACTTATGCTAATTACAGAGGTAATAAAGCTAAGTGAAGGACTGAATAAAGGCAGAGAAGCATTTGAAACCGACATGGTTTGTTTGATTTACTTCGGTATATAGATTCTGTATATGGATTTGGACAGGAGTAAGATAGCTACAAGTGCACTGATAAAATCTATATCAGGGGTAATAGGAGAAAATGCCCCCAAAAATTTGTAACCCCATTTCTTCTGAGTATGGAAATACCCCATGTGTGGACGTCAAGTGCTCTGCTGGCGCACTACAATGCTCAGAAGAGAAGAAGCGCCATTGGGCTTTTGGGGAGAGAATTTGTTTGGAATGGAAGTCAGGGGGCCATGAGCATTTACAAAGCCCCCCGTGGTGCCAGAACAGTGGACCCCCCTCCACATGTGACCCCATTTTGGAAACTACACCCCAGACAAAATATAATAAGGGTTGCAGTGAGCATTTACACCCCACTGGCGTTTGACAGATCTTTGTAACAGTGGGCTGTGCAAATGAAAAATAAAATTTTTCATTTTCACAGACCACTGTTCCAAAAATCTGCCAGACACCTGTGGGGCATAAATGCTCTCTGCACCCCTTATTACATTCCGTGAGGGGTTTAGTTTCCAAAATGGGGTCATATGTGGGGGGGTGGGGTCCACTGTTCTGGCACCACGCATGGCAAGACAGCCGTTTGCTGTTCGTGCATGCTGAGATTTGTAGTTTTGCAAGATTTAGAGGGCCTCGGTTTAGAAACCACTGCACAGTGATCTCCAAACTGTGGCCCTCCAGATGTTGCAAAACTACAAATCCCAGCATGCCTAGACAGCAAACTTCTGTGTTGGCATGCTGGGAGTTGTAGTTTTGCGACATCTAAGGAGTTACAGTTTAGAGATCACTGTATAGTGGTCTCCAAACTGTAGCCCTCCAGATGTTGCTAGGCAACAACTCACTGGCTTCCGTAGTCTGCACCAGGGAGCCGCACTTCATCGCCGACGATCGCCGCCAGCAAGTGACAGCCGGTCACATCACGGTTCCCCCTTTCTGCCCGGACTACCGTGGGTGGGCAGAGCTGAGGAACCGAACTTTAACCCCCCTGCCCCCAATCTGCTATTGGTCGGTCGGCTTCTGACTGACCAATAATAGGGATAAGAGGGGTGGCACCGGGTCACCGGAGACCCGTATGATCCGGAATCGCTGCAGATTGCCGGTCTGAATAGACCGGTGATTTGCGGTGATTGCCGACATGGGGTTTGCACGGGGTGCCTGCTGAATGATTTCAGTAGGTATCCTGATTGTGTCCCCGTCCGGTGATCATCAGGGAAGGGAATTCCCACGGGCGTACAGGTACGCCTTTGGTCCTTATGTGTCATGGTGTACACCCTTGGTCGCTAAGTGGTTTGAGGGGTACTCTGCTAGAAAGGTGTTTTTTACCACCTTAAGAACCAATACAAGTAAACCTGTATTTCCCTGAAAGACCAGGCCTGTTTTTTCAAATCGGGGATGTCTCAATTTATTAGAGAATAACTCTGGTAATGTTTTGCCAATTACAATAATTCTGACTTAGTTTTTTTGTCACAAGTTATCCTTTATGTACATAGTAAAAGTAAGCCAATATCATTTGTAGTTTTTTTTTTGCAATGCAAAAAATCATGTAATAAAAAAAGTTTTTTTTTTGCTATCTTAACACTAATAGGTTGCATATATTTATACTTTTTGACCAAATAGCTAATTAAACTTATACTTTCAGATGTCTACTTTATTTTGAAAGCATTTCTTTTGTTTTTAATGAACATTTTAAATGAATTAGAAGCCTAGCAATTTAACCCCTTCCCGACCTATGACATACCTGTACGTCATGGGTGGCAAGGTGTTCCCGACCCATGACATACAGGTACGTCATAGACATTACTGCCGCTACTCGCGACATCCCGCAGCGCCCGGAAAGATGGTGGCTATCACTGATAGCCAGCCATCTTACCGTGCGACCACGGGGGGTTTCATCCCCCACCCCCCCCCAGCGATCGCTGCTATCAGCTGGTCAAATCTGACTAGCTGATAGCAGCGTTTCGCTATCAGAATACTTAGCAGCGCGGTGTGTGAGTCCGGATCACGGGGATCAGGACACACACCGCTCTGCTAAGTGTCCCTGTCCCGTCCCCCGGCGTCACTTACCCGTCGGAGCGGTGTCCCGAGTGGTCCCCGCGTCCTCCGTGCGGTCCCGGCGTCCTCCAGGCGGTCCCGGCGGCGCTGCGTCCCGGAGGTGAGTTTCCGGCAGCAGTGCAGCATCTTCATTGGCAGCAGTGAGATCGCCGTAAAGCGATCTCACTGCTGCCTCTGAGAGTTTCAAAACTGCAACTCCCAGCATGCCCAGACAGCCTTTGGCTTTCTGGGCATGCTGGGAGTTGTAGTTTTGCAACATCTGGAGGTCCACAGTTTGGAGACCACTGTATAATGGTCTCCAATCTGTGCTCTTCCAGATGTTGCAAAACTACAAATCTCAGCATGCTCAGTCTGTCCAGGCATGCTGGGAGTTGTAGTTCTCTAACATCTGGAAGAGCACAGATTGGAGACCATTATACAGTGGTCTCCAAACTGTGGAGCTCCAGATGTTGCAAAACTACAACTCCCAGCATGCCCAGACTGCCCAAGCATGCTGGAAGTTGTAGTTCGGCAACATCTGATCCTTCAGATATTGCCGAACTACAACTTCCAGCATGCCTTGGCAGTCTGGGCATGCTGGGAGTTGTAGTTTTGCAACATCTGGAGGCACACTAGTTGGGAAACATTGTCCGTTTCCTACCTCAGTGCCTCCAGCTGTTGCAATTGTTGCAAAACTATAACTCCCAGCATGCACTGACAGACCATGCATGCTGGGAGTTTTAGTTTTGCAACAGCTGGAGGCACACTGGTTTGGAAACACTAAGTTTGGTTGCAAAACACTTGAAAGTTTATTACTTAACTTAGTGTTTCCAAACCAGTGTTCCTCCAGCTGTTGCAAAACTACAACTCCCAGCATGCACGGACAGCCAAAGGGCATGCTCGGAGTTTGCAACAGCTGGATGTTTGCCCCCTCCCCCCAATGTGAATGTACAGGGTACACTCACATGGGCGGAGGTTTACAGTGAGTGCTGCAAGTTTGAGATGGCGCAAATTTTCAAACTTCCAGCGGCAAACTTGCTGTGAACCTCTGCCCATGTGACTGTACCCTAAAAACACTACACTACACTGACACTAACCTAAAATAAAAAGTAAAAAACACTACATATACACATACTCCTACACAGCCCCCCTCCCCCCAAAAAATGAAAAACATCTGGTACGCTACTGTTTCCAAAACGGAGCCTCCAGCTGTTGCAAAATAATAACTCCCAGTATTGCCGGACAGCCATTGACTGTCCAGGCATGCTGGGAGTTTTGCAACAGCTGGAGGCACCCTGTTTGGGAATCACTGGCGTAGAATACCCCTATGTCCACCCCTATGCAAATCCCTAATTCAGGCGTCAAATGCGCATGGCGCTCTCACTTTGGAGCCCTGTCGTATTTCAGGGCAACAGTTTTGGGACACATATGGGGTATCGCCGTACTCGGGAGAAATTGCCTTACAAATTTTGGGGGGCTTTTTCTTCTTTAACCCCTTATGAAAAGGTGAAGTTGGGGTCTACACCAGCATGTTAGTGTAAAAAAATAAATTTTTTACACTGACATGCTGGTGTTGCCCTATACTTTTCATTTTCACAAGAGGTAAAAGGGAAAAAAGACCCTCTAAATTTGTAATGCAATTTCTCCTGAGTACGGAGATACCCCATATGTGGGCGCAAAGTGCTCTGGGGGCGCACAACAAGGCCCAGAAGGGAGAGTGCACCATGTACATTTGAGGCGATTTGCACAGGGGTGGCTGATTGTTACAGCAGTTCTGACAAACGCAAAACAATAAATATCCACATGTGACCCCATTTTGGAAACTACACCCCTCACGGAATGTAATAAGGGGTGCAGTGATTATTTACACCCCACTGGTGTATGACAGATTTTTGGAACAGTGGTCTGTGAAAATGAAAAATAAAATTTTTGATTTGCACAGTCCACCGTTTCAAATATCTGTCAAACGCCAGTGGGGTGTAAATACTCACTGCACCCCTTATTACATTCCATGAGGGGTATAGTTTCCAAAATGGGGTCACATGTGGGGGGGTCCACTGTTCTGGCACCATAGGGGCTTCCTAAATGGGACATGCCCCCCAAAAACCCTTTCAGAAAAACTCACTCTCCAAAATCCCATTGTCGCTCCTTCCCTTCTGAGCCCTCTACTGCGCCCACCGAACATTTTACATACGCATATGAGGTATTTCCTTACTCGAGAGAAATTGGGTTACAAATTTTAGGGTGATTTCTCTCCTTTTACCCCTTGTAAAAATTAAAAAATTGGGTCTACAAGAAAATGCGAGTGTAAAAAATGAAGATTTAGAATTTTCTCCTTCACTTTGCTGCTATTCCTGTGAAACACCTAAAGGGTTAAAACACTTACTGAATGTCATTTTGAATACTTTGGGGGGTGCAGTTTTTATAATGGGGTCATTCATGGGGTATTTCTAATATGAAGATCCTTAAAATCCACTTCCAACCTGAACTGGGCCCTGAAAAATTACGATTTTGAAAATCTTGAGAAAAATTGGAAAATTGCTGCGGAACTTTGAAGCCCTCTGATGTCTTCCAAAAGTAAAAACTTGTCAATTTTTTAATGCAAACACAAAGTAGACATATTGTATATGTGAATCAATATGTAATTTATTTGGAATATCCATTTTCCTTTCAAGCAGAGACTTTCAAAGTTAGAAAAATGCTAAATTTTCAAAATTTTCATGAAATTTTTAGATTTTTTACCAAGAAAGGATACAAATATCAGTGAAATTTTACCGATAAAATAAAGTAGAATATGTCACGAAAAAACAATCTCGGAATCAGAATGATAAGTAAAAGCATTCCAAAGTTATTAATGTTTAAAGTGACAGTGGTCAGATTTTCAAAAAATGCCCAGGTCATGAAGGTGAAAATGGGCTGGGTCATGAAGGGGTTAAAGGGGTACTCTGGTGAAAACCTTTTTTCTTTTAAATCAACTGGTGGCAGAAAGTTAAACATGTTTGTAAATTACTTCTATTAAAAAATCTTAATCCTTCCTGTTCTTATTAGCTGCTGCATACTACAGAGGAAATTCTTTTCTTTATGGAATGCTCTCTGATGACATCACTAGCACAGTTCTCTCTGCTGACGTTATTATAATAATAATAACGCTTTATTTATTGTTGTCCTTAGTGGGATTTGAACCCAAGTCCCCAGCACTGCAAGGCAGCAGTGCTAACCACTGAGCCACCATGCTGACCTTAGCATACATCTGCTATGCATGGTTGTTAAAATGGACAGAGATCACAGCACAGAGCACAGTGCTCGTGATGTCATCAGTGTTCCAAAAAGAAAGGAATTTCCTCTGTAGCATTCAGCAGCTAATAAGTACTGGAAGGATTAAGATTTTTTAATAGAAGTAATTTACAAATATGTTTAACTTTCTGCCACCAGTTGATTTAAAGGAAAAAAGGTTTTTCACCTGAGTACCCCTTTAACTGGAAATTTTGAAAAATGTGAAAAGTACCGTACATACTTGAGTATAAGCCGACCTGAATATAAGCAGAGGCCCCTAATTTCACCCCAAACACCCAGGAAAAGTTATTGACTAGACTATAAGCCTATGGTGGGAAATCATCCCCCCATGTCATCATCCCCCATGTCATCACCCAGACCCCCGTCATCATCACCCCCATCATCATCACGCTGTCATTTTCACCTCCGTCATCATCCCCCTCGTCATCATCCCCCTCCTTCATCATCACCGCCTGTCAATCCCTTCATCAGTGGTCTTCAACCTGCGGACCTCCAGATGCTGCAAAACTACAACTCCCAGCATGTCCAGACAGCCATCGACTGTCCGGGCATGCTGGGAGTTGCAGTTCAGGTTGAAGAGCACTGCGGCCTTCGTCATCATCCGGACCCCCCCCCCCCCTTTAGTTTTCTACTCACCTCCCCTCGGTGGGAAGGAAAAGTGAGCTGGTCCGGGCCATCTATTCTGCAGGGACCATCCGGTGGGGAGGGTTAGTCGTCCCGGCATGTCCATTTTCACCGGGAGGCCCTCTTCTTTGCTCCGGGCCCGGCCTAGTGACGTTGCCTTGACGACCACGCACAGTGACGTTCATACGCAGGGACGTCTGCTGCGCACGGACGTCCTTGTGCGTCGTCGTCAAGGCAACGTCACGAGGCCGGGCCCGGAGCGGAGAAGAGGGCCTCCTGGTAAAAATGGACAGGCCGGAACGACTAACCCTCCCCACAGGACAGTCCCTGCAGCATAGATGGCCCGGACCAGCTCACCCTTCCTTCCCACCGAGGGGAGGTGAGTAGAAAACTAAGGGGGGGGGGGGGGGGGTCTGGTCTTCAACTGGGCATGCTGGGAGTTGTAGTTTTGCAACATCTGGAGGTCCGCAGGTTAAAGACCACTGAGAAGGGATTGACAGGTGGAGAGCTCACTCGAGTATAAGCCGAGGGGGGCATTTTCTGCATGAAAAATCGTGCTGAAAAACTCTGCTTATACTCGAGTATATACGGTACATCTTTTTTGTATGTGCTATTCAAGGTTTGCAGAAATTTGAAGTTTGTAGAACATAGGAAACCTCCCCCCCCCCCCCCCCCCAATGACCTCATTTTAAAAACTAGACCCCTCAAGGTATTTGCTAGGGGGTATAGTGAGTATTTTAACACCATAGTTTTTTGGCAGGAATTATTACAAAGTCAGTCTAGTTGCTTTTTTTCACAAATGCATAATTTGTGGGACATATTTTTTTGTACATCGCTTCTGATATTGAAAGAAATGCACCCTAAATTTTATTGAGCTGCTCGGCCCGTGTTTGGAAATAACCCTGCTTAGGCCATATTTGGTTCCTTGGCCGTGTGGTTGGACCCAGAAGGAGAGGAGCGCCATTTGGCTTTCAGGGCATCATTTTAGGGTGAATGGATTATAAGCCGCACTTCATGCCTGCAAAGGGTTTTAGCTGCCAGAACCATACAGAACCCCCACAAATGAACCCATTTTGGAAATGACACCCCCTAAAGTATTCATCTAGACCAAAAAAGAGTACTTTGAGTCCTTTTTGTGTGGCTGGAATGGTTGCAAAGTCAGTGTAAAAAAAAATAATTTTCTTTTTTTTTTCCACAAATGCATCATTTGTGGGACATATTTTTTGTGCATTGCATCTGAAAAGTAGAAAATGTGCCCCATATTTTATTACACTGTTCGTACCGTGTTTGGTAATACCCGCGCTTAGGCCATATTTGGTCGCATGGCCACATGGTGGTACCCAAAAGGAGATGAGCACATTTTGGCTTTCAGGATATCATTATACAAATTATAGGCCACACTTCATCTTGCAAAGTATTCTAGCTGTCAGAACAATACTGCACCCCCAGATGTGACCCCATTTTTTAAACTACGCCCATTTTTTCCCAACAAATTCTTTATTTGTGGGACATCATTTTGGTAAGTCGCTTTTGAAATTGAAGAAATGTGCCCCATATTTTATCACGCTGTTCATCCCGGGCTGGGCAGTAACCCTACTTAGGCCATATCCGGT
Organism: Hyla sarda; assembly: GCF_029499605.1. NCBI lineage: Eukaryota > Metazoa > Chordata > Amphibia > Anura > Hylidae > Hyla > Hyla sarda. The sequence goes on along the minus strand of NC_079192.1, from coordinate 353,017,029 downwards.
TGCCTGACCGCCTGGTAGGACTAAGAAGGAGAGGAGCCCCCTTTAGCTTTGAGGGTATCATTATATAAATTATGGACCCCACCTCATGCCTGCAAAGGATCGGAGCTGTCAGAACAATACTGCACCCCTGCAAGTGTATTGGTTAGACCAGGGACCACTCTGATCGGTCCTTGGTTGGCTAGCAGTGACGCGCGGCTATCTTTGACAGTTAAGGTTCCTGATGGATATATCTGTCATGTTGTGGAAATAAGCATCAGCTCATGGCCAATATATCCATCACTGGCCGTTAAAAAAAAATATTGAAAAACCTGGTTTATTTTGTTGGAGGGAGAGGTTGGGGGGGTTGGGTGATAGTCCCCATTCATACTGCATTTCTGCAGTATAGGTGTCCGTTGTCATGTCAAAAAAGGGATGCCAATGTATTCTCATTCAGAAATTAATGGAGCTGCTACAGTATACTTCATCATCACTTTTTTTGACATGATGCTGACGGATACCTCTAATATAGTAACATAGGGTAACATACAGTGCATCCGCAGCATATTTCACACAGCAGAAGCCCCCCGGCAGTCAACAGGACAAGATCACTGCTGTAAAGGAATAGAGAGGGCGCTACCTAGCGCATTACCACTAAAAACCAGGGTGAACAGAGGTAATTACAATGCTCACCCAGATTGTTACACTCGCCAAGTGTAACAATGGAAAAAAACTTGTGTGTAAGTATGCCGGCAGCCGGTCCACCTTAAGATAGATGCACAAAGAACACAAGGAGCCTCCAAGGAGGTGGCGGACATCAGGAGGTGCTGGACACACTCGGAGGGTAGAAACAACTTTAATCACCCATCATGCAACGCGTTTCACAGATTATCTGCTTCATCAGGCCTGATGAAGCAGATAATCTGTGAAACGCGTTGCATGATGGGTGATTAAAGTTGTTTCTACCCTCCGAGTGTGTTCAGCGCCTCCTGATGTCCGCCACCTCCTTGGAGGCTCCTTGTGTTCTTTGAAGATCACTGCTGTGGCTGGGTAGCTCAGTATGTTCGCTCATGACTGCCGGCGGGAAATCCGTCGCTATGAGTGGACACACAAAGCTACCAGCAGGGAACTCATTATTGTGACTGCTGGCAGGCATCCCCAGTATATGCTGCGGCTGTGTGCCGTGTGATCCTACACATTATGCATTTTTATTTTTCATTATATTTATTAAACAAATGTATTTACATTTTTAATAAAAAAATTTTTACACTTATTTTTTTTACACTTTTATTTTATATAATTTTTTTACACTTTTTTTTTTTAATGCTTTGGAATACTTAGTATTCCAAAGCATTGCAGTTATTTGCTGCCTGCAAGTATTACACTAGCAGGCAGCATATCAAGACATGCCTCTGGCACGAGAGGTCTGGCAGATCTGAGGGTCCTTGTAAAGTCCCCGGCTGCCCAGGTTAACCAGCAGCACCCCACAATCTTTGCAGGGTACTACAGGAGAGAGACAGAGGGAGCCCCCTCCCTCTGTCAAAACTCCTTACAGCTCGTGGTTCCTTCTAGACTTGTGCACTAGAAAAATTTTCTACTTTGGTAATGTTTTCGGTTTAGATTTTTCGGATGTATTCGGGTGTTCGGTCTGATTTTTCGGATACATTCGGTATTCGGGTACATTCGGTAAATTTTTTTATTCTTTTTTGGACTTTAGCGATCCTAAAAAAATTATGGAGATAAGTTTTTTATTAAAATTTCGTAGGGTACCATAAAAAAATAATAATAAAAAAGATACAGTAGTGATGGAAAAAATTGTATCCAACGAAATGTATCTTTTTTATTATGAAATGTTTACAAATTTTTAACCCCTTAAGGACCAAGGGCGTACAGGTACGTCCTTGGCCCTGCTCTCCTGATATAACGCGGGGTTACACAGTAACCCCACGTCATATCATGGCGGGCCCGGCGTCATAGTGAAGCTGGGACCCGCCTCTAATAGCGTAACCCTTTAGCCGCGTGCTCAGAGCTGAGCCGCGCGGCTAAAAGTGAAACCGAAAGTTGCCGGCTAGCTCAGTCGGGCTGTTCGAGATAGCCGCGGCTAATCGCGGCATCACGAACAGCTGACAGGACAGCGGAAGGGCCCCTACCTGCCTCCTCGCTGTCCGATCGCCGAATGACTGCTCAGTGCCTGAGATCCAGGCATGAGCAGTCATGCGGCAGAATCATTGATCACTGGTTTCTTAGGAGAAACCAGTGATCAATGATGAAGATCAGTGTGTGCAGTGTTATAGGTCCCTATGGGACCTATAACACTGCAAAAAAAAAGTGATAAAAAAAAGTGAATAAAGATCATTTAACTCCTCCCCTATTAAAAGTTGGAATCACCCCCCTTTTCCAATAAAAAAAAACACAGTGTAAATAAAAATAAACATATATGGTATCACCGCATGCGGAAATTTCCGAATTATAAAAATATATAATTAATTAAACCGCTCGGTCAATGGCGTGCGTCCAAAAAAATTCCAAAGTCCAAAATAGTGCATTTTTGGTCACTTTTTATATCATTTAAAAATGAATAAAAAGCGATCAATAAGTCCTATCAATGCAAAAATGGTACCGTTAAAAATTTCAGATCACGGCGCAAAAAATGAGCCCTCATACTGCCCCATACACGGAAAAATAAAAAAGTTATAGGGGTCAGAAGATGACAATTTTAAACGTATTAATTTTCCTGCCTGTAGTTATGATTTTTTCCAGAAGTCCGACAAAATCAAACCTATATAAGTAGGATATCATTTTAATCGTATGGACCTACAGAATAAAGATAAGGTGTCATTTTTACCGAAAAATGTACTACGTAGAAACGGAAGCCCCCAAAAGTTACAAAACTGCGTTTTTTTTTCAATTTTGTCGCACAATGATTTTTTTTCCGCTTCACAGTAGATTTTTGGGCAAAATGACTGACGTCATTACAAAGTAGAATTGGTGGCGCAAAAAATAAGCCATCATATGGATTTGTAGGTGCAAAATTGAAAGAGTTATGATTTTTTAAAGGCAAGGAGCAAAAAACGAAAATGCAAAAACGGAAACCCCCCCGGTCCTTAAGGGGTTCAACAGGGATCAATTTATGTGAGCGGGTAAAGCACAAAAAATGTAGCCGAAAATAATAAAAATGTAGTGTGTGCGTGTTTTTCACTTTTTTTAAAACATTTTTTTGGTAGTACTATTACTCCCAGCATGGAACACACTGTTCCATGATGGGAGTAGTAGTTACCTGTACTAATTGACAGATCGCCGGGGTCCCTTGCGATCCTCTTGTATAATTTATAGATGCGGCGGCCGCTCTTCTATGGTCCCCTGCACTCACGTATATATGCACATATTCATATTTCCCGCAGAGAGCTGTGATTGGTCAGATGGTTCCAGCCAATCACAGCTCTCTGTGAGGAATAGGAATATGTGTATATATACCGCCGTGCAGGGGACCATAGGAGAGCGGCCGTCGCATCCATACATTATACAGGAGCATCACAGCGGGTGTCAGCAGTGATACCCGCAGTGATCTTTCCTTTACTACAAGTACTACTACTCCCAACATGGAGTACACTCTGCTCCATGCTGGGAGCTGTAGAATCTGCATTAATAGACAGATCGCAGCGGGTGTCAGAAGTTACACTCGCTGCGATCTGTCTATTAATGCAGGCACTACAGCTCCCAGCATGGAGCAGAGTGTGCTCCATGTTGGGAGTATTAGTACCTGCAGTAAGGGACAGATCCCAGCGGGTGTCACTCCTCCTGACACCCGCTGCAATCGTCCTTAAGTGGATGTCGGGATCAGCTGTTCTCAGGGCTACAGAGCCGGGAGAACAGCTGACGCTGAGCCGTAGGTATACATCGTATATCTACTGCCCAGCAAGAAATTACAGTGAGCCTGAATTGTGTATACAGTATACACATTGCTGGCTCACTTAACCCCTTGCTGAGCTGTGCGCTATGCGCAAGCCCAGCAAGGAAAGAGTTAACTTACACTGCTGGACAATGTAGGTTAACCCTTTGGGCGGTATACACTATATACAGCTATCTATAGATAGCTGTATATAGTGTATACAGAAGACAAAGTCCGCTTACTTCCCTCGAGTACCGGGCAGGTCTGTGTAGCTCCGCCCCCTAGTGATGACGTCTTAGGGAGGCGGAGCTACAGAAGGGAACTAGGCTAGTTAATCTGAAGCTCTGTTCACATTGTCCGTTTTGTATAATGTGAACAGACCCTTCTGGCAGTGTCTACCCAGACAGGGAGACTCCAGCTGTTGCTAAAATACAACTCCCAGCATGCCCAGACAGCCAAAGGCTGTCTGGGCATGCTGGGAGTTGTAGTTTTGCACCAATTGGTGGCTCCCTGTTTGGGTAGACATTGTATCATGGGTGCTCTCCCCAGCGGACAGCGCCAAAAATGTCATAACCAATTTTTTGTGTTTTTTTTCTTCTCATTTCAGATCTGTGTATGCAGAGGATTACGGCGTATTTTTTTTCTTTTAATAAAATGGTTAACGAGGGCTGTGGGGGAGTGTTTTTTTAAATAAAATAATTTTTCCAATGTGTTGTGTTTTTTTTTTTAATTGAATTTTCAGGCTTAGTAGTGGAAGCTGGTCTTATTGACTGAATCCATTACTAGGCCAGGGCTTAGTGCTAGCCCCAAAAACAGCTAGCGCTAACCCCCAATAATTACCCCAGTACCCAGAGCCGGTACCAACAGGCCCGGAGCGTCAAAAATGGCGCTCCTGGGCCTAGGCGGTAACAGGCTGGCGTTATTTAGGCTGGTATATAACAATGGTCCTTGCTCACCCTGGTAACGTCAGGCTGTTGCTGTTTGGTTGGTATTGTGCTGAGAATGAAAATACGGAGAACCCTATGCATTTTTCATTTTTTTTTATTTAAATAAATAAAAATAAAAAACGCATAGGGTTCCCCTGGAAAAATTATTTTATTGAAAAAAACACTCCCCCACAGCCCTCGTTAACCATTTTATTAAAAGAAAAAAAAAATCCGCCGCAATCCATCGAATCCGCAGTAATCCTCTGCATACGAGAAGAAAAAAAACACAAAAAATTGGTTATGACATTTTTGGAGCTGTCCGCTGGGGAGAGCACCCATGATGCAATGTCTACCCAAACAGGGAGCCACCAATTGGTGCAAAACTACAACTCCCAGCCAGGGGCGTACCTAGAACATTTGGCACCCGGGGTGGACCCTTTGTTTGGCACCCACCCCCCGCCCACCACACACACGCACCCCCCTTAATTACACCCCCTCCCTCCCCTCCCCCCAGGGGCAGACTGATAACACTCGGGGCCCCCGGACCAAAAAAAAAAGGCAAGGGCCCCTGCTAGGCTCTGCAGCTTGTCAATCTTCTGCCACACTCCTATTCCACCCAAATCCCTCACACAATAAATAAAAATTTATATATGTAAGAAACACTTTAACGTAAGTAAATTTCCATGACCAATAATACTGGTATACAAGGAGTAAATATATACCACCACACAATAACTGGATAATACTGCCATACTGTACTGAATAAAACCACTATATACAGACCAGTATACTATAAGGAATCTGTATACAATATAAGTGATCATATACAGGACTGTCACGATGCCGGCTGGCAGGTAGTGGATCCTCTGTGCCAGAGAGGGATTGGCGTGGACCGTGCTAGTGGACCGGTTCTAAGCCACTACTGGTTTTCACCAGAGCCCGCCGCAAAGCGGGATGGTCTTGCTGCGGCGGTAGTGACCAGGTCGTATCCACTAGCAACGGCTCACCTCTCTGGCTGCTGAAGATAGGCGCGGTACAAGGGAGTAGGCAAAAGCAAGGTCGGACGTAGCAGAAGGTCGGGGCAGGCAGCAAGGATCGTAGTCAGGGGCAACGGCAGAAGGTCTGGAAACACAGGCAAGGAACACACAAGGAACGCTTTCACTGGCACTAAGGCAACAAGATCCGGCGAGGGAGTGAAGGGGAAGTGAGGTGATATAGGGAAGTGCACAGGTGTAAACACTAATTGGAACCACTGCGCCAATCAGCGGCGCAGTGGCCCTTTAAATCGCAGAGACCCGGCGCGCGCGCGCCCTAGGGAGCGGGGCCGCGCGCGCCGGGACAGAACAGACGGAGAGCGAGTCAGGTAGGGGAGCCGGGGTGCGCATCGCGAGCGGGCGCTACCCGCATCGCGAATCGCATCCCGGCTGGCAGCGGAATCGCAGCGCCCCGGGTCAGAGGACGTGACCGGAGCGCTGCCGCGGGGAGAGTGAAGCGAGCGCTCCGGGGAGGAGCGGGGACCCGGAGCGCTCGGCGTAACAGTACCCCCCCCCTTGGGTCTCCCCCTCTTCTTAGAGCCTGAGAACCTGAGGAGCAGACTTTTGTCTAGGATGTTGTCCTCAGGTTCCCAGGATCTCTCTTCAGGACCACAACCCTCCCAGTCCACTAAAAAAAAATTTCTCCCTCTGACCTTTTTGGCAGCTAAAATTTCTTTGACCGAGAAGATGTCCGAGGAGCCGGAAACAGGAGTGGGAGGAACAGACTTGGGAGAAAAACGGTTGAGGATGAGTGGTTTGAGAAGAGAGACGTGAAAGGCATTAGGGATACGAAGAGAGGGAGGAAGAAGAAGTTTATAAGAGACAGGATTAATTTGACACAAAATTTTGAAAGGACCAAGATAGCGTGGTCCCAACTTGTAGCTAGGGACACGGAAGCGGACATATTTAGCGGAGAGCCATACCTTGTCTCCAGGGGAAAAAACGGGGGGAGCTCTTCTTTTCTTATCCGCGAACTTCTTCATGCGTGATGAAGCCTGTAAGAGAGAATTTTGGGTCTCTCTCCATATGATGGAAAGGTCACGAGAAATTTCATCCACAGCGGGCAGACCAGAGGGCAAGGGAGTAGGGAGGGGGGGAAGAGGGTGACGGCCGTACACCACGAAAAATGGGGATTTGGAGGAAGACTCAGAGACCCTGAAGTTATACGAGAATTCGGCCCATGGGAGGAGATCTGCCCAGTCATCCTGGCGGGAGGAAACAAAATGTCGCAAATAATCACCCAAGATCTGGTTAATCCTTTCTACTTGTCCATTGGACTGGGGATGATATGCAGAAGAAAAATTTAATTTAATCTTGAGTTGTTTACAGAGAGCCCTCCAGAATTTAGACACGAATTGGACGCCTCTATCCGAGACAATCTGCGTAGGCAATCCGTGAAGACGAAAAATGTGTACAAAAAATTGTTTAGCCAACTGAGGTGCAGAAGGAAGACCAGGAAGAGGGATGAAATGTGCCATTTTGGAGAATCGATCAACGACCACCCAAATAACAGTGTTGCCACGGGAAGGGGGTAAATCAGTAATAAAATCCATACCAATCAGAGACCAAGGCTGTTCGGGGACAGGCAGAGGATGAAGAAAACCAGCGGGCTTCTGGCGAGGAGTCTTATCCCGGGCACAGATAGTGCAGGCTCGCACAAAGTCCACAACATCCGTCTCCAGAGTCGGCCACCAATAGAAGCGGGAGATGAGTTGCACAGATTTCTTGATACCCGCATGACCTGCGAGATGGGAGGAGTGACCCCATTTGAGGATTCCGAGGCGTTGGCGAGGAGAAACAAAGGTCTTTCCTGGAGGAGTCTGCCTGATGGAGGCAGGAGAAGTGGAGATCAGGCAGTCAGGTGGAATGATGTGTTGCGGAGAGAGTTCAACTTCTGAGGCATCCGAGGAACGAGAGAGAGCATCGGCCCTAATGTTCTTATCGGCAGGACGAAAGTGAATCTCAAAATTAAATCGGGCAAAGAACAGAGACCACCGGGCCTGGCGAGGATTCAGCCGTTGGGCAGACTGGAGGTAGGAGAGGTTCTTGTGGTCGGTGTAGATAATAACAGGAGAACTTGATCCCTCCAGCAGATGCCTCCATTCCTCAAGTGCTAATTTAATGGCTAGAAGCTCTCGATCCCCGATGGAGTAGTTCCTCTCCGCTGGAGAGAAGGTCCTAGAGAAAAAACCACAAGTGACAGCATGCCCGGAAGAATTTTTTTGTAGAAGAACAGCTCCAGCTCCCACTGAGGAGGCATCAACCTCCAATAGGAAGGGTTTGGAAGGGTCAGGTCTGGAGAGGACGGGAGCCGAAGAAAAGGCAGACTTGAGTCGTTTAAAGGCGTCTTCTGCTTGAGGAGGCCAGGACTTGGGATCAGCATTTTTTTTGGTTAAAGCCACGATAGGAGCCACAATGGTAGAAAAATGTGGAATAAATTGCCTGTAATAATTGGCGAACCCCAAAAAGCGTTGGATGGCACGGAGTCCGGAGGGGCGTGGCCAATCTAAGACAGCAGAGAGTTTGTCTGGATCCATCTGTAGTCCCTGGCCAGAGACCAAATATCCTAGAAAAGGAAGAGATTGGCATTCAAACAGACATTTCTCAATTTTGGCATAGAGTTGGTTGTCACGAAGTCTCTGAAGAACCATACGGACATGCTGGCGGTGTTCTTCTAGATTGGCAGAAAAAATTAGGATATCGTCCAGATATACAACAACACAGGAGTATAACAGATCACGAAAAATTTCATTGACAAAGTCTTGGAAGACGGCAGGGGCGTTGCACAGTCCAAAGGGCATGACCAGATACTCAAAGTGTCCATCTCTGGTGTTAAATGCCGTTTTCCACTCGTCCCCCTCTCTGATGCGGATGAGGTTATAGGCGCCTCTTAAGTCCAATTTAGTGAAGATGTGGGCACCTTGGAGGCGATCAAAGAGTTCAGAGATGAGGGGTAAGGGGTAGCGGTTCTTAACCGTGATTTTATTAAGACCGCGGTAGTCAATGCAAGGACGTAGGGAGCCATCCTTTTTGGACACAAAGAAAAATCCGGCTCCGGCAGGAGAGGAGGATTTACGGATAAAGCCCTTTTTTAGATTCTCCTGGACGTATTCGGACATGGCAAGAGTCTCTGGGGCAGAGAGAGGATAAATTCTGCCCCGGGGTGGAGAAGTGCCCGGGAGGAGGTCGATAGGGCAATCATAAGGCCTGTGAGGAGGTAGAGTCTCAGCTTGTTTTTTGCAGAACACATCCGCGAAGTCCATATAGGCCTTAGGGAGACCGGTTACTGGAGGAACCACAGAGTTACGGCAAGGGTTACTGGGAACCGGTTTTAGACAGTTCTTGGAACAAGAGGACCCCCAACTCTTGATCTCCCCAGTGGACCAATCCAGGGTAGGGGAATGAAGTTGAAGCCAGGGAAGTCCAAGGAGAATTTCCGAGGTGCAATTGGGGAGGACCAAAAGTTCAATCCTCTCATGATGAGATCCGATGCTCATAAGAAGGGGCTCCGTGCGGAAACGTATGGTACAGTCCAATCTTTCATTATTTACACAATTGATGTAGAGGGGTCTGGCGAGACTGGTCACCGGGATGTTGAACCTGTTGACGAGAGAGGCCAAAATAAAATTTCCTGCAGATCCAGAGTCCAAGAAGGCCACTGTAGAGAAGGAGAAGGCAGAGGCAGACATCCGCACAGGCACAGTAAGACGTGGAGAAGCTGAGTAGACATCAAGGACTGTCTCACCTTTGTGCGGAGTCAGCGTACGTCTTTCCAGGCGGGGAGGACGGATAGGACAATCTCTCAGGAAGTGTTCGGTACTAGCACAGTACAGGCAGAGGTTCTCCATACGGCGTCGTGTCCTCTCTTGAGGTGTCAGGCGAGACCGGTCGACCTGCATAGCCTCCACGGCGGGAGGCACAGGAACAGATTGCAGGGGACCAGAGGAGAGAGGAGCCGAGGAGAAGAAACGCCTCGTGCGAACAGAGTCCATATCTTGGCGGAGTTCCTGACGCCTGTCAATGCGGAAAAACGCATGTCAATGCGAGTGGCTAGGTGAATAAGTTCATGTAGATTAGCAGGAATTTCTCGTGCGGCCAGAACATCTTTAATGTTGCTGGATAGGCCTTTTTTGAAGGTCGCGCAGAGGGCCTCATTATTCCAGGACAATTCTGAAGCAAGAGTACGGAATTGTACGGCATACTCGCCAACGGAAGAATTACCCTGGACCAGGTTCAACAGGGCAGTCTCAGCAGAAGAGGCTCGGGCAGGTTCCTCAAAGACACTTCGGATTTCCGAGAAGAAGGAGTGTACAGAGGCAGTGACGGGGTCATTGCGGTCCCAGAGCGGTGTGGCCCATGACAGGGCTTTTCCGGACAGAAGGCTGACTACGAAAGCCACCTTAGACCTTTCAGTGGGAAACAGGTCCGACATCATCTCCAGATGCAGGGAACATTGGGAAAGAAAGCCACGGCAAAACTTAGAGTCCCCATCAAATTTATCCGGCAAGGATAAGCGTATCCCAGGAGCGGCCACTCGCTGCGGAGGAGGTGCAGGAGCTGGCGGAGGAGATGACTGCTGAAGCTGTGGTAGTAACTGTTGTAGCATAACGGTCAGTTGAGACAGCTGTTGGCCTTGTTGCGCTATCTGTTGTGACTGCTGGGCGACCACCGTGGTGAGGTCAGCGACAACTGGCAGAGGAACTTCAGCGGGATCCATGGCCGGATCTACTGTCACGATGCCGGCTGGCAGGTAGTGGATCCTCTGTGCCAGAGAGGGATTGGCGTGGACCGTGCTAGTGGACCGGTTCTAAGCCACTACTGGTTTTCACCAGAGCCCGCCGCAAAGCGGGATGGTCTTGCTGCGGCGGTAGTGACCAGGTCGTATCCACTAGCAACGGCTCACCTCTCTGGCTGCTGAAGATAGGCGCGGTACAAGGGAGTAGGCAAAAGCAAGGTCGGACGTAGCAGAAGGTCGGGGCAGGCAGCAAGGATCGTAGTCAGGGGCAACGGCAGAAGGTCTCGAAACACAGGCAAGGAACACACAAGGAACGCTTTCACTGGCACTAAGGCAACAAGATCCGGCGAGGGAGTGAAGGGGAAGTGAGGTGATATAGGGAAGTGCACAGGTGTAAACACTAATTGGAACCACTGCGCCAATCAGCGGCGCAGTGGCCCTTTAAATCGCAGAGACCCGGCGCGCGCGCGCCCTAGGGAGCGGGGCCGCGCGCGCCGGGACAGAACAGACGGAGAGCGAGTCAGGTAGGGGAGCCGGGGTGCGCATCGCGAGCGGGCGCTACCCGCATCGCGAATCGCATCCCGGCTGGCAGCGGAATCGCAGCGCCCCGGGTCAGAGGACGTGACCGGAGCGCTGCCGCGGGGAGAGTGAAGCGAGCGCTCCGGGGAGGAGCGGGGACCCGGAGCGCTCGGCGTAACAAGGACGATATGGTGGTACATATCAGCTGTACACAGGATGTGTACACCATATAAGCGATTACAGTTTCCTTACCTCTTTCCTTTTCTTCTCTGTCCGGATAAGACATCTGCAGGAAAAACATGTCAGACTCTGCATATATTCAGTGCCCTCTCCTCCTCTACAATCTTCCCATCTATAGGCCCACAAACTTTAATAATGCCCTCCTTGGTGTCCTGCACAGTAAAAGGGCAGGTAGGTAGCCAGGAAACACCCTCTTTCCCATAGGTAAATGCAGAGTTACACCCCCCCTCTTTCCCATAGGTATTTGCATAGGTATATGCAGAGTTACACTCCCCCCCCCTCTTTCCCATAGGTATATGCAGAGCTACCCCCCCTCTTTCCCATAGGTATATGCAGAGATACACTATATACCTATGGGGAAGGGGGGTGTAGCTCTGCATATACATATGGGAAAGAGGGGGGGTAGCTCTGCATATATTTATGGGAAAGAGGGGGGGTAGCTCTGCATATACCTATGGGGAAGAGGGGGGGGATGTAGCTCTGCATATACCTATACAGAGCTACACCCCCACCCTCTATACATCTATATTATAATAAAATAATAAATGTAAAAAAAAGTGGTTCTGTTTCACAGTGATCTCACCAGCAGAATAGTGAGTACAGCTCTGGAGTATAATACAATACTCTGGGTCCTAAGGCAGTGTTTGCCAACCCAGGCGCCTCCAGCTATTGCAAAACTACAACTCCCAGCAAGGCTAGACAGCCAAAGGCTGTCCGGACATGCTGGCAGTTGTAGTATTGCAACAGCTGGAGGCTCCCTGGTTGGGAAACACTGGGTTAGGCCTTAAGGCAGTGTTTGCCAACTGGGCACCTCCAGCTGTTGCAAAACTACAACTCCCAGCATGCCTAGACAGCCAAAGGCTCTCCGAGCATGCTGGCAGTTGTACTTTTGCAACAGCTGGAGGCTCCCTGGTTGGGAAACACTGGGTTAGGCCTTAAGGCAGTGTTTGCCAACCCAGGCGCCTCCAGCTATTGCAAAACTACAACTCCCAGCATGCCTAGACAGCCTAAGGTTCTCCGGGCATGCTGGCAGTTGTAGTGTTGCAACAGCTGGAGGCTCCCTGGTTGGGAAACACTGGGTTAGGCCTTAAGGCAGTGTTTGCCAACCCAGGCGCCTCCAGCTATTGCAAAACTACAACTCCCAGCATGCCTAGACAGCCAAAGGCTCTCCGGGCATGCTGGCAGTTATAGTTTTGCAACAGCTGGAGGTACCCTGGTTGGGAAACACTGGCTTAGGCCCTAAGGCAGTGTTTGCCAATCTGGGTGCCTCCAGCTGTTGCAAAACTACAACTCACAGCATGCTCGGACAGCCAAAGGGTTTGAAGGGGGGAGGTAGAAGGGGCAGGCAGGTGGGGGGGTTAACTATGGGGGGGAGCTGGTTACCTGTACGGCCACAGTAGCGGGAGGCCTGGCGCTGCAACATTCTGCTGGAGGGCGCATGCTCATCTCCAGCGCGCTCCTCTCTGCCGACACCACGTCTCACACATCATCACTAACGTGATGACACCTCTCCTAGGCAGCCACAGCGGCGGCCGGTCAGTCCGCCTCTGGCACCCCCCTTGAGAGTGGCACCCGAGGCGGGCCGCCCCCCCTAGGTACGCCACTGCTCCCAGCATGCCCTGACAGCCTTTGGCTGTCTGGGCATGCTGGGAGTTGTAGTTTAGCAACAGCTGGAGTCTCCCTGTCTGGGTAAACACTGCCAGAAGGGTCTGTTCACATTATACAAAACGGACAATGTGAACAGAGCTTCTGATTAACTAGCCTAGTTCCCTTCTGTAGCTCCACCCCCTAATGGCGTCATCACTAGGGGGCGGAGCTACACTAACCTGCCCGGTACTCGAGGGAAATAAGCAGACTTCGTCTTCTGTATACACTATATACAGCTATCTATAGATAGCTGTATATAGTGTATACCACCCAAAGGGTTTACCTACACTGTCCAGTAGTAAAAGTTAACTCTTTCCTTGCTGGGCTTGCGCATAGCACACAGCTCAGCAAGGGGTTAAGTGAGCCAGCAAAGTGTATACTGCAAACACATTGCTTGCTCACTGTAAGTTCTTACTGGGCAGTAGATATACGATGTATACCTACGGCTCAGCGTCAGCTGTTCTCCCGGCTCTGTAGCCCTGAGAACAGCTGATCCCGACATCCACATAAGGACGAACGCAGCGGGTGTCAGGAGGAGTGAAATCCGCTGGGATCTGTCCCTTACTGCAGGTACTAATACTCCCAACACGGAGCACACTCTGCTCCATGCTGGGAGCTGTAGTACCTGCATAAATAGACATATCGCAGCGAGTGTAACTTCTGACACCCACCGCGATCTGTCTATTAATGCAGTTACTACAGCTCCCAGCATGGAGCAGAGTGTACTCCATGTTGGGAGTAGTAGTACTTGTAGTAAAGGAAAGATCACTGCGGGTATCACTCCTGACACCTGCTGTGATGCTCCTGTACAATGTATGGATGCGGCAGCCCCTCTCCTATGGTCCCCTGTATGGCCGTATATATACACATATTCCTATTTCTCACAGAGAGCTGTGATTGGCTGGAACCATTTGGCCAATCACAGCTCTGCGGGAAATATGAATATGTGTATATATACGTGAGTGCAGGGGACCATAGAAGAGTGGCCGCTGCATCTATACATTATACAAGAGGATCGCAAGGAACCCAGGCGATCTGTCAATTAGTACAGGTAACTACTACTCCCATCATGGAACAGTGTGTTCCATGCTGGGAGTAGTAGTACTACCTAAAAAATGTTTTAAAAAAAGTGAAAAACAAGCACACAGTACATTTTTATTATTGTCGGCTACATTTTTAGTGCTTTACCCGCTCACATAAATTGATCCCTGTTTAAAAATGAATAAACATTTCATAATAAAAAAGATACATTTCGTTAGATACAAATTTTTTCATCACTACTGTATCTTCTTTATAATTTTTTTGTTATTAGAATGAATTCTTTACGTTCGTTTACGGATAACGAATGCATTCGTTATTTACAGCAAGCATTCGGTAAATAACGAATGCATTCGGTAAATAACAAAGGCATTCAGTATTTTGCTATTCGTATTATCATGGCTATTCGGGAATGTTCAAAATATGTTTTCGTGCATTCGGATCGGTCCGAATGCCCGAAAACGGTAAAATTCGGTAAATTAGACATTCGTGCCGAACCGAATTGCACATGTCTAGTTGCTTCCGATCCTACAGTGCGGCAGGCTCCCGCCAGCCGGGGATCACACACAGCACCCTACAATCACGCTGCAGGGTGCTGCAGGGAAGACAGAGAGAGCTCCCTCTGAAAAACACTTACAGCTCCCGGTCACTTCCAACCGCAGCTGTAAGGCTGCTTTCACACTATGAAAAGTACCCGTTATATAACGCCCGTTATATATCATAATACCCGTTATAAAATCGTGGGCGATCGCGTGGTTAAAAGGCCATTAGAAAATCCCTAACGGACGTTAGAAAATCCCATTATAGTCTATGGGATTTTTACATTATTAGTTTTAACCTGTTATCGCCCATTATTAATAACGGATGTTATTTTATGACAAAAGATAAAAATGGGAGAAATAGTGCATGCACTATTTCTTTTGTTTAATCGCCCATCACAAAATAATGTCCGTTATTAATAACGGGCGATAACGGGTTAAAACGGCTATTAGAAAAATCCCATAGACTATAATGGGATATTCTAACGTCAGTTAGGGATTTTCTAATGGCCTTTTAACACTGCAAGCGCCTGCGATTTTATAATGGGCGTTATAGAACGGGTACTTTTCATAGTGTTGAAACAACTTAAGCGTTAAACTGCCGGAACCGAAGTTTGCTTCAGTCTCGGCAGTGTGGCAGGGTCCCAGCTGTGTGTTACAGCCGAGTGCTGCCGCAATCTCTTGGGTGCTCTGGGCAGCACCCACGCGAATTATGGACGTGTATACTCGTCCTGGTGCAGGAAGTGCATCCTGCCTGGTCGTGTATACACGTCCATGGTCGTTAAGCTGGTACATCAACTGATGCCAGAAAGTTAAACAGATTTGTAAATTACTTCTATTTAAAAATCTTAATCCTTCCAGTACTAATCAGCTGCTGTATACTACAGAGGAAGTTATTTTCTTTTTTAATTTCCGTCCTGTCTGACCACAGTGCTCTCTGCTTATACCTATGTCCACTTCAGAGGTAGGTTTGGTTTTCTATGGGGATTTGTTCCTGTTCTGGACAGTTCCTCACATATACAGAGGCCATCACATCGCCTCTTATAGACTTGCATTGATAGTCCCAATCAGCTCCGCTGAACTGCCAGGATTCTTTCACTTTCATTTTAGATGCCACAATCATCTTTGATCACGGTGTCTAAAGGGTTAATGCCGGGCATCAGCCTGATCTGTAGTGCCTGGCATTAACCCTCAGTCCTGGCTGCTGATAGCAGTCGAGACCCACCGGGTTAAAGGCGTTCTCCGAGAACGCTTTCCACGCTGGTAACAGGGTATGCTCTGAGTCCTTAAGAACTTGGGAATGGGGGCATCCCCAAGTGGTGAAAGGACAGCTGCAGTGAAATAAACTTATCCCCTATCCGCTCGACAGACAACGGGATAACAATGCCCTGTACCATTTTATCTCCCCTTTATACCCTGTGCCACTTTATTTGCCCTGTGCCTTGTGCCAAATTATCCCCCCTTAGCTCCCTGTGCCACATCATTTCCCCTTGATTCCCCCCACTGTGCTATTTCATTCCCTCTTTATTACCCTCAGTGCGCATTCATCACCCCCCCCCCTCTTTACCACTTCCTGTGCCATTTCATTTCCCCTTTATCCCCCCGTGCCACTTTATTCCACCTGTGACCTGTGTCAAATCATCCCATCCTCACTCCTTGTGCCACATGACTTTCCCTTTTGTTATTACCTGGCCAGCAGGCTCAGGTTTAACCTTCTCCTGATGTCCTCTGCACAGCACTTACTGAGAGCAGCAGCGGTGGCTGCGGGCACTGATGAATAACGTCAGAAGCTTAATTTGTCAGTGCCCACAGCAGCTGCTGCTCACAGCCTCTCAGTGAATGTAGTGCAGAGGACGTCAGGAGAACGTCAAACCCGCTGAGAGCCCCTGCACCTGAGCCTTCATGCCATAAGAACAGCAGGGGGAGGAAGAGAAGGGGGAAATTGATGGGGCACAGGGGGTGAGGGGGGGGGATAATTTGTAGACTTGTACACTAGAAAAATTTTCGTTTCATTTCGTTTCGTTTTTTCGTTTTGGAAAAAAATTTCGGTTCGGCAATATTTTCGGTTTAGATTTTTCGGATACATTCGGTATTCGGGTATTCGGGTTGATTTTTTTCGGATACATTCGGTATTCGGGTACATTCGGTAAATTTTTTATTTTTTTGGGGACTTTAGCGATCCTAAAAAATTATGGCCATACCTTTTTTATTAAAATTTCGTAGGGTACCATAAAAAAATCATAATAAAAAAGATACAGTAGTGATGGAAAAAATTGTATCTAACGAAATGTATCTTTTTTATTATGAAATGTTTATTCATTTTTAAACAGGGATCAATTTATGTGAGCGGGTAAACCACTAAAAATGTAGCCGACAATAGTAAAAATGTAGTGTGTGCGTGTTTTTCACTTTTTTATAAAAATTTTTTTAGGTAGTACTACTACTCCCAGCATGGAACACACTCTTCCATGATGGGAGTAGTAGTTACCTGTACTAATTGACAGATCCCCGGGGTCCCTTGCGATCCTCTTGTATAATGTATAGATGCGGCGGATGCTCTCCTATGGTCCCCTGCACTCACGTATATATACACATATTCATATTTCCCGCAGAGCTGTGATTGGCCAGATGTTTCCAGCCAATCACAGCTCTCTGTGAGAAATAGGAATATGTGTATATATACGGCCGTGCAGGGGACCATAGGAGAAAGGCCCCCGCATTCATACATTATACAGGAGCATCACAGCGGGTGTCAGGAGTGATACCCGCAGTGATCTTTCCTTTACTACAAATACTACCACTCCCAACATGGAGTACACTCTGCTCGATGCTGGGAGCTGTAGTACCTGCATTAATAGACAGATCGCAGCGGGTGTCAGAAGTTACACTTGCTGCGATATGTCTATTAATGCAGGTACTACAGCTCCCAGCATGGAGCAGAGTGTACTCCATGTTGGGAGTGGTAGTACTTGTAGTAAGGAACAGATCCCAGGGATGTCACTTCTCCTGACACCCGCTGCGATCCTCCTGAGGTGAATGTCGGGATCAGCTGTTCTCAGGGCTACATCCTATATCTACTGCCCAACAAGAACTTACAGTGACCCTGCAATGTGTATACAGTATACACATTGCTGGCTCACTTAACCCCTTGCTGAGCTGTGCGCTATGCGCAAGCCCAGCAAGGGAAGAGTTAACTTACACTGCTGGACAGTGTAGGTTAACCCTTTGGGCGGTATACACTATATACAGCTATCTATAGATAGCTGTATACAGTGTATACAGAAGACGAAGTCCAGCTTACTTCCCTCGAGTCCCGGGCCGGTCCGTGTAGCTCCGCCCCCTAGTGATGACATTGTTAGGGGCGGAGCTACAGAAGGGAACAAGGCTAGTTTATCTGAAGCTCTGTTCACATTGTACGTTTTGTATAATGTGAACAGACCCTTCTGGCAGTGTCTACCCAGACAGGGAGACTCCAGCTGTTGCTAAACTACAACTCCCAGCATGCCCAGACAGCCAAAGGCTGTCTGGGCATGCTGGGAGTTGTAGTTTTGCACCAATTGGTGGCTCCCTGTTTGGGTAGACATTGCATCATGGGTGCTCTCCCCAGCGGACAGCGCCAAAAATGTCATAACTAATTTTTTGTGTTTTTTTTCTTCTCGTTTCAGATCCGTGTATGCAGAGGATTACTGCGGATTCGATGGATTACGGCGGATTATTTTTTTTTTTACCTTTAATAAAATGGTTAACGAGGGCTGTGGGGGAGTGTTTTTTTAAATAAAATAATTTTTCCAATGTGTTGTGTTTTTTTATTTTTTTTTATTGAATTTTCAGGGTTAGTAGTGGAAGCTGTCTTATTGACGGAATCCATTACTAGGCCAGGGCTTAGTGCTAGCCCCAAAAACAGCTAGCGCTAACCCCCAATTATTACCCCGGTACCCACCGCCACAGGGGTGCCGGGAAGAGCCGGTACCAACAGGCCCGGAGCGTCAAAAATGGTGCTCCTGGGCCTAGGCGGTAACAGGCTGGCGTTATTTAGGCTGGGGAGGGCCAGTAACAATGGTCCTCGCCCACCCTGGTAACGTCAGGCTGTTGCTGTTTGGTTGGTATTGTGCTGAGAATGAAAATACGGGGAACCCTATGAGTTTTTTTTTTTTTATTTAAATATAAAAAAAATAAAAAACGCATAGGGTTCCCCGAATTTTCATTCTCAGCACAATACCAACCAAACAGCAACAGCCTGACGTTACCAGGGTGGGCGAGGACCATTGTTACTGGCCCTCCCCAGCCTAAATAACGCCAGCCTGTTACCGCCTAGGCCCAGGAGCGCCATTTTTGATGCTCCGGGCCTGTTGGTGCCAGCTCTTCCCGGCACCCCTGTGGCGGTGGGTATCGGGGTAATAATTGGGGGTTAGCGCTAGCTGTTTCTGGGGCTAGCACTAAGCCCTGGCCTAGTAATGGATTCCGTCAATAAGACAGCTTCCACTACTAACCCTGAAAATTCAATAAAAAAAAAAAAAAAACACAACACATTGGAAAAATTATTTTATTTAAAAAAAACACTCCCCCACAGCCCTCGTTAACCATTTTATTAAAGGAAAAAAAAATCCGCCGTAATCCATCGAATCCGCAGTAATCCTCTGCATACACGGATCTGAAACGGAAAAAAAACACAAAAAAAATGGTTATGACATTTCTGGCGCTGTCCGCTGGGGAGAGCACCCATGATGCAATGTCTACCCAAACAGGGAGCCACCAATTGGTGCAAAACTACAACTCCCAGCATGCCCAGACAGCCTTTGGAGTTGCAGTTTGGCAACAGCTGGAGTCTCCCTGTCTGGGTAGACACTGCCAGAAGGGTCTGTTCACATTATACAAAACGTACAATGTGAACAGAGCTTCAGATAAACTAGCCTTGTTCCCTTCTGTAGCTCTGCCCCTAATGACGTCATCACTAGGGGGCGGAGCTACACGGACCGGCCCGGGACTGGAGGGAAGTAAGCTGGACTTCGTCTTCTGTATACACTGTATACAGCTATCTATAGATAGCTGTATATAGTATATACCGCCCAAAGGGTTAACCTACACTGTCCAGCAGTGTAAGTTAACTCTTTCTTTGCTGGGCTTGCGCATAGCGCACAGCTCAGCAAGGGGTTAAGTGAGCCAGCAATGTGTATACTGTATACACATTGCAGGCTCACTGTAAGTTCTTGCTGGGCAGTAGATATACGATGTATACCTACGGCTCAGCGTCATCTGTTCTTCCGACTCTGTAGCCCTGAGAACAGCTGATCCCGACATTCACATCAGGAGGATGGCAGCGGGTGTCAGGAGGAGTGACATCTGCTGGGATTTGTCCCTTACTGCAGGTACTAATACTCCCAACATGGAGCACACTCTGCTCCATGCTGGGAGCTGTAGTACCTGCATTAATAGACATATCGCAGCAAGTGTAACTTCTGACACCCGCTGCGATCTGTCTATTAATGCAGGTACTACAGCTCCCAGCATGGAGCAGAGTGTACTCCATGTTGGGAGTGGTAGCACTTGTAGTAAAGGAAAGATCACTGCGGGTATCACTCCTGACAGCCGCTGCAATCCTCCTGTATAATGTATGGATGCGGCGGCCGTTCTCCTATGGTCCCCTGCACGGCCGTATATATACACATATTCCTATTTCTCACAGAGAGCTGTGATTGACTGGAACCATCTGGCCAATCACAGCTCTGTGGGAAATATGAATATGTGTATATATACGTGAGTGCAGGGGACCATAGGAGAGCGGCCACAGGAAGCCTGTAAGTTGCCTAGCAACATATAGAGGGCTACAGTTTGAGACCACTGTACAGTGGTCTCTAAACTGTAGCATTCCAAATGTTGCAAAACTACAACTCCCAGCATGCCCAGACAGCTGTTTGGACATGCTGGGATTTGCAGTTTTGCAATAGCTGGAGGGCTACAGTTTGTGACCACTCTACAGTGGTCTCTAAACTGTAGCCCTCCAGATCTTGCAAAACAACAACTCCTAGCATGCCCACACAGCTGTTTGCTGTCTGGGTATGCTGGGATTTGTAGTTTTGCAACATCTGGAGGGCCACAGTTTGGAGATCACTGTGCAGTGGTCTCTAAACTGTAGCTCTCCAGATGTTGCAAAACTGCAATTCCAAGCAAGCACAGACAGCAAACAGCTGTCTCGGCATGCTGGGAGTTGTAGTTACGTACCTCCAGCTGTTGCATAACTACATCTCCCAGCATGCCCTTCGGCGATCAGTACATGCTGGGAGTTGTAGTTTTGCAACAGCTGGAGGCACACTGGTTGGAAAATACTGAGTTAGGTAACAGAACCTGCAAAAAAGAAAGGGGATGTGCAGTTCACAATTAACTAGCTGAGGTAAGGAGGTTGTAAGGAGGTGTTGGGTAATATAGTAAAAATTAAACATAAACCAACCCCTCAAAGCTAGTATCAGAAAAACTGATACATAAATATAACTGGTTAGATAAATTAAATTAAGACCGTGCTTCAATTATATGATGCAAATAGTATAAAATTTATTAAAATACAAATATAAGCAAATTAAAGCAAATTAAACCTCATTGCACAAGGCCCTTGTGCAGAGGTAATATAAAATAATATCACAACTTAATAAACACTGATTGCTAGCACTATTTTCATAGAGAAGATGATCATCCAGAAGATAATCCAGACAATGATAGAATGTCCTGTATTTAGAGTCCCGTATTTAAAGTCCTGATATGATGATAAGATATAGATATAGTTACCAGCCTGGTGGATGGCACATCCGTGGTCTCCTTAGGACAATAGGTGAGGTCCGCAATAATTGGGTGGTGTACAACCCTGGCATGCGTTACTGCGGCGGTCTGCCTGCCACAGACCAAGATGCAATTAGAATTATGCCGCTCCCAAGGTGCTCGCTGATAGATGGTAACAAGCGGCTTCTGGATACGGACCTCGTGGCGTCCTATGGCGTGTGACGTCACAGGAAATCGGCAAGATTACCTGGATGCTGGATCAGGATAATACGGCTGGCTGGATAAGAACCTTTGGCTGCTTTCGGGCTAGTCTGGAAGTCCTCAGGTAAAACGCGTGAAACGCGTTGGTACTTTACACCAGAGTATATCCTCAATCAGAATATGATAAGTATCAGCTTCCCTTTATATACATCATGTGAGAACCTATCGGATTTTCTTTTTGGCTGAGCATACTGGCTTTAACTTTCGGTGTCATGTGCTAAAACCTGAGATTAATTTACATACAGAGACGGATATATGTGAGTTAATTCTTATATGTGAGTTAATTATATGTGAGTTAATTCTTATACAATATGCAGATACTATATAAGTGATATCAGGCCAATTGTGGTTTTTGAGGTGGTCTGCGATATTGACAGCTTGGTATTAGTGATCGAATCTCTGACCAACTATATATATATTTTCTGCTATTCCTGTGTATGATATTATATTTTACAACTTGTGGAGTACTTACCCTTATACACCAATATTTTTCTATCTCTCTGTATGATATCTCCATCTCCCATACAAGAGTATTAGGTGACAGGACGCATCCACATTAAATAAGTACCCCCCATTGTAGGATTAACCTAGGTGGTAACCCCGCATATCCTCTACCTGAGTATCCACTACTCGCCGACTGGTATATAAATACAAATAGCCTAGGGTATCCAATAACTATCCTATAGCCAGACAGGGCTCCCCAGTGAGATAGTGAGACTCTTTCCCCTCTGTGTTAGATAAGGGCACTCTAGGGACGGTCTAGCTTTAGGTTCCGGAGCGGGGCCGCCCTTATCAGGGCGTTCACTCCGCCTAGCGGCAGGAATAGCTGTAGGGTGGTTATAGGGTAAGTGTTAAGTAGTGGCTGCACGCACCAATTGGAATATACATTTCCCTATAGCACCCTGTCCCATCTTTTCCCTACCTTTTTACCCACCCTTTAGGTAGGTATTCATTTCACAATATTATCTGATTGAGCAATACTCTGAGTGTATTTTTACTATATCTTTTGTAAGACTGCATTTATCACCCATCATTGGGACTGTATGCAGCAATATATATATTTTTTCTATTTTTCAAGTTTTCTTTGTGTGTTGGCCACTGGATCTATAATGGATCCGTTTTAAAATGGATTATTATTAAAGTTTAATGTTTTAGTGTTTTTTCTGTGAATCTGTTTTGAGTACACTAAAATCCTATTATATACAGTGACTTGTTGTCTCAATGTTCCCTGCATATGGAGATGTTGTCGGACCAATTTCCTACAGAACGGTCTAAGGTGGCGTTCGTAGTGAGTCTTCTATCTGGAAAGGCTTTGTCTTGGGCCACACCGCTCTGGGACCGCAATGATCCTGCCACAGACACTGTCCAGTCCTTCTTCGCTGAAGTCCGTAGTGTCTTCGAGGAACCAGCCCGAGCTTCTTCTGCCGAGACTGCCCTGCTGAACCTGGTCCAGGGTAATTCTTCAGTAAACGAGTACGCTATCCAATTTCGTACTCTCGCTTCCGAATTATCTTGGAATAACGAGGCTCTCTGCGCGACCTTTAAAAAAGGCCTATCTAGTAACATCAAGGATGTGCTGGCCGCACGAGAGATTCCTGCCAACCTGCAAGAACTTATCCATTTGGCCACCCTCATTGACATGCGTTTTTCTGAGAGACACCAGGAGCTCCGCCAGGAAAAAGACCTTGATCTCTGGGCACCTCTCTCACAGTATCCTTTGCAATCTACCCCTGTGCCTCCCGCCGAGGAGGCTATGCAAGTGGATCGGTCTCGCCTGACCCTTGAAGAGAGGACTCGCCGTAGGGATAACAATTTATGTCTTTTTTTTTTTTTTTTTTTATTTACATGAGAATTTTATTGAGAAAATTGTACAAATGGAAAGAAATCGTACATAAAATGATAATAACAATCGTAAATTACATCAAGTCACAGTTGTTATATAGACTAGGAAAAAGCCGAATCCAGGCTAATTGTAAATAAAAGTTAGATACACAACTCTGTACAGTAGAATCGATATATTCTAAACATGAACAAAGAATAAAAAGGAAAAGAACTGGATATGAACCATATCAGGGTACTCATCACCACGGTAAGTAAAAGATATATTTGAAGAAAAGTACGGCATTGTACGGCATTGGTATTGGTCATATCTGCACTGTGTTATGGGAACTATTCAACCATATATCCCATCTGGACAGGAAGATGCGGTCATTTCCCAAGGCACACGCTGTTTTATATTCATGCCAGCAGTTCGAGTTAATACTAAATATGATTTCCTTGACCATGGGAATCTTTGCTGTTTTCCATTTCCTAGTGATATTATGTCTTGCTGCTATGAGTGCGTGAGCAACGATGGTCTTATGAAAAAATTAGTAAGCATCAATGCTTATGTTAAGTAAAGCCAGGGCGGGGTTTAATATTATCGGCAGACCACACATCTGAGAGAGGAATCTCCCCAATTTTCTCCAAAATATAATCAGTTGTGGGCAGTCCCACCAAACATGCAAGAAAGAGCCTGAGTTTGGGCATCTCCAGCATGTGTCAGGGGAAGGGGTAAATTGGGCAAGGCGAGAAGGGGTTAAATACCACCTATATAGTAATTTTTTTGTAGTTTCTAGGTGGCTAGCGCACTTGGAGAATTTAGGGACAATAGAGTGAGCCCTATTCCATTGATGATCTGTGAACTCACATTTTAGATTGGATTCCCACTTACTCTTATAGGAGGTGGGAACTTCCAAAGTAGATCTCAAAAGGAAGGCATAGCCCCAAGAAATGTTGTGTCTCACTAGGGATGCGTCCATCAACCAATTAATGAGCGGAGAATTATTGTTTTCTAAGGGCAGTGACACAGATCGCAGTGCATGCCGAATCTGGAGGAATTTGTAAAACTCCTTATGGGGAATATGAAATCTATCATGCAGCGAATCAAATGTCGCACAACCATCACTATCCCAGACCTCAGCAATAGAATGCACACCCTTCGAAATCCAGCTCCGGATGTTGATATCAGGTATGTGAGCCATAAAACTATACATGGATGATTGGAGTACATCAACAGCGCACAACTTGTGTTTAGTAATATAACAATTCCAACTATGAAGAGTGGCCTCTAAAGTGGGGTGTGTGTAGGAAAAACTAGTTTTAAATATGTGTGCCGCAACAAGAAAATGGTTAACAGGGACATCCCCAAGTAGTGATGTTTCCATCGTTACCCACAGTTTGGATGTGTCATGTATCCACAGACTTTTGAGTTGATCTAGGTGGACCACCCTGTAGTAGTGAGAGATTGAGGGACAACCAACACCACCCTCTGTAACGGGGGAAACAAGTGAGCTAATCTTTATCCTAGATTTTCTCCCAGCCCACACAAATCGCATTATGATAGATTGGATCTTTCTCAAATAATGGGGAGGAAGGTAAATAGGAACATTTCTAAACGTATATAAAATTTTGGGTAAGATTATCATTTTGATGGCCGCTATTCTACCCAACCACGAGATGCCCATAGTTGGTAAATTCGCTACCGTGTTATTCAGGTTTTTTAGCAAAGAAGAATAGTTGGCCTCAAATAGTTTACTACATGGGAATGTCAATTGGATACCTAGATAGGTAATAGAGTCTTTAGCCCAGGGGAACGAAAAGCGGGATTTAATAATTTGGGTTACCTTAGAGGGAATACCTAGGTTAAGAATCTGGGATTTGTTAGTATTTATTTTATAATAGGAAATATCCCCAAATTTTTTTTAGGTCTGTACTATATTAGGTAGGGAAGTTAAAGGATCCTTACAGATGATGATGACATCGTCCACAAAGAGACCAATGAGGTGTTCTCGGTTACCCAATTCCACACCCGAAATCAAGGGATTCATTCTAATTGTTTCAGCCAAAGGTTCCATCACTAAGGCAAATATTAGTGGGGAGAGTGGGCACCCCTGGCGGGTTCCATTAGTAATTTTGAAGGGATGTGAGAGAAAGCCAGAGGTGAACACCGAAGCAGAGGGTTGGGAGTATAAAGCCAATATGGCAGACTTAATATGGTTAGTAAGCCCAAATTTAGAGAGGACAGAGCCCAAATATCCCCAGTTCACCCTGTCGAACGCCTTCTCCGCGTCAAGTGTCAGCAGTAAGGAAGGCGTCCGACAGGTCTCCACATGGTGGATCAAATCAATAAAGCGTCTTGTACCGTCCACTGTTTGTCTCTGTTTAATGAATCCAACTTGATCATTTTTAACCAGGGAAGGAAGTATGTGATTAAGTCTATTTGCAATAATTTTGGCGTAAATTTTTAAATCCACATTTAATAGTGAGATGGGGCGGAAATTTTCTGGTTTGTCCGGGGACTTTCCTGGTTTGGGTAAGGTGACTATTATGGCCTTTAGCATTTCGGGTGGAATATAGCCTGTGAGAAACATTTCATTATACAGGGGGAGAAGGTGGGTAGAGAGAATTGTTTGGAATCTTTTATAGTATTCTCCTGTGAATCCGTCGGGCCCAGGGGATTTATTTGGCTTTAAGGAGGAGACTACCGACGAAAGTTCAAGAAGGGTTATAGGACTATTAAGATCTGCTAAAGTTTCCGCCTCCACTGACGGAAGGTGAATAGCGTCTAGAAAAGATTTTATGGAGGGTATTTTGTGTTGAGGCGTATCCCCATCAGATTGTAGATTATATAATTTTTCGTAATATTCGGCCAAAGTGTCAGCTATTTTCTGCGGGTTAACCACTTTCTCCCCGTCGGAAGAGTAAATATATGGGATTTTAGTTTTAGCAGCCTTGGATTTAAAGCGATTCGCCATCAACCTTCCTGCCTTATTGCCCTGCCAGTAGTAATGGGTATTTAGTCTTTTAAGATAGAAATTGAATTTATAGTGTAATAACTGGTATAATTGAAACCGGAGGGAAGATAACTCTTTTAATATATTGGGGTCTCTAGATATTTTATGGTTGTCTTCAAGGTTTTTAATAGTGTTAGTAAGATCTAGCGTCTTGGATAACCTAGATTTTTTCTGGTCAGAGGCCAGTTTGAGACAGATTCCCCTAAAGACTGCTTTATGTGTGCACCAATTGGTAAAGATCGAGGTGTCTGCTGGGTCATTAAGTTGGAAGAACTCATTAAGCTCTTTTTCAATCAGGCTGGAAGAGGCTACGTCTGATAATAGGGAGTTATTAAGTCTCCACAGCGAGACAGTTGGTTTATTAAAATCCTCACTAATAGATATCGTAACTGGGGCGTGGTCTGACCAGCTAATAATACCTATAGCTGAAGAGGACACTTTTTGAAGGAGCCACTTATCCACTATTATTAGATCAATGCGTGAATATACATTGTGTGAGTGGGAGAAAAAGGTATAGTCCCGTTCGTTCGCATGTAAGGTCCTCCAGGAGTCATAAAGATCCTCTTTAAATAGTAGGTTATTAATGTCTGTATTCCTTTCAGCGGGTTTATGAGGATTTTTATCCAATTGCCGGGTTAAGACTTTGTTGAAATCCCCTACTATCAGGAGCGACCCATATTTGTTTTTAGTAATAATATTTAAAACGTGGGCTAGGAATTTGCCTTGCTTTGTATTGGGGGCATATATCGTGACCAGGGTATATTTGGAGTTATTAATTTCACAATTCAACAGAATGTATCTACAATGTGGGTCAAGGATGACATTAATGAGCTTGAAGGCGACAGACTCCTTAATGGCTATTAGTACGCCCTTTTTTTTGGTAGTGTTGGGGGAAAAAAAGATATGCAGAAATTTTTTATTTTTGAGTCTGTGTATATCAGATTCCAATAAATGGGTTTCTTGGGCACACATTATGTCACATTTTAATCTACGGCACTCTGACCAAAACAAGCTGCGTTTAAATGGGCTGTTAAGGCCCTTGACATTTAAAGTGGAGACTTTAAGAACCATTAAGACATATGTGTGTGTTTGCTGTAATATAGTCGCTTATGATTAATATATAGGTAATTCGGGATGATAAAAGGCATTCCCTAGGTGTACAAAGTGACCTCACGCGTGGTGAAGAGTAGAAAGGAGTATCCCTGAAAACAAATACATTGGAAACATAGAAAGAAAATAACAGCAGTAACCAATTTAAATCAAATTGACGTTCGACAAGAACTAGCCATAGCCTTGCGGCAACACTTGGCTTGGGGGGGGGGGGGGGGGGGGGAGGTGATTAATATAGTGAGGGGAAAGGAGTCCGACCCTGAAATACCACAAATTCCACTAACCGCTTGCATCACATTATAGAAGTCAGGTTCAGGCTTCCCCCCCCTTCCCCATAGTCTCAGAATGTGGAGTCATTATCCATCAGCATGCTGTCTCTTGGTGCGTCGTACCTGTAGGGGTCAAAAAAAAAATAAGAGAGAACAGACTGACACCAGAAGGAGCAGCAAAATAAGAGAGAAAAAGAGACCAGATAAGGAAGTAACAGTAGGGTTAGAGAGTCACAAATTAGTAGTGGAAAAGGTCAACTACCGCAGTGGAGGGTCCACCACAATAGAAACAGCCATCTACAAAGGAAAAGGTCCGCGCACACATAGTGGACCCCCTAAGGTGGAGGATGATGGTTGTCTCGGGATCTTGGAGAGTCTCTGGATGAAGTCCCAGGGGAGTTGTGCCCCACCACAGTCCATTCTTGGTGAAGTGGAGGAGGCTTCCTTGTTGGTGATTCTGTCATAGATTTTTTAACCAAGTCCGGGAACCATTTGCCAACTGTTCCAAAGCTTCTTTCGGAGTGAGGAAGGAGGAAGTGGCACCATTTCTACTGACCAAGAGTTTCATGGGGAACCCCCAACGATAGAGGATCCCCTCCTCCCTCAGGATCGTGGTGGAGGTGGAGAAAGCCCTGCAGCGTTTAAGGGTGGCTGCAGAGAGATCAGCGTAAAGGGAGATCTTAGAGAAACGTTCTGGAATCGTTTTAGTTTTTTTTGGCAGCATTCATGACTTCCTCCTTGTAATGGTAGAAATGGATCCTATCTAGGACATCCCTTGGTATGTCTCGAGGCAGCTGCGGTGGTTTTGGGAGTCTATGCACCCTGTCTATAATCATGTCTCGTGCATCAACACTCGGAGTCAGGATGCTAAAATAGTCCATGAGGAACTCTCTTAGTTCCGAATTAGACACTTCCTCTGATATTCCTCTAAAGCGGATGTTATTCCGTCTTGACCTGTCCTCCAGGTCTGAGATTTTGAGTTGTAAGGCATGCATATCATCAGTAGTATCATTCTGTATATCGACTAAAGCATTGTGCGCTTCTGTAAATTTCTCCATTTTGTCTTCAAGATGGGCTGTGCGGTCACCCAGTTGGGACACTTCTTTGGTTAATGAGCTCAATGAGGACATAAAGTCTTTTTGCAAGGATTCCCTGAATTCCTGGAACAGGGAACGGATGGTATTTTCATTCCCAAGGGGCAGAACCGAATTATCCTTATTGTCCTTCGCTAATGTGTTGCCAGATGCCATTATGGGAGAAGGCAGGGATTTGATTTGCAGCGGTGCAGGTGAATGTTCAGAAGTAGTCTTCAAGCACTCCGAGTAGGAGGAAAACTTAGATGGAGGTGTATTATCGAGCTGGGAGTCTGGTATAACAAATGATGTCAAAGGTGACTCAAGTAGTTCAATATCAGATGAAGCTGGAGTGGATGGTTTATTCCGAAGTGAATAGAATTCCGTCAGCTTGAGAGGGGTTTGTTTCTTTGCCCTTTTATTAGGCATACTTTGAAGTGCAAATATTAATAAGTGCTAATCCAGTATATAAATGATGCATTTAGGGTCCACTGAGAGTAGATAAACTTCTTGCTGATAATGCAGGAGACAGTATCCTGGTGAACAGAACTGGTGTCACAGACTGGACAATGAGAAGTCATACAGTCAAGTATATAACAAGATATCAGTGGCAGATACTGATGCACTAAGTGGGTAGTGAAGCATTGAATTTGAAGAGCTTATAAACCATACAATACAGTTCAGGGGGTACAGTTAGAAGACCAGGAGTATATATTTCCCCAGGCAATGCTGACGGGGAGTTCTCTCAGTAAATGCAGAGGTGAAATGTCATAGCATGGAGTTTAGGCTCCCCCCGCTGGTGAGTTGTAAGTACTGCAGAAGAGTAGGAAGATTATATTCACAAGAGTCTGTGTGTAACTTAGAGATATGGAATGCTTCGGGGAGTTTGTCCAACTGTGTGCAAGGTCAGCTCTGTTGGAGCAGGTAAGCTGTAGCAGAGTTAAGTTAGTGATCAGCTTCCTTAGGTTTATAGTTCCAAAATATAGATAGCTCTCAAGTGCAGGGAGATGGCTATTTAAATAACTGCTAGTAGTTAGAGTTTCTGCCTCACACCCCTCAGTGCAACGGCCGAGGGAGCTCAATTATATGTTGAAGGTGTCTGAGTTTGTGTTGCAGCTGCAGTCAGATATGAGCCCCTTACATGGGTCAGTGGGAGCAGGGAGTCTGTAATGGCGCCCAGTGTCTTTATATGAGCGCCTCTCTGCAGGGGAGATTGCAGGTATGTGGCAGTGTAGTGCTGGCCCCCTCCGGGAGTGTTATTAAGCCTCGGGGCCTCAGGAGCAGTGCGGGAGATCACTGGTGTCTGAGACACTGTTAGACAGGGCAGCAGCAGTTGTGGTGGGGTTAACTGACCTCCG
The DNA here is from genome assembly GCF_029499605.1 of Hyla sarda. NCBI lineage: Eukaryota > Metazoa > Chordata > Amphibia > Anura > Hylidae > Hyla > Hyla sarda. The sequence goes on along the minus strand of NC_079192.1, from coordinate 352,986,812 downwards.
TTCATGCACTCCTTTATGTTGCTGGGTCTGCACGTGAGGAGGGGAGGCCCTCCACTTCCTCAGGTCTCGCCAGAGTCCGGGGTTCCGCTCGCTGTCTCCTCCGATGGGTCAGGAACAGGTAGGTGCTCCTGGACGCCCTCAGGATATGCTTGTGCGCCTGGCCCTCGGTGCTTGCCGCCAGGAGTCCTCCCTCTCAGTCACTGACCGGAGGGGCGCGGGGCAGGATGTAAGATGGCGTCCGTCCCCGCCTCAGGGTCCCACAGCAGCGCAGCGCTTAAAGTCTGGATATCTTCGCGGATATAGCACTTCTCCAGCTGGAAATTGGCAGCGGAGGTCAGGGAGACCAGGGAAGGGGATCAGCCCCTCGATTATTGCAGTTGTCCGCCGATTTGAGCCGCTTTATACAGGGTACAGAGGAGAGATACTAAGAGCACATCTTCTCTCTTCAGCGGTTAGTTCCGCCCCCCCAATTTATGTCTGTACTGCGCTAGTACCGAACATTTCTTGGTGGATTGCCCTATTCGTCCTCCACGTCTGGGAAACGCACGCACGCACCCAGCTCACGTGGGTGTGGCGTCTCTTGGTACGAAGTCTGCTTCTCCACGTCTCACTGTGCCCGTGCGGATTTCTCCTTCTGCCAACTCTTCCTTCTCTGCCGCGGCCATCTTGGACTCTGGTTCTTCTGGAAATTTTATTCTGGCCTCTTTGGTGAATAAGTTCTGCATCCCGGTGACCCGTCTCGTCAAGCCGCTCTACATTTCCTCGGTCAACGGAGTTAAATTGGACTGCACCGTGCGTTACCGCACAGAACCCCTGCTCATGAGTATTGGACGGCATCACGAAAAAATTTAACTTTTTGTTTTGCCCAACTGCACCTCTGAAGTCCTCCTTGGTCTGCCATGGCTCCAACACCACTCTCCTACCCTTGATTGGACCACCGGGGAGATCAAGAGCTGGGGGGCTTCTTGCCATAAAAAATGCCTCACGGCCTATCTGGACTATACTGTGTCTCCTCCTCATAGCCCCCGTCCTGGTAACACTTTGCCCCGTGCTCAGCTTCACCCTCTTCCCCCCCTCCCCACTCCCATGCCTTCTGGTTTGCCCGCTGTTGATGAGGTTTCCCGGGACTTCTCCACCATCTGGAAAGAGACTCAAAAATCCCTCATACAGGCCTCATCCCGGATGAAGAAACATCCCGACAAAAAGAGGGGGAGACCTAAGGGGGGGGGGGGGGGTACTCTTACGCCGAGCGCTCCGGGTCCCTGCTCCTCCCCGGAGCGCTCGCGGCGTCCCTCTCTCTGCAGCGCCCCGGTCAGACCCGCTGACCGGGAGTGCTGCACTGACATATGAAACCCTCTTGGGTACTGCGAATGTCTGCTCCTGACTCATCCTGTGTCTTTCAGGAACTACTTGCCTCCCTGATGCCTCAGGCCTTGGGCCTTCAATTTTGGGATGTTTAGCAGTAGCTAAATACATGCTTAATGCAAATTCTAACATTGATCTTTAAATGTAAGGGGTTGGTTTTGAAACCCTCTTGGGTACTGCGAATGACTGCTCCTGACTCATTCTGTGTCTTTCAGGAACTACTTGCCTCCCTGATGCCTCAGGCCTTGGGCCTTCAATTTTTGGATGTTTAGCAGTAGCTAAATACATGCTTAATGCAAATTTACACATTGATCTTTAAATGTAAGGGGTTATGAAACTCTCTTGGGTACTGCTCCTGACTGCTCCTGGCTCATCCTGTGTCTTTCAGGAACTACTTGCCTCACTGACGCTTCTGGCCTTGGGCCTTTAATTTTTGGAAGTTTAGCAGTAGCTAATACATGCTTAATGCAAATTTCAACAATGATCTTAGTTGTTATTCTTCTTTCCTGGCAAATAATTGCAATCCCAGATCCCTATCGCGAACGGGGTTCAGCGGGTTACCTGCAGTTGTCGGTTAAAGATAGACACACGCTGGTCTGTTCAGTGTTTTATGCGTGCAGCCCCGGACATCTGATGGCCGCCAGCCTGGATCGGAGTCTGGTATGGTCACTATCTGCACCCGGATCATAGTGGAGACAGGGTAGACCCCAAGTAAGCAGGGGAGTTTGACCTGTGTGGATTTGTGGCAGTCAGGGATATATTGAGCTTTTCTGCAGTGAAGGATAGGAAGTTTGAAAATTATTATGGGCTATTTAGTCCCTCACATGGAGGAAACCTATCTTTAAAGTGTGGTTTTTGTGGGAACCATAACAGTACCAAGGCTATCATCAATGTATACACACGGAGTGAAAAGGGGCCATCGTTGAGGAAGAAAATAATTGTATTTATTAGCCCACTTCATATCATATGGGCATTCCCTGCTGTATTTTGATATTCAGGAAGTGGAACTAAATCTGGAGGTCATATCAAGGACCTTGGCTCTATTGTTCACCAAATACATCTTTGGAGACTAGATACGAAGATGAATCCCACAGAAACTATATTGCACACCAACTAACCCTGCTTGCTATATGCTATATGTTTTATGTGCCTATCCTGTTTCTTACACATTGAATAGAATAAGGTATATTTCTCCACTGTGTATCCGGGGTTTAAGTATAACCCCTGATGAACCGTGGACTTATCTAACCCACGGGGAAACGCGTCGGGTTTGACAAGGGTGTTAAATAGGGGATTGACCCTGAGGGAATTTACCCTGTTTTGAGTCTTTATATACTGTAGACCAATGACTCTGTATCCATTTTATAGTTAATATAGGTTTTAACTGGATGAAATAAAAGTTGTTAAATTTTAGCTATTGTGGTTGGTTTTGAGTTAGTAATTAGCTAAATTGGATTTATGTTCCATATATCAGTGATTTGTTGTGTCATAACACACCTGTTGCCTACTCCTGACTGCTCCTGTGTCTTTCAGGAACTACTTGACTTCATGATGCTTCTGGGCTTGGGCCTTTAATTTTAGTATTTTTGAAATACATACATACATGCTTAATTTAAATTTCAACATTTATGGTGCAATGTATGGGGTTATTAAACACTCTTGGGTAGTGTTTTTTTCGAATTTTCTGATAATTATCACAGTAATAAACTTGAATTTTCCAGAATAATAACCATTACACCATTGAACGCTTGATGCGTGTTATTTTTTAAGTAAAATTTTCTAAAAAAGACAGAGAGGGATGAACTCTGCTTCTTTATTTCATAAAAAATTCTTTCATAGAAGAATGTCTTTTGGTGGTCCACCGTACTGCATTATAGAGTCTTCTGGACTCTTGGATATGCACTTGTTCTTAAACAAAGGTACAAAAACAAAAAATGGCCGTTCAGGGCTATGGAGACGTTGCGCCTACATCTTACGGCCACATGAGCCCTGTGGGTGCTTGTGAGATTAGGTCCTTTGTACTCTGTCCGGGACACAAATTTTGACTTAAATTTCAAATAAAAAAAATCACACATTTCAATGGTCTCCTCATGCTGCAGCCAACTACAGGCTGCGTCATTCTGGTAATATATAGAGAGCACCCGCTGTCCTAAATTTTCGTTAAAATTTTTCGTTACTTCCGGTAGCCGGAAGGGAGACGGAGCTCCCGCTCACCACTATCGCACCCGCAAAGTACCAGCACCGGCCCCGCTCCCTGTACGTACCGGACTGCCCCAGGACACGCCAGCACTGCCAGGGACTCTGTATTCGGCCCACCCGGACATCGGGATCGCACGGCAGCAGGGAGTCTCAGGTGCGGCCGCACGCAGCTCCAACCCGCCGCCATCTTCCTCTCTACAGCGGGCAGGAGACCGCGCCACAGGAGGGGAGCACAGCAGCTCTGCGATCAGGAGGGGATCCCGGAATTACACAGAAGGTATCTCTGGGGTGCACAGCAACTGTACCTACTCTCACGACTTGGTCACCTCTTCCACTATCTGGGAGCCACTGCTGGAACTGTTATATAACCCTGTTGCGCCCCTGGGTGCTGTGCCCTGCCCTTTGACCAGTCCTGTCCTGGGTGAAGACAGTATAAGGGACATTCTCCATTTAGGCTCCTGCTGCCTATTATATTATATCTCTTGGTGGTGATCCACAGCCAATACACAGACTGCATACTTACCTTCAAGGGTCCAGATTACTAGGAGTTATATTCATATATAGATCTGGTGGTTCCTGATCATCTTTATTTTCCTCACTGCTGCAATTCACAGTACTTGCTCTGGAGGGAGCTCTTATCACAACCATCCATTGAACGTTCTCCCACACTGGTAGGATCCTCCTGTCCTCACTCCAGCAATATTGTTGAGCCTATGGACCGCTATATTACCAAGGGTCAAGCACGGGACCCGGTGGGTGGCCTGAAGGCCTCACAAGTTAACCCCCCACTGGCTGTGTCCTCGCAACAGACAATAACTGCAGGTGTAAACTTTCCCTCTGAAGGGATGGAGGTGACAGGCAGCCAACTGCTTTTTTCCCAAACTGCACCTGATCAAGACACCTCTACCCCGCCTCCACATCACCCCCCAGCCACGGGGGGGCCGGCAGATGCTATATAGAACTGTCCCGCTGACCTTCAATCTCTGGCGGCTGCCCTAATGCAACTGATCGCCCCTACTATACAGAACACTGTGAAGGACACGATTCACTCGTCATTATCTCAATTGCAGTCTGCAGTGCAAGATCATGATATCAGGTTGGGAGAGGCGGAAAAACGTATAACTACCTTGGAGGAAGTGAATGGAGGGCTAGTCGCCAGAGTACGGCAAGTGAAAAAAGACCTATGTAACGTCAGCGAGAAACTAGATGTCTTGGAAAATAGATCCAGGCGTAACAATCTCCGCCTGGTGGGGGTGAGTGAAACTCTCCTACATTCTGATTTACAAGCATTCTGCGAAGGTGACCTCCCTAAAGCTCTGGGATTACAACACAAGTGCCGAGTTGAGAGGGCACATCGTCTGGGACAATTACAGTCCAGCCGCTCGAAAGCTCCAGATGACGCTGCTTCTCGCCCACGCCAGGTAATCCTGAAGTTGCTGGATTACAACGACAAGATTGAAATCCTAAAGGCTTTCCGAAAGCGCACCTCCCCATTGACTTATCGCAACAAAAAAGTTTTGATTTTTGAAGATTTTTCAGCAGAAATTACCAAGCGCCGCAAGGCTTTCAGCACCGTATGCACGGCATTGTACAGGGCGAAGAAGCGCTTCTCCCTGCAATACCCAGCCACTTTAAAAGTCTTTTTGCCAGATGGCTCCTACAGATCCTTTCAGACCCCAGAGGATGCTTCGACCATGCTTCAGGAACTGCTAACTCAGACTACTGATCGACCTCAGACTCCCACCCCACGCTCCTCAACACCCCCGGTGGGCATGGGTGAAACATCTTCCAGGTCCCACCGCCGCCGGGACGATAGAGCTCGGTCGCCGTATGACCATGTGAAAAGGAGGAAGTCGCCAAATCGACGCAGCAGGAGCCGCAGCAGCCGATCTTCTTCCCCGGACTGAGGACTGATTGTCTTTCTCTTGTTATGACATTTGCTCAGGGGTGGTAGTACAGGTAGGAGAGGAGACAGATGGGGATCCAGTTATATCAGTTATTAATGTTCGTGGGTTATGGGTCCTGTATTCCTGTCATTGATGTGAGTAGTCCGGGGCAAATTTGCTGATGCGCTGGGTACTCTAGGGACCCAACACTAGGTACTGTCTTTGCAGTGAAAAGTTACTGCTAGTTAAGTTATTCACAAGATATCATGGGGTGGCCACTGTCCATTGTTCAGCGAGGTGGGGGCGGGAGTACTGGCCTCGCTATGTGTCCGAAAAAAGAGAAGTCTCATACCACCCTGATGGCGTCCATAGTGTCATCCTGGACGCCTCTATATGGTGGATTGTTCTTAATATTGTTTATTTTTCTGATGTTATTTGTTTCTTATTTCTTTTCCATCTTCCTTCACATTCTCTGTGCTGATCTGGTCCGATTGTTTCTCCTCTCTGCTGTACCGCACTCTGTTCCACTACTGTCCTCAGTACAACTTCCTGAACTACTCTCATCCTCATCGCACCACCTGCTGCTGTGTCTGCCGCTCCCACTCTTTTTCTCCACATGCTGGGATGTCCCTGGTGAGAGAACGAATATCATCTGTTATCATCTGACCTCCTGTGCCTATGGGGACAGGGGGCTATTGTAATCATGTGTAGAGTCATTTCATGGAATGTTAAGGGCCTGAAGTCGCCACAGAAACGTATGTCCATTCTGAGGTATCTCAAACGTCTCCGCCCCGATATTGTATCACTGCAAGAGACGCATCTCATGGAGGGTGATTATCAGAGGATGCGCAAACTATGGGTGGGACAGGTAGTAGGCTCGCCTGCAGTAGATGGCAAGTCTGGGGTGTTAACACTAATACACAAGGCTTTTCCCTGCAGACTGATTTCTCACGTACATGACGCTGAGGGTCGTATATCCCATATCACACTTGAACAGGAGGGTCAGACGTATGATGTTTTTAATGTATACGCGCCTAATGATGATAATGCTTCTTTTTTCACCTCTTTAACAGATACTATCAATCGCGTTGCAGGTCCGCTCACTTTACTGGGTGGAGACCTCAACACGGTGGCGAACCCAATGTTGGATAGATCTGGGACATCGAACCCGCCAGTGGTCATCCGTCAAAGTGACAAGGTTCTCCCCCCTCTACTCGACCAAACCAGTATGCAAGACGCCTGGCGTCACATTCACCCTGACGCTCGTGAGTACACTCATTTCTCCCACGCACACAACACGTGGTCCCGGATTGACTACTTTCTGGTGAGCCCATCCCTGTGCTCTAGAATACTGGAGGTACACATCCAGGAGATGGTCTTGTCTGATCATTCCCCTGTGACTTTAGACATCATGCCAACCAGTCCCAAGGGCACTGATTTCCTTTGGCGATTCCCGACCTATTTACACACTGATGACTCGTTCTTGGACCTGCTACGGGGGTGGTGGGTGGAGTTTGAGACTGACAATGCAGCTCACAGGGACACGGCAGTTTTATATTGGGAAACAGCCAAGACAGTGGTCCGTGGAAAAATCATGATGTATTGCTCCTCCTTAAAACGTAAGACCAGGGAGGGTTTCGAGGCTGCTAGTGTGAAGTTATCTGATGCGTACTCTCGCTTTGTTGGCTCCCCCACTCCGCCTAACAAATTGAAATGGCAGGAAGCTCGATCTAACTATGAGTTATGGCTTGATAGGAGGGAACGGATATATAGGTCCCACATAGAAACGGATTTTTTTAAATATGGTAACAAATCGGGACGGCTGTTAGCTAGGTTAGCTAAAGCGACGCTAGCCCCATCCCATATCCTGGCATTACGTGACCCACAGGGTCAGACTAAACATGGCCCACGTGAGCTGAACCATATCTTGTGTTCTTATTATACCGATTTATATGCGGCACCCCGAGACTCCTATGGAGAGGGCGAACGATTTCTTAATTCACTGACTTTGCCGTCTCTGTCGGACGAACAGCGTCAGGTACTGGACGCTGAAATATCGGAGGAGGAAGTACGTCAGGCAATAGGCTCCCTATCTGGGGGCAAGGCCCCGGGACCTGATGGTTACCCGGGAGAATTTTATAAGGCATTAAAGGACAAACTATCCCCCACCCTGACGGCTTACTACAACAACATTTATAGTACGGGAAGTGTTTCCCCGACTGCCAAATTGGCATACATCAAGGTATTACCCAAGTCGGGGAAAGACCCCCTGGACCCTGGCTCCTACCGTCCCATTTCCCTCATCAATCAGGATGTGAAAATACTCTCTAAGATATTGGCAGATAGATTGGCTCGGTTTTTGCCTCATTTAGTGGGGGATCACCAGGTTGGATTTGTAAAATCCAGATCTGCGGTAACTAATATACGTAAGGTGCTGGCGGTGATGGATGGGATCCGGGGTCAGTCGCAGCTGGACACCCAGCCTTCACTGTTGACGCTTGATGCCGAGAAGGCTTTCGACAATGTCCGCTGGGACTGGCTGGGACTGGTCTTATCTAAATTCGGGATCAGTGGGAAATTCAACTCCTTTTTATCCGGCCTTTACGATGGTCTAACTGCCAAGGTATCAACCCCAGGCTTCCTATCTCCCCCTATCCCGCTGTTGAGGGGCACAAGACAGGGCTGCCCATTATCCCCCTTATTGTTTGACTTAGCTATCTAGCCCCTGGCTCGAGCACTTTTATCGGGTGATGTATTTGAGGGGATCATGGTAGGCTCCAGGGAATTACGACTTTCCATGTTTGCGGACGATGTCCTACTTTATCTCAATAATCCTGTGCGAGATGTAGTTAAAATATTGGAATTTCTAACGGAAGTAGGTCAATTCACGGGTTATAGGGTAAATGCAAGCAAAAGCATGCTGTTACCTCTGGGTACTGGGACTCCTATAAACTTACTCTCCGCGGGAGACTTGGGGGTGACAGTAACAATGTCTCATATCACCTATCTGGGGATCCGCATAGGGCGCACGTCAGACACCCTCTATAAATTAAATTACGCCCCCATTCTTAAAAAGATTTCATTGGAACTAAAACGCTGGGAAAATTTACCGCTATCTTTTCTGGGACATTGTCACCTGGTCAAGATGATTAGCTTTCCTCGCCTCCTAAACCCTCTCCAAACGCTGCCTATACTTTTGCGACATGTTGATATTCGTCAACTTAATGCTGATTTCACCCGCTTTCTATGGCAGGGGAAACGCCCACGAATTGCCCTACAAAAACTCATGCTGAGCAAGGCGGAGGGGGGAGTCAACTTCCCGAATGTGCGGGGATACAATTTGGCGTGCTTATTCCGGCATGTAAGGGACTGGCTGCATGGCACAACCTATTACTCTAATATATTGGTAGAACGAGCATTGGTCTCTGAGTGCGTTACTTCACACATCGTATGCTAAGTTGCCTCCTATGGTCAAGTCTTCTATCTTGTTACGAGACACTATAGTGGCTTGGAGGGAAGTGCGCAAGCTGTATCGCCTTCCCTTTCTCCTTTCTAAACACATGCCCTTTAGAGGCCACCCCGAACTGCCCCACTGTGTCACCTCTCACTGGTTACGACTTTGGGAATCTAGGGGGCTACTGACGGCGGGTCACCTTATCGACAAGAACAATACACATTGGCTTTCACCCGGGGATATCTTAAGGACCTTTGGTTTACCCCAGTCACATTTACTCTATGCCAACCAACTGTACTCCTTCTGCTCGTCCAGGTTGAGAGATCTATCAGGGGAAGCTGTCGATCACCCCCTTGACCATGTTATTGGCCTGGAGCCGAGGAGGGTGTCTATTTCTTCGCTCTACTCCTCTTTTCGGAATAGACTTATTAAACTGGACCCGCAGAAACTGTTCCCCACATGGGAACGCTGGACGGGGGACACGAATATACACAATATAATTTTGTCGGGTTGGGGTTTAGTGCGCAAACACATCATCAACGAGAGATGGAGGGAGACTTATTACAAATTATCTCACGCAGCTCTTTACGGATTTAATATCCTACCCTCACCCACATTTCCTGATGGACTCACGAGTTGTCCTAAATGTACCACACCCTTGACTAATCTATATCATGGAGTTTGGAGTTGTCCGGACACGGCTGACTACTGGCGGATGGTATGTACTTATATACATGATAAGTGGAGGGTTACTCTCCCTTTCACACCTCAGGCCCTGCTCTTTCACTAATTTAGGCCACCGGAGGGAGGGGGGGGGGAGGCTAGACATATACCACATATCATTCATGTAGTGCTACTGGTGGCTTTGCGGTGTCTCTTTTTGAGGTGGTTGGAACAGCTGATTCCAGACTTAAGCTTATTGATAACCCAATTGAAGGTTTATATGGGGGTAGACCGTTTAGATGCAGAACGCCATCGCAACTCAGGAACAAAGAAGTTCTTCTCTAAATGGAAGTCCTTTATTGTAACACACTTTGATTCCCAGGGGATAGCTGACATAGTTAGACCCTTCAGACACACAGAGTGGTTGTCACGATGCCGGCTGGCAGGTAGTGGATCCTCTGTGCCAGAGAGGGATTGGCGTGGACCGTGCTAGTGGACCGGTTCTAAGCCACTACTGGTTTTCACCAGAGCCCGCCGCAAAGCGGGATGGTCTTGCTGCGGCGGTAGTGACCAGGTCGTATCCACTAGCAACGGCTCACCTCTCTGGCTGCTGAAGATAGGCGCGGTACAAGGGAGTAGGCAAAAGCAAGGTCGGACGTAGCAGAAGGTCGGGGCAGGCAGCAAGGATCGTAGTCAGGGGCAACGGCAGAAGGTCTGGAAACACAGGCAAGGAACACACAAGGAACGCTTTCACTGGCACTAAGGCAACAAGATCCGGCAAGGGAGTGCAGGGGAAGTGAGGTGATATAGGGAAGTGCACAGGTGAACACACTAATTGGGACCACTGCGCCAATCAGCGGCGCAGTGGTCCTTTAAATCGCAGAGACCCGGCGCGCGCGCGCCCTAGGGAGCGGGGCCGCGCGCGCCGGGACAGAACAGACGGAGAGCGAGTCAGGTAGGGGAGCCGGGGTGCGCATCGCGAGCGGGCGCTACCCGCATCGCGAATCGCATCCCGGCTGGCAGCGGAATCGCAGCGCCCCGGGTCAGAGGACGTGACCGGAGCGCTGCCGCGGGGAGAGTGAAGCGAGCGCTCCGGGGAGGAGCGGGGACCCGGAGCGCTCGGCGTAACAGTGGTATATTTTGGAGCTCCTAAAGGGCACTTTGGGAGCGCTACAGCTTCCGGACAGCTAGGAGCTGATGGATCAATGAATCTAGATGACAAATGGACTCCCACGGGAGTCGAGGGGTGAAGGAAGGGGATTATTTGGTTCTTTATTATTGCTACTCTTAGAACAGTTTATTATATTGTCAATTTTGTATGATTATAATTTTGTTTTGCAAAATGGTTAATAAAAATATATTATAAAAAAAAAAAATTTTCGTTAACATTTTTTGTCTTTTTTATTAGGGATTGTGAAGCTTTGGTGCGTACTCATGCATCAGCCAACTCCAGCCTGTGTCATTCAGGCAATATATGGTTTACTGATGGCGCTGCTGGGCCTGGGTCTGGGAATTTCAAATTTTCTCATAGGTAGCACCTGCTATCCAAAAGTCTTCTTCATAAATTTCTACAATTGTTGTGTTTTTTGGGGGGATTCTGAAGCCCTAGTGTGTACTCATGCATCAGCCAACTCCAGGCTGTGTCATTCAGGCAATATATAGGTAGCACCCGCTGTCCTAAATATTCTTAAATATTTTTTAAAAATGGTTGTTTTTTCTATTGGATTCTGAAGCCCTGGTGTGTACTCAATGCTGCTTCCTGCTATACTCTGTCAGCCCGTTGGTCCTGTGACAGTGTGCTACTCCGCCTCCACATCCTCCACTGTGTCTTAAGCCTCCACTGCCGGAACAAGTCTCAGTGGCCCTTCAGCATACCATGTGTGCAGGGCACGGCGGTGTCACGCTGTTCTTCACATGGTTTGCCTTGGCGAAAAGTCTTGGAAACAATGGCCTACATCTCACGGCCACATGAGCCCTGTGAGGGCTTCTTGGATTTGGTCCTTCGTACACACACGCTGGGGTCCGGGACACTCAAAGTTTGTTTTAAATTTCAAATAAAAAAATGATGGCGCTGCTGGGCCTGGGTCTGGGAATTTCAAATTTTCTCATAGGTAGCACCCGCTATCCAAAATCTTTTTCAAAAATTTCGAAAATTGTGGTGTTTTTTGGGGGGAATTGTGAAGCCCTGCTGTGTACTCGTGGATCAGCCAACTCCAGGCTGTGTCATTCAGGCAATATATGCTTTACTGATGTTGCTGTGGGGGCTTGTTGGATTTGGTCCTTCGTACCTACACGATGGGGTCCAGGACACTCAAAGTTTGTTTTAATTTTCAAATAAAAAAATTATGGCACTGCTGGGCCTGGGTCTGGGAATTTCAAATTTTCTCAGAGGTAGCACCCGCTATCCCAAATCTTTTTCAAAAATGTCTTAAATTGTGTTGTTTTTTGAGGGGAATTGTAAAGCCCTGCTGTGTACTCCAGGCTGTGTCATTCAGGCAATATATGGTTAACTGATGCCGCTGTGGGGCCTGGGTCTAAGAATTTTAAATGTTCTCATAGGTAGCACTCGCTATCCAAAATCTTCGGTTTAAATTTCTTAATTCATCTTTTAATCTTAGGGATTGTGAAGGCCTAGTGCCTACTCATGCTGCTGGCAACTCCGGCTGTGCCATTCATCCACTATATGGTGTCATCATGCTGCCAACACCTCCACGCTGTGCCATTCAGCCACTATATGGTCTCCTCATGCTGCCAACACCTCCATGCTGTGTCATTCAGCCACCATATGGTCTCCCCATGCTGCCAACATGTCCACACTGTGTCATTCAGCCACTATATGGTGTACTCATGCCACCAACACTTCCACCCTGTGCCATTCAGCCACTATATGGTCTCCTCATGCTGCCAACACCTCCACGCTGTGTCATTCAGCCACTATATGGTCTCCTCATGCTGCCAACATGTCCACACTGTGTCATTCAGCCACTATATGGTGTCCTCATGCTGCCAACACATCCAGGCTGTGCCATTCAGCCACTATATGGTCTCCTCATGCTGCCAACACCTCCATGCTGTGTCATTCAGCCACTATATGGTCTCCTCATGCTGCCAACATGTCCACACTGTGTCATTCAGCCACTATATGGTGTCCTCATGCTGCCAACATCTCCATGCTGTGCCATTCATCCACTATATGGTCTCCTCATGCTTCAGCATCATCCAAGCTGTGTCATTCAGCCACTATATGGTGTCCTCATGCTGCCAACACCTCCACGCTGTGCCATACAGCCACTAAATGGTCTCCTCATGCTGCCAACACCTCCATGCTATGTCATTCAGTCACTCTATGGTCTCCTGACACTGATGCCACCACCAGGCTTTGTCATTGTGCTGCTGTGCGGCAGTGATTCTAAAAGCGATGCCAGTAATCTGCATGTTATTCTGAATAACAGTATTATTTCCCTACCCCAGCACACTCCATTTGTGTTTTAGAACACAGCAAAGTGTTCTATACCTCTATAGAGGCTGTATGTAGGCTAGAAATAGTCTTTTCTAATATAGATTCGCCACGAAAAAATTCGGATCAAAATAAACTTTTTCGGAAAATTTGGCAAATCGGCCGAATCGAATTTTTTAAAAGTTCGCTCATCCCATAGTTTATGTGCAGACTGCAGACCTTTAGACTCTAAGGTCTGTAGAAGACCCTAGGGTGCAATGCTCTGCAGTCTGCACATACCCCTCATGTGTATAGCAGTGTGAGTGTGTGTATGCACATTCCTATACAGGTGGGGTATGTGCATAGCATCACACCCTAGTCTGTAGTACAGACTAGGGTGTAAATACTCTGCACATACACACACTGCTATACACATGGAGGAGGGGTATGTGCAGACTGCCGAGCATTGCACCACAGTGTCTATGCTATACACATGGGTGCAATGTTCTGCAGTCTGCACATACACCCCTTATGTTTATAGTAGTGTGTGTGTGTGTGTGTGTGTGTGTTTGTGTGGTGACCCAGTACAGGAGTTGCTGCCCTGTCAGACGGACTCTATTTCAGTGAACCTAGGGCCCCCTTTCACCTATGTTCCCTTAAAAGTACTAAGTGCCTATGTTATCCAATGTATTGTGTATATATTGTTATGTGCCTTTAAATACTGTTTTCATGTGTTGTAATCAAGGAAGGCACCAGTGATTAAGTGACTATAGGGTGACCTATGGGACTCCTCCAGAGTCTCCCCCATGTAAACCCTGGGAGGAGCTAGTTCAGTCTCTTTAGTTCCTGCTAAGCTGAGATACAGAACAGTAAAGTCCAGAGAGAGTCTGGTGTCCTGAGGAGGCCTAAAGCCTACCACGCAGCCACGTATCCACAAGTCCACTACCCCACAGGTGAACATCAAAACCTGGTAAGCTACATACGGGGTGAAGTAAGTCTAGTCAAGTCAGTCTGTATACAGTCAGCGTGGTCCTGCAGCAAATTGTGCAAATCCACTATAAGTCCCAGTGAGCCCTAAGTTACTGGTCACCTCCTTGGGCCTAACTGAGCTGTCAAGATGATTACACCAGTCTAACTCAGTAAAGCTGCGTTGTTCCGTAACTTGGCATTGGAGTCATTATTTGCCCCCTCGCTTAGCCCAGGATCCAGTGGTATACCTTCGGGTGGTGTAGAGGTTAAACCACACCCTGGCATCATGAACAAAGGGGTTAATGCCATCTGCCCCTAGGGTAATACCATCTCCCCTCACCACAACTTTTGGGGTCCTACGAACAGGATACGGGTGTGCGCCTTATGCAAAAAGTACCCCCCCCCCAGTCTGAACTGTGTCCAGTAAGTAAAACGTGCGACAAAAAAGTAAAACTCGTGCGACAAAAATTGCACCAGAAAGTGTACGGAACGTTGTCAGTGAAAAAAGTGTTTATTGCGAGGCGCTTGTGAAATAGAGAGGGAGGTAAAGAAAAGTCTGTTATCTGCCATTGTGAACTGTGTAAAGGTTGTACCTGAAAGAGTTAATCTGGTGCAGAGTTTCCCGCGAACGCGAGCGGTCGCAGCTCCACCCACGTCAGTCCCCAGCAGTGACTCATCTTAAATGCAGCGAGAAGGAACCGAAAGACAGCCCTGTGTTGCAAAGGGGAAGACTTTCCTGACCGGACCCAAACAGGAAGTTCCCTGGGTGCAGCAATCTTGGAAGTTCCGGCTGCTGTGCTCATCTCCGGCTGTCACCCGCAAGTCGGTGCTACAGTGCAAGCTCTGCAAACTGATTGTCAAAACCAAGTCTCCGGTACCCTGGATCTGTCACTACTGTCTCCTTATTGTCCGCAAGTCTGGTCGCAAGGCTGCTTAACCGGGTACCTGCAAAATAGAGGGAGAGTGTCTGCTGTAGTGCCCCTATCATTCAAACCGGTGCCGCTGCAGCACCTCATCAGCTCTCTTAAAGGGGAAAACACCCCATTCTTTTTAAAACAACAGTGCACTCAAAAAGCAACAACATATCTGAACTCAGCACCACAGATCAACCGGGTGCCAGCTCCCCTTCATCTCCACCTGCTCCAGCAGCTAGGATCCTGCCTCCCCTGCCTCTAGCAAGCAACAACAGTTCTGGTGTTTCCACCTCTGCACCGGTATTCATGGGGAACCCTGTTCTTCTCACCTACAATGGAGACCCCTTCACTCTGAGGGATTTCAAAGAGAGGACTCAGAGCTTGTTTGTCTTTTTCTCTTTCTAAACCTAACCAACAGGTGCAACTGCTAACAGGACAACTCCAGGGACCGGTACTAGTGGAAATCTGCACCTGGCCAGCATCTGAGAAGGTGACGGGGGAGCAGATCTTTAAAGGGCTGTACCAGGTATTTGAACTACATTCTCCATCAGAGGTACGTCTCCGGCTGTATGAAAGGCGACAAAAGCCAGGTGAGACCTTGTGAGCGGATGCTGTAGCCTTACAGAATGCCCTGGAGACTGTCCCGAAGTTAGATGGTATAACTCCCGAGCAGGGCAACAAAGTGTTAATGGACAGATTTATTGATGGAGCCCCTAACAAGTGGGACAAGGCCCAATTGAGAATGTTAGCAGTCCAAAACCCCAACATGTAATTTCCTGCTTTTAAAAGAGTGACTATTCAAGTGATTGAGTCCGGGACTTAGCCAGAAGAAGTTTGTACACCCCTTACACCTGCTCAGGAGCCACTAGGCGCTACAGCCAGACCTATACCACCAGTGTCACCTGTCTCCACCCTCAGTGCAACCTATCTTGCCAGTCACCAGAGTTTCGGATCTACAGTGTGCTAGGCAGGACATTGAGCAATTGACTAAGGCTGTTAAGGAGCCGGCCACCCAGCCTGCTCCACCTGACCGTGAACTGCCCTTGCCTAGGAAACCTCTCCATGCAGTAGATATTCGGGGACTCAGAGACATTTTTACAACAATTGTAACAAGCCCGGCCATTAGAAAATGCAGTCCTGGGATTTAAACGGATTTTCCCTGAGGTCGAGGACCAGCCCTCAGTAAAACAGTCACCAGGTCCAACCCCGAACTACCTAAATCAGGACTCTCACTATATGTCACCTCCTGCCCCCTTGTAACAGTTATTGTAGAAGGGGGGCCTTAGAAGCATTAATAGATACAGGGTCACTAGTGTCTAATATATCTAAATGTTTTATTTTTTACCAGCATTGGGATGCTAGTCTATTGTGTGAGTTTGAGGATGTTAACTTCAGAGTAGTTGCAGGTAATGGGCAACCAGTCCCCAGACATGGATGCTGGGAGCCAACTATCCAATTGAGAGAACATGTACTTACCAGGCAGGGAGTGATTGTAACTAGTGTGACAGATAAGGGGTCTGCAGAATTTATATTGGGGATGAACATCATAAGGAATTGTTTTACTGAGATTCTAGATGCTTTGTATGCCTCTCTCCCCGATATGCCCCTTCCAGACCAGCGGAAAGTTCTATAAGCGGAAAAGAAGTTTGCCAACAAGCAAGGCGAGATCTGCAGAGCACGAGTTCAAGATATTAGGTCGGTGACCTTACAACCCGGAGTCAAGAATCGGGACTATCAGGCCCTACTATAAGCCATGCAGTTAGAAGATCATCCTCTAGTCCGAGCTGCGAAAAGTCTCGTCACTGTCACCAACGGCAGAGGCCCAGTACAGTTAGTTAACCTGTCTGATTCTGCTACTGTTCTACCCAAGTATACCCCAGTGGCTCAGTTGTACCTCCTAGAGTCGAAGTGTCAAGGAGTGACTCGCAGGTTTAGGCCTCAAATATGATTGACTCCCTATGTTTATTAATATTTGCTGGTTGTCAACACAAAGAAAGAGCACCACACAAAGAGTTGGTACAACTCTCCTTTTCCAGCAGATGTGTTGGTCACACTGGCCAAGGAGTTCTGCTTTATTATACGGAAGTTACATTTGTTTTATACGGTTATCAAAGTGGGAGGTTAATTATCACATCAACCCATTGTGTTACTTTTTGATTGGTCATTTTTATATGTATATATATATATATATATATATATATATATATATATGCAAAAGCATCTTATTAATATGTATATATAGATATATTTATCATCTGCGGTTGTGATCTCACATTTTCCAGCTTTGATTTGTAGCTTCTCTTTCTCCTTCAACTTTTACCTTCAGTCTTGACTGCAGCGTAGTTCCTTGTTCTAAGCCGGTACTTTCCTGCTGATTCATGCGTCTGATGACAGACTCCATTTTAACCCCTTAACAATCAATGACGTATATTTACGTCCTTGGCCGGCTCCCGCTATATAACGCGGGGTCACTCGATCGTGGTGGAGCGCGCTATTAACCCTTTGTACGCCGTGTCTAAACCAAAAGCTGCCCGGCTGCTCAGCTGGGACACGAGCGGAGGTCCTCTTACCTTCCTCCGGTGTGTCCCCTCGGAGATATTGATTGCTCCAAGCCTGAAATTCAGGCTTCAGCAATCGACCGCCGATAACCCTGATCAATGCAAAGCAATGGATTGAAAAACTACAAAATGACCCAAAAAGAGGGCTAAGAGGCCAAAACAATATAATTAACCAAACCCCAAGGCCGCAGCCTGGGGTGCAAACACCTCAATTTTCTCCCCCCTAAAACATAACTTTTAATAGTATATATCTAAAAAGTAACAAATTCAGAAAGTGATGATTAAAAATACAATGTCACATGGGAAAATAATAGTTATTGGGGCAACATGGCTCCAGTGTACAGGGCTCTGCAGAAGCCCAAACTTCCCAATTGTGACACTAATTAAAACACAAAATTGCCGCCTCTACATGTTTCGCCGTCACACGGTGTTCTCAAGAGGCAATATGTGGCAATGGATTGGCAGTGAACAGGGTATAAGATCAGTGTGTGCAGTGTTATAGATCCCTACGGAAGCTATAACACTGCAAAAAAAAGTGTATAAAAAAGTTAATAAATGTGATTTAACCCTTTCTTTAATAAAAGTTCAAATCACCCCTCTTTTCCCATAAAAAAAACACACCATGTAAATAAAAATAAATATAAACAAATGTGGTATCGCCGCGTGCGTAAATGTCCGAACTATAAAAATATATAATTAATTAAACTGCACGGTCAATGGCGTACGTGCAAACAAATTCCAAAGTCCAAAATAACATATTTTTGGTCGCTTTTTATATCATGAAAAAATGAATAAAAAGCGATCAAAAAGTCCAATCAATACAAAAATGGTACCGCTAAAAACTTCAGATCACGGCGCAAAAAATGAGCCCTCATACCGCCCCATATGGGGAAAAATAAAAAGTTATAGGGGTCAGAAGATGACAATTTTAAACGTATAAATTTTTCTGCATGTAGTTATGATTTTTTACAGAAGTACCACAAAATCAAACCTATATAAGTAGGGTATCATTTTAACCATATGAACCTACAGAATAAAGATGAGGTGTCATTTTTACCGAAAAATATACTGAGCAGAAACGGAAGCCCCCAAAATTTACAAAATGGCGTTTTTTCTTCAATTTCGGCGCACAATGATTTTTTCCCCCGTTTCGCCATAGATTTTTTGGTAAAATGACTGATGTCACTGCAAAGTAGAATTGGTGGCACAAAAAATAAGCCTTCATATGGATTTTTAGATGCAAAATTGAAAGGGTTATGATTTTTAAAAGGTGAGGAGGAAAAAACGAAAGTGGAAAAACCCGTGGTCCTTAAGGGGTTAAAAACAAGCTTAGCATAAACTGATATATGGATTAAGGATAATAAATTTCTTTCAATAATCATTCAATCCTTGTCAGAAGGACATCATGACAGAGCGTCTAGTGGCTCGGCAGCATGCGGCTCAAGTTACTAGTAATTCCACTGCTACTCCCCCAGAGCCCTGGTGGGTGCAACTCCAGGTTGGAGATGACACTACCCCACGGGACCAAGTCAATGGAGTCATCAATGTCGCCAAAAGGTATCATGAAGCTTTCAGCAAACACCCCACAGACTTCGGTAAGACTTCAATAATTCAACACAGTATCCTCACAGACCACCTATCAAGGAGAGACACCATCCGGTCGCGCCAGGCATGTATCAGACTGTCAAAAAGATGCTGACCGACATGAAGGAGGCGGACATGATACAAGAAAGTCAGTGCCCCTGGGCGGCTCCACTCATCCTGGACAAGAAGAAAGACGGAACTATCCGCTTCTGTGTCGACTACAGGAAACTGAACAATGCCACACATAAGGACTTTGCCTAAGATTGAGGAGTCACTTACGGCTCTTGGGTCTGCTGCTTACTTCTCCACCCTGGATTTAACCAGCTGGTAATGCAAGTGCCCATGGCCGTGGAGGATCGGAGAAGACCACCTTTGTGACACCAATGGCGTTGTTCGAGTTTAAAAGTATGCAGTTTGGGCTATGTAATACTCCTGCTAAGTTAAAAACATCGGATGGAAATGTTATTGTAACAAGTAATAACAACTTTATTACAAAGACATGATTAAAACAACATAATGACATAGAGAAATGGCAGCTGAAACAGAGGACCTCTCCTGAATAAAGTGCATAATAATGCTACATTGGCAAGTGCCATGTGCTATATTGCTATATCATCAGGTAGGTATATACAGGTTGCACACAACACATGGTATATATGCGCCAATGCACATTGATCTGGACATTACTATACTAAAAGTGCAAGTGGATATCAGGTATTAAGCAACCTATCAAAAAGTGCATTAGTACAAAAGGTGCAAATAGCAGAAATACCCACACATACAATGTAAAATGTCAAGGAGACTCCTGTCCAAAACGGTTGTAGGGGTGGACATCTCCTGGCTGCGCATTTTGCATTGTATGTGTGGGTATTTTTGCTGTTTGCACCTTTTGTACTAGTGCACTTTTGGATAGTTTGCTTAATACCTGATATCCACTTGCACTTTTAGTATAGTACTGTCCAGATCTATTTGGACTGGCACATATATACCATGTGTTTTGTGCAACCTGTATATACCTACCTGATGATATAGCAATATAGCGCATGGAACTTGCCAGTGTAGCATTATTATGCACTTTATTCAGGAGAGGTCCTCAGTTTCAGCTGCAATTCCTCGTTGTCATTATGTTGTTTTAATCATGTCTTTGTAATAATAAAGTTGTTATTACTTGTTAAAATAGTCTGCTACAGCTCTTTTTTCTATACTGGTGCGTGCAAATTTCTTCCGTTATAGCAGGCATTACATGATCCATCCACTCATGCCCTGGGAGCACTTAAAGGTGTCAGGTCCCCCCCCCTCCCTCCCTATAGGTAGGGATTTCTGCTCGTGCTATTGGTACTTATCTGATGGAAAGGTGCCTGGGCCATCTGAATTTCCAAAGTGTCTTATTGTACCTTGACAAAGTCATTGGCCCTCATTTACTAAGAAAATCGGGTTGTAAGTCTATCTTGCTTTCTTACCCGACTGCTTTTTTCCCTTGGTATTTATTATTATGTCGCATCCTGTTTGTCGCACGTGGGTTTTGTTGGTTTTGGTTTCCAACTCCTCTGAGCTGTCGGGAAAAAATCCACAACAATACAACAAATTCAGGTTGGAAACCTTAATAAATACGTGGGAAAGCTCAGAAATGTCGGGTAACGCCCCTTTTTCGGGTTTGGAAGAATCCACATCTGGTCCGTCGGGAAAAAATGTTGCATGGTGTCGCAGACTGGCGCACGATGTCTGCGACATGGCGCAGACAAAGATGCGACAAAAAAACCCGACAAAAGAGGTCGGGTTTAGAATAGTAAATGAGGGCCATTGTGTATTCCAAGTCTTACCAGGAACACCCTTAGTCATCTGTCAGACGTCTTTCAAGTCCTGATCAAGCATGGGTTTAAGATCAAACCATTAAAGTGTCACTTGCTCAAGCCTCAAGTCCATTACCTGGGTCACATTGTCAGTGCAGAGGGAGTTAAGCCAAATCCTGAAAAATAGATGCTGTAGAGAACTGGCCCATTTTAGCCTTAAAGGGGTTTTCCAGGAAAAAAAACCCTTTTTTTTATATATATCAACTGGCTCCAGAAAGTTAAACAGATTTGTAAATTACTTCTATTACAAAATCTTCATCCTTTCAGTACTTATGAGCTTCTGAAGTTGAGTTGTTCTTTTCTAAGTGCTCTCTGATGACACGTGTCTCAGGAACCGCCCAGTTTAGAAGCAATTCCCCATAGCAAACCTATTCTGCTCTGTGCAGTTCCAGAGACAAGCAGAGATGTCAGCAGAGAGCACTGTTGCCAGATAGAAAACAACAACTCAACTTCGACAGCTGATAATTATTGAAAGGATTAAGATTTTTTAATAGAAGTAATTTACAAATCTGTTTAACTTTCTGGAGCCAGTTGATATAAAAAAAATAGTTTTTTCCTGGAATACCACTTTAACCCCTTAACGACGCAGGATGTATATTTACGTCCTGCGCCGGCTCCCGCGATATGAAGTGGGATCGCGCCGCGATCCCGCATCATATCGGGTCGGTCCCGGCGCTCATCAACGGCTGGGACCCGCGGCTAATACCACACATCGCCGATCGCGGCGATGTGCGGTATTAACCCTTTAGAAGCGGCGGTCAAAGCTGACCGCCGCTTCTAAAGCGAAAGTGAAAGTGACCCGGCTGCTCAGTCAGGCTGTTCGGGACCGCCGGGGTGAAATCGCGGCGCCCCGAACAGCTTGCAGGACACCGGGAGGGCCCTTACCTGCCTCCTCGGTGTCCGATCGGCGAATGACTGCTCCGTGCCTGAGATCCAGGCAGGAGCAGTCAAGCGCCGATAACACTGATCACAGGCGTGTTAATACACGCCTGTGATCTGTGTAAAAGATCAGTGTGTGCAGTGTTATAGGTCCCTATGGGACCTATAACACTGCAAAAAAAAAAAAAAAAATGTGTTAATAAAGGTCATTTAACCCCTTCCCTAATAAAAGTTTGAATCACCCCCCTTTTCCCATAAAAAAAATAAAACAGTGTAAAAAAGAAATAAATAAACATATGTGGTATCGCCGCGTGCGTAAATGTCCGAACTATAAAAATATATAATTAATTAAACCGCACGGTCATTGGCGTACGCGCAAACAAATTCCAAAGTCAAAAAAAGCGCATTTTTGGTCACTTTTTATACCATTAAAAAATGAATAAAAAGTGATCAAAAAGTCCGATCAAAACAACAATCATACTGATAAAAACTTCAGATCACGGCGCAAAAAATGAGTCCTCATACCGCCCTGTACGTGGAAAAATAAAAAGTTATAGGGGTCAGAAAATGACATTTTTAAACGAATAAATTTTCCTGCATGTAGTTATGATTTTTTCCAGAAGTACGACAATATCCAACCTATATAAGTAGGGTATCATTTTAACCGTATAGACCTACAGAATAATGATAAGGTGTAATTTTTACCAAAATATGCACTGCATAGAAACGGAAGCCCCCAAAAGTTACAAAATGGCGTTTTTTCTTTGATTTTGTCACACAATGATTTTTTTTTTATGTTTTGCCGTGCATTTTTGGGTAAAATGACTAATGTCACTACATATTAGAATTGGCGACGCAAAAATTAAGCCATAATATGGATTTTTAGGTGGAGAATTGAAAGGGTTATGATTTTTAAAAGGTAAGGAGGAAAAAACGAAAGTGCAAAAACTGAAAAACCCTGAGTCCTTAAAGGGTTAAGGACCAGGCCAATTTTATTTTTGCATTTACGTTTTCCTCCTCGCCTTCTAAAAATCATAACTTTTATATTTCCTTCCACTGACCCATATGAGGGCTTGTTTTTTGCATCACCAATTTTACTTTGTAATGACATCACTTTACCATAAAATGTATGGCGCAACAAAAAAATATTATTTATGTGGGAAAATGTAAGAGCAATTTAGCAACTTTTGGAAGGTTTTGTTTTCTCGCTGTTCACTTTACAGTTAAAATGACATGTTTCCTTTATTCTGTGGTCAATACAATTAAAATGATACCCATGTTATATGCATTTCTATAAAAAAAACTCAAACATTTTTAACAAAATTAGTATGTTTGAAATTGCCCTATTTTGACCACCTATATCTTTCAAATTTTTCCGTATACAGGGTGGTATGAGGCCTCATATTTTGTGCCATGATTTGTAGTTTTCATTGCTACCACTTTTGGAAATTTTGGAATTGTTATTTTTTTACATTTATGCCGTTCACCATATGGGATAATTAACAATATATTTTGATAGATCAGACTTTTACGCACACGGCGATAATATGTTTATTAATTTTTTTAACGCTTTTCGCATATGAGGACGGGATATGAGGACGAGATATGAGGTCGGGAACTGAGGTCGGGATATGAGGATGGGACATTAGGTCGGGATATGAGGTTGGGATATGAGGATGGGATATGAGGACGGGATATGAGGACGGCATATGAGGACGGGATATGAGGTCGGGATATGAGGTCAGGATATACGGACAGAATATGAGTTTGAGATAGGAGGTCATGATAGGAGGTCAGGATATGAGGACGGGATATGAGAACAGGATATGGGGTCGAGATAGGAGGTCGGGATATGAGGACGGGATATGAGGTCGAGATATGAGGTCGGGATATGAGGTCGAGATAGGAGGTCGGAATATGAGGATGGGATAAGAGGTCAGGATAGGAGGATGGGATATGAGGTCGGGATATGAGGACGGGATGTGAGGTCGAGATATTAGGACAGCATAGGAGGACAGGATATAAGGATAGCATATGAGGACGGGATATGAGGTAGGCATATGAGTACGGGATATGAGGTAGGCATATGAGGACGGGATATGAGGTCGGAATATGAGGACGAGATATGAGGTCGAAATATGAGGACGGGATATGAGGAGAGGATATAAAGATCGGGATATGAGGAAGGGATATGAGGACGGGATAGGAGGTTGAGATAGGAGGACGGGATAGGAGGACGAGATATGAAGATGGGATATGAGGACGGTATATGAGATCAGGATATGAGGACGGGATATGAGGATGGGATATGAGGTCAAATATTTTTCTTGGTTATTGCGCATAAATTTTAGTCGCTACGTCTGTGCGACTATTTCTGCGACCAAATTTGATGCCACACAACCGACACTTTAGAAACCACTCTGGGTGTTTTTTGTTCACTCTGAAATGGGCATGTTTAATTCAAAAATGGGCGTGTTCCTGACAAAAACAAAAAAAATACTCGGAGTACTTCC
Organism: Hyla sarda; assembly: GCF_029499605.1. Classification (NCBI taxonomy): domain Eukaryota; kingdom Metazoa; phylum Chordata; class Amphibia; order Anura; family Hylidae; genus Hyla; species Hyla sarda. The sequence continues at coordinate 352,962,542 of NC_079192.1, read as the reverse complement.
AAAATCACTCTAGAAAAAGTGTGAGTTTGCCTCACACAATAACCGACAGCCAAGAAAACGAGTGAAATTCAAAAAATGGACTGATTTCTAACAAGAAACTGTTTCCCATTGTGTTTTTGTGTGAAAGTAATTTGTTTTATAACCTGAAAACATTTTGTACAGTTCAACAATTTTATGAATAAAATATTTAATGCTTTTGTGATAGATTATGTTTATATAATTTTTTTTTTAAACACAGGGTTTTTCAGTTTTTGCATTTTTGTTTTTTCCTCCTTACCTTTTAAAAATCATAACCCTTTGATGTCCTGTATTAGACGTGGGTCCCGACCGTTGATGGCCGCCGGGACCGACCCGATATGACGCGGGGTCACCACATGGCGGAGGACTTAAGTATACGTCCTTCGTCGTTAAGGGGTTAAATCAATGGAGCACCCAAGCTGATAAACTATTTTAATTGTTTGCATTTTTCAAACAGCAAGACCACACATATTCTATCATTAATAGTTTCAAAAACCACACTCCAAAATTTTTGCAACTTCGTGCAATTCCATATCATGTGTAACCAATTACCTCCCCCAGACCCACACTTGGGGCATTGTGCATTCTCCCTAACATTAATTTTATAAAGAAATTGAGGTGAGTACTGTGCCCGATATACTAACATCAAGAAAGACACCCTATTATTTGCATTAATCGTTGTTCTTCTAATATTCTTTAACACCAGTTTCCACTCTTCTTCTGTGATTCCACCTATATCAAGTGCCTGTCCTAGTCGTTTTACTACGTTCTCCCAACCCTTCTGACCTAACATTTTATATAGTGTACTCATTATTTTCTTTTTTTCCCCCTGTGCATTTTTTATATATTCTGTAATGTGATAACACTCTACCTTTAATTTTCCTTTCGGTTCTTCTTGTCCCAAAGCATCCTTTAACTGTACATAACCAAAATAATTACAATTTTTTAAATTAAACCGTTCACTCAAACACTTACAATCTATTATCTTCCCATTTGTGCAGACATGCTTTACCAACCTAATTCCATTCTCTTCCCAGTTCAAATATTCAGCAATTTTCTTTATTTCTGGGAAGTTCTCATTTTCCCATATGGGGGTACACCATACATTACTTGTCATCCCTATTGCTGACTTCATACCATCCCATACTTGTACCAATAGTTCTTTAGCTGTGTTCCCCTCTTCTACATCCTTTTTCAAACTCCCGCTCTCCAACCACTCCCATATGGACCTATATTTCTTACACCCCTACTCCAAATAAGCCAGCAATGTTTGTTGTTCTTGGATAACCAATGTTAGTTGGGATGCTATGAAATATTGATGGAAGTTAGGGAGACTCAGCCCTCCTTCCTCCAAGGGATGGTACAGATATGGACTCTTGATCCTAACTCTTTTTCCTCCCCATATAAGATTATTTTATATACTTTCCAATTTTTTGAACCAAGTATTTTTAATCCATATGGGAGAAGCTCTCATATAATGCGTTATCATGGGGAGTAATACCATTCTCAGCAGTCCTATTCTATCCGCCATACCTAATCTCATTTTTCTCCAAGTATTTATCTTTCCCCTTACCTTCCCCATCAAAGGTACTAAATTTAACCTCTCAAAGTCCGTGACAATGCTAGAGATCTTAATACCCAAATATTCAAAACTATCGTTATCTCTTAGCACGTTTACAGGGCCAATTGGAACCTCAATTTCTACATCCAATGGCATAAGACCGGACTTCTGCCAATTAATTTTCATTCCTGAGAAACACCCAAATTTTTCCACCAACCTTATCACTTCCTGAACTTTCTCTACCAGATTCCTAACAAACAGAAGCACATTGTCGGCATAAAATAACATTCTTTCTCTATCCCATTGTACCCCAAACCCCTGAAAGACCTCAGTGTTCCTAACCATGGCTGCTAGTTGCACTATAAAAAGTGCAAATAATAAAGGTGAAAGCGGACATCCCTGTCTTGAACCTCTTTTTAAAAATATAGTGTTAGAAAAATTCCCATTAATACAAATTTTTGCTGTAGGAGCCGAATAAATTGTTTTCCCTGCCACCCCCCTTCTTGGGGATCAATATTATCACTGCTTCAGACATCGAAGGGGTCATAGCCCCTCTTTCCAAGGATTCATTAAACCCTTAAGGACCAAGGGCGTACAGTTAAAGTTACCATTAAGTGCCCAAGTTAGATCTTTCCACCACCCCAAAAAGGAAACCCCACTCCACCCTGTCAAATGCTTTATTAGCATCCAGCGACAGGATATTAAGGAATGTCCTGTGTATATTACTAACATATTCCTACCCACCATAAAGCCCCTCTGCTCTTCCCCTATAATTTCACCCAGAACCTTTTTTAATCTTCCTGCCTATATTTTTGCAAAGATTTTGTAATCCGTATTGAAAAGTGATATAGGCCGATAATTCTCCATCTTTTCCCTGTCACCCCCCTTCTTGGGGATCAATATTATCACTGCTTCAGACATCGAAGGGGTCATAGCCCCTCTTTCCAAGGATTCATTAACCCCTTAAGGACCAAGGGCGTACAGGTACGCCTTTGCTCCCTGGTACTTAAGGATTTGCGCCGATTCCGGGTCATTACGGGTCTATGGTGACCCGGTGACCCGGAAAATAAAGGGGATCGCAGATGTCCTAGACACCCACGATCCCCCTGTAGCGATAGGAGTGAGGTGGCAGAGGTGCCACCCCTCCTATCTCTGCTATTGGTGGTCTAGATGCAACGACCAATAGCAGATCGGGGGTGGAGGGGTTTACTTTCGGTTTCCCTGTTCTGCCCACCCACAATAGGCGGGGCAGGATGGGGAAACCGACAAGGACCGGAGCCGAAGATCGACTTACCCATCGGCGATGGCAGCTGGCGACGATCAGCGGCGGCAGCGGGCGACGATCGGCGGAAGAAGAGGACGGCTTCCTGGATCCGACGGAAGTCGGTGAGTTACTTAGCAACATCTGGAGGGCTACAGTCTGAGACCACTATAGTGGTCTCTAAACTGTAACCCTCCAGATGTTGCAAAACTACAACTCCCAGCATGCCCAGAGAGCTGTTTAGGCTTGCTGGGAGTTGTAGTTTTGCAACATCTGAAGGTCCACAGTTTGGAGACCACTGTGCAGTGGTCTCTAAACTATAGCTCTCCAGATGTCTCAAAACTGCAACTCCCAGCATTTCTAAACAGCAAACAGCTGTCTCTGTATGCTGGGAGTTGTAGTTGTGATCCCTCCAGCTGTTGCATAACTACATCTCCCAGCATGCCTTTCGGCGATCAGTACATGCTGGGAGTTGAAGTTTTGCAACAGCTGGAGGCACACTGGTTGGAAAATACTGAGTTAGGTAACAGAACCTAACTGAAGGTTTTCCAACCAGTGTGCCTCCAGCTGTTGCAAAAGTACAACTCCCAGCATGCAGGGTCTGTCAGTACATGCCAGGAGTTGTAGTTTTGAAACAGCTGGAGGTTTGCCCCCCCATGTGAACGTACAGGTTACATTCACACTGGCGGGTTTACAGTAAGTTTTCTGCTTCAAGTATGAGCTGCGGCAAATTTTTCGCTGCAGGGCAAACTCCTAGCGGTAAATTCAATGTAAACCTCCGCCAGTGTGAACGTACCCTAAAAACACTACACTACACTACACTTACACATAATAAAGGGTAAAACAATACATTTACACCCCCTTACACTGTCCCCCCAATAAAAATAAAAAACGTATTGTACGGCAGTGTTTCCAAAACAGAGCCTCCAGCTGTTGCAAAACAACAACTCACAGCATTTCCGGACAGCCACTGACTGTCCAGGCATGCTGGGAGTTTAGCAACAGCTGGAGGCACCCTGTTTGGGAATCACTGGCATAGAATACCCCTATGTCCACCCTTGTGCAATCCCTAATTTAGTCCTCAAATGCGAATGGCGCTCTCTCACTTCAGAGCCCAGTCGTATTTCAAGGAAACAGTTTAGGGTCACATATGGGGTATCTCCGTTCTCGGGAGAAATTGCACTACAAATTTTGGGGGCTTTTTTTCCTTTTACCCCTTATGAAAAAGAAAAGTTGGGGTCTACACCAGCCTGTTAGTGTAAAAAAAAAAATTTTTTACACTAACATGCTGGTGTTGTCCTTTACTTTTTATTTTCACGGGAGGTAAAAGGAAAAAAAGACCCCCAAAATTTGTAACACAATTTCTCCTGAGTACGTAAATACCCCATATGTTGGCGTAAAATGCTCTGCGGACGCACAACAAGGCTCAGGAGTGAGAGCGCACCATGTACATTTGAGGCCTAAATTGGTGATTTGCACAGGGGTGGCTGATTATACAGCGGTTCTGACATAAACCCCAAAAAAATAAATACCCACATGTGAACCCATTTTAGAAACGACACCCCACACGGAACGTAACAAGGGGTATAGTGAGCCTGAACACCCCACAGGTGTTTGACAAATTTTCATTAAAGTTGGATGGAAAATGAAAAAAAAAAATGTTTTCACTAAAATGTTGGTGTCACCCTAAATTTTTCATTTTCACAAGGGAAAATAAAAAAAAGCCCCCCAAAATTTGCAACCCAATTTCTTCTGAGTAAGAACATACCCCATATGTGGATGTAAAGTGCTCTATGGGTGCACTACAATGCTCAGAAGAGAAGGAGCGCCATTGGGATTTTGAAGAGAAAATTTGTCTGGAATTGAAGGCCACTTGTGTTTACAAAGCCCCCATGGTACCAGAACAATGGACCCCCCCCCCCCATATGTGACCCCATTTTGGAAACTACACCCCACATGTAATGTAATAAGGGGTACAGTGAGCATTTACGCCCCACAAGTGTCTGACAGATTTTTGGAACAGTGATCCGTGAAAATGAAAAATGTAATTTTCCATTTGCACAGCCCACTGTTCCAAAGATCTGTCAAACGCCAGTGGGGTGTAAATGCTCACTGCACCACTTATTAAATTCTGTGAGGGGTGTAGTTTCCAAAATAGGGTCACATGTGGGGGGGTCCACTGTTCGGGCACCACGGGGGGCTTTGTAAATGCACATGGCCCCTGACTACCATTCCAAACAAATTCTCTTTCCAAAAGCTCAATGGTGCTCCTCCTCTTCTGAGCATTGTAGTTCGCCCGTAGTGCACTTCAGGCCAACTTATGGGGTACCTCCAAACTCAGAAGAGATAGGGTTACAAATTTTTGGGGGTATTTTCTGCTATTAACCCTTGCAAAAATGTGAAATTTGGGGGGAAACACACATTTTAGAGTGATCACCTCATTCATCTTCCTATTCTTCTCCTCATTTAAACCCTTAACGACGCAGGACGTATATTTACGTCCTGCGCCGGCTCCAGCAATATGAAGGCGATGTGCGGTATTAACCCTTTAGAAGCGGCGGTCAAAGCTGACCGCCACTTCTAAAGCGAAAGTGAAAGTGACCCGGCTGCTCAGTCGTGCTGTTCGGGACCGCCGCGGTGAAATCGTGGCGTCACGAACAGCTGACCGGTCACCGGGAGGGCCCTTACCTGCCTCCTCGGTGTCCGATCGGCGAATGACTGCTCTGTGCCTGAGATCCAGGCAGGAGCAGTCAAGCGCCGATAATGCTGATCACAGGCGTGTTAATACACGCCAGTGATCTGTGTAAAAGATCAGTGTGTGCAGTGTTATAGGTCCCTATGGGACCTATAACACTGCAAAAAAAAAATGTAAAAAAAAAGTGTTAATAAAGGTCATTTAACCCCTTCCCTAATAAAAGTTTGAATCACCCCCCTTTTCCCATAAAAAAAAATAAAACAGTGTAAAAAAATAAATAAATAAACATATGTGGCATCGCCGCGTGCATAAATGTCCGAACTATAGAAATATATCATTAATTAAACCGCACGGTCAATGGCGTACGCGCAAAAAAAAATCCAAAGTCCAAAAAAGCGTATTTTGGTCACTTTTTATACCATTAAAAAATGAATAAAAAGTGATCAAAAAGTCCGATCAAAACAAAAATCATACCCATAAAAACTTCAGATCACGGCGCAAAAAATGAGTCCTCATACCGCCCTGTACATGGAAAAATAAAAAAGTTATAGGGGTCAAAAGATGAAATTTTTAAACGTATAAATTTTCCTGCATGTAGTTATGATTTTTTCCAGAAGTGCGACAAAATCAAACCTATATAAGTAGGGTATCATTTTAACCGTATGGACCTACAGAATAATGATAAGGTAATTTTTACCGAAATATGCACTGCGTAGAAACGGAAGCCCCCAAAAGTTACAAAATGTCATTTTTTCTTCGATTTTGTCGCACAATGATTTTTTTTTCCGTTTCGCCGTGCATTTTTGGGTAAAATGACTAATGTCACTGCAAAGTAGAATTGGCGATGCAAAAAATAAGCCATAATATGGATTTTTAGGTGGAAAATTGAAAGGGTTATGATTTTTAAAAGGTAAGGAGGAAAAAACGAAAGTGCAAAAACGGAAAAACCCTGAGTCCTTAAGGGGTTAAACTTGGTAGTGCTAAATTTTGTAGGAATGCTTTAATCTCCAATTCAGATTTTTTCCCCTCAGATTGATATAATGTTTGATAATACCCCGTCGCTATCTTCCTTATCTCCCCATGATCCGTTACTATCATTCCCTGTTTATTTTCTAAATTAATAATTTCGGTGTTTTCCCTTTGATTTTTTATTATACCAGAGAGCCACTTATTAGATTTTCCCCCTTCCACATAACGTTTTTGTCCCCAGAAAAAAATCCTATGTTGTGCCTTCTCAAGCACTAGCTCTTTATATTCTTTTTGTGCTTGTTCCAGTTTTTCCCAGTTCTCACTTCCAGCGTCCTTTTCATAGGCTTCCTCTAATTTTTTAATCCGATCTACTAAATTATCTTCTTTATCCCTTACTTTCCTCCTAAACTGGGCTATATTTCGGATCAAGATCCCCCTCAGATATGCTTTCATAGCGTCCCAAACCATAAATATATCGGCGGAGCCTTTGTTAGTGACCCAAAACCACTTAATCTCCTCCTCTATACCCTTTGCCACATCTTCCACCTCAAACCAATGTGGATTAATATTTCTATTCTTGTTCTGGGGGGGAACCCAATCTTCACAACCAAAACTACAAACCATCATGGAGTGATCAGACAAGCCCCTGGGCTCATAAGCAATTTTTTTTAATACCCCTTGCTCCGCTATAATTGGACAGGATCATATCAATACGTGAAGCAGTTTTTGGCTCAGATTGTAACATGAAAAATTTTCTCACCCAGGATTCAGATTTCTCCATACGTCCCTCAATCCTACTTCTTCACAGAACTCTGCCAAAACATTCCTCCCTTCCCTCATTACTCCTCTCCGATCCCTTTTATTATCCATTACTGAGTTAAAGTCCCCCATAATGTATAGATCCTTATAATTTTTATCACTCAAGAAGTTCACCAAATTTACCAGTACTTCTGTTTTGAAAGGGGGAGGGATATAGACAAATGCAAGAATAACTTGTACCCTATTCCACACTACGTGGAGAAAAACAAATCTCCCCCTATCATCACAGCAAACACTTTTAACCTGCATATTCATTTTACCGTGAATCAACACAGATACCCCTGACGAATAATTTGTTCCAAACGAGTGGAATTCCTGAGCCGCCCATTTCTTTTTAATTAAATGGACAGATTCTTTTGTTAAATATGTTTCTAACAAACATACCACTGCAGGTAGATCATTTTTGACCCTATCCATGATAGCTACTCTTTTCCTTTTCTCCTTAATACCTCTGATATTCCAAACTAGCGCTCTACCTCCTTGGCTACCATGGGTCCTCATACACTTTTACTCCAGCATCTCCACTCCTGCCAAATTTCCAGACTGTCTTCCCACCCCCCTCCCACCCTGTCCCCCACATCAATCCGCTTCTATCAACGGATCCCTCCACTATTCACTTAACTCCTCCACCCCTTCCTGGAAATTTATCCAGTTTGCCTACTTCTCCTGTAGAGTTCCCGCCTGATCTCCTAGGCTGGATCTTGGGAGCCATATTAATTTCTACTAGCTTTTGTATATTATACTCGATGGGAATACAGTTCTGTTGTTCAATTCTCTGCTGGCTCTACACAACAGCTGTTGCTCTTAGTATCTATATCCTCTTCCTCCCTACAGATGCCTTCAATTAGGACGTCATTATTAAACCTTGTGGTTGACTGAAAATTCACTCCCCCTCCGTCTGCGCCTCGTGTGCTCTTCCTAGCAGCTTAACGCCGGTCCCGGCAGCTGCTTGCTGGCGGCGGTTTCCCAGTTCCCGGAGCGGTTATCGTCTTCCGTCGAGCAGAGGGGCGGCTCATGCCTGTCTCGGCCGCCGTTTATTGATGGCGGGCCCTCGGAGTGGCCAGCGTCTCACGTGACCCCCTCCAAGCTGCTTTGCGCCACTCGTTCTCGCTTCCTGCCGCTCAGACTCCTCCTTTTCTTTGTCTCCTTTCTGTTACCAGGATACCTCTCCAACCGCACACCTCCGCCGCCGCCACTGACCACCGCTGGGAGCCCGCCCCACTTCCTCCTGCACCAGTCACTCCCATCTCAACAACGGGGTCCAGACCCATCCATTAGGTAGCTCTTTGCCTATTTTCCACCCAGGTCAGAGCATCCATCCTGGGAAACAACAGTCATGCTTGCCGGTGGGGGGGGGGGGAAAGGGAAGGAGGGAGGGAGGGAGTGAGAGAGCCCTGGAGCAGACGGAGCTGACGAGATCACATCTTCTCGCCACGTGACCACCTCAACACCCAAGTTGACATGTTTTTACATTTTGAAGACATTAGAGGGCTTCAAAGAATAGCAGCAATTCTTCAAATTTTCACATAAAAATCTAAATCTGAATTTTTCAAGGACCAGTTCAGTATGAAGTGGATGAAAGGCACTTTTAAAGAAATCCCCCATAAATTACCCCATTTTAGAAACTGCACCCTTCAAAGTATTCAGAATAACATTCATAAAGTTTATTAAACCTTGCAAAATGGAGGAGAAAACTCAAAATCTATATTTTATGGTTATTGTAGCCCCATGTTTATGTTTACCCAGAAGTATTTTGGCTTACTCAAGTTCATTCTGGCAAAATGTAGTCTTGCTCTTTTATGTCTCTGTGTCAGCAGTGGGGTCCTCCTGGGTCTCCTACCATAGCGTTTCATTTCATTTAAATGTCGACAGATAGTTTGCGCTGACACTGATGCTCCCTGAGCCTTCAGGACAGCTTGAATATCTTTGGAACTTGTTTGGGGCTGCTTACCCACCATCCAGACTATCCTGTGTGGACACCATTCATCAATTTTTCTCTTCCATCCACGCCCAGGGAGATTAGCTACAGTGCCATGGGTTGCAAACTTCTTGATAATGTTGCGCACTGTGGAAAAAAACAATCTAGATCTCTGGAGATGGACTTGTAACTTTGAGTTTGTTGATATTTTTCTACAATGTTGGTTCTCAAGTCCTCGGTCAGTTCTCTTCTTCTCTTTCTGTTGTCCATGCTTAGTGTGGCACACACAGGCACACAATGCAAAGACTAAGTGAACTTCTCTCCTTTTTATCTGCTTTCAGGTGAGATTTTTATATTGCCAACACCTGATACTTGCCCCAGGTGAGTTTAATGTAGCATCACTTGGGGCAAGTAACAGGTGTGGGCAATATTGAAGCAATCTTATTTTTCCACAATTTTGAAAGGGTGACAATTTTGTCCACACCATTTTTGGAGTTTGGTGTGAAATTGTGTCCAATTTGCTTTTTTCCCTCCCTTTTTTGGTTTAGTTCCAATACACACAAAGGGAATAAACATGTGTATAACAAAACATGTGTTACTGCAATCCTTTTCTGTGAGAAATACTTAATTTTCTTGAAAAATTTCAGGGGTGCCAACATTTATGGCCACAACTGCATGCCAATTATGTACCCAGAGCATTGCCAAAAGTAAAACTGGTGCCCACCCCAAACCCTATGCTTCTTCATCATTCTTGGAGAAACCAACATGTGACCCCAAATTTTTACCTGAAAATATGTTGGGGTTCATGAGAGAGAATTCTGTTTGCATTTGAGACCTATGTTTCTTAGTGACATATCAGTAACTGACATACATTCAGAGGGGGGGGGGGGGGGAGAAGAATACCCACATGTGACCCTTTTACAAAGCAGTACACCCCCTGGGGAAGGTGTATTGGAGTGAAGTGGACATTTGGAACGGGCAGGGGTTCCCTAAATTTATTTTCCAGAAAAGGATGTGTAGTTTGTGAAAAATGAAAATTGCACTTTTCCTACTGATATGCCAATTATGTTACCAGAATGATGACCCAGAGCTTTATCAAACGTAAAAATTGTGCCCATGACCCATTTTTGGAAAAAATACCTAAAGAGGTGTTATCAGGGGTATTATGTGAAGGTTTTTTTTTTTTTTTGGGGGGGGGGGGGGGGTTGGGTTTAAAATTTGGAAGACAATGTACTCTGGGCTGGTACATTGGGGTCAAGTTATGAGAAATTAAAATGGGGTAAGAGGATTATAAATTTAGTACTCCATGGAAGTGTGGTACTCCCTGAAGCAATTATTAATGCAGAGGCCCAGAGGATCGGGCATGTGTCACACTGAGTGTTGGTGTCCTTCTTATTCCCCCTCCTGCGACACACTCTGCTTTTTTGGGGGGGGGGGCCTTCCTTTTTTGCAGTGTGGGGGACCTCACCTGGAAAATGTTGGCCTGGGATGATCTGGGTTAGGCACTTCCAGAGGTACTCTGGCCGCTCTTTCCTGGTCGCCAAAGATCAGGGCCTTCAGGACTTCCTCTTGGAACTGAAGGAATGCTCCTGTGTTGCCAGTGTACTGGAACAGTACAAAAGAGTTGTGCATGGCAACCTGGACCATATAGACCACAACTTTTTTGTACCATGCCTGGGTTTTCCACATGGCGTTATATGGATTGAGGATTTGATCAGAGGCATCAGCTCCTCCATATAATGATTGTGGGAATATATTGGTGGAAAATGAGTCTTACTTTAAAGCGGATGAGAGGCTTATCAGTAGAGACCTCATTTTGGGGTACGTAGTCCTTCAAAAATATAGTTCCAAAGTTATCGATGACAAGCCTGATTTTGTACAGGCGATTATATGCAGGATCACTTTGGGGGGGACATGCTGTATTATCGCGTGAGGCAAGCATTTCCATATGGCCTTTAAATTTCCCCATGGCATGGCCATACTGTAGAGTGAGGTCCGGTAGAGGATGTCCCCACTCCAGTATTGCCTGACACTAGGTTTTTTGACTAGGCCCATGTGCAGCACAATACCCCAATATGTCCTCATCTTTTCAGCACTGACAGGGTTCCATCCAATGGGTATAGCCAAAAGGGAATCTGGGTGGTGGGCGACAAACTGTTGGGTGTACAGGTTTGTCTTCTCCACCATTAGATTGACAAAGTCGTCACTGAAATAATCTCTGAACAAGTCCATTTCAGTGAAGCCGGCAATGTCAATCTGGATTCCTGGGTTGCCAACAAACCCTGGAATTACAAGCCGATAGTCCTCTAGGGCAGTCCATACAAGTTCAACTGTAGGTAATGGGCATAGGTAAACTTGACTGAGGGGGGTCGGACAACTAGTACGGACATTGTGTGGCACTGGGTCACTTGCATGGGGGTGGGGTTGTGGCCTTGCATGGTGGCGTCGCCGCTACCTTCTAGGGGGCTCATCATCTTTAAATGATGAGGATGACGAGAAAGACAACAGGAAAGTGGGGTCTTTCTCACCCTCACTGGCACTTTTGGTGTCAGAGAGCATCATAACATATGCCTCCTCCACCGAAAATACCCTGAAGGCCATTTTGTACTTCTGGGGGGGGGGATACAGTAATCCCTTAAAAAGCACCTGCACCCCCAAAAAAAGCTGATCAGTGAGACTTCACTGATCAGCGGTGGGCCGGCCAATAAAGACAAACACACTCACACAGATGCAAACACACATCCCGACAATTGAAATCTCAATTAAGCATGTATGTAAGCTAGTGCAAAACAACCAAAAATGTAAGGCCCAAGCCCAGAAGCATCAATAAGCCAATTAGTTTCTGAAACACACAGTCAGGAGCAAGCATCAACAGTACCCAAGAGGGTTTCATAACCCCTTACATTGAAAGATCAATGTTGTAATTTCTATTAAGCATGTATTTAGCTCATGTTAAACATCCAAAAATGTAAGGCCCAAGCCCAGAAGCATCAGTAAGCCAAGTAATTCCTGAAAGACACAGGAACAGTCAGGAGCAGGCATCAGCAGTACCCAAGAGGGTTTCAGAACCCCTTACATTGAAAAATCAATGTTGAAATTTCTATTAAGCATGTATTTAGCTCATGCTAAACATCCAAAAATGTAAGGCCCAAGCCCAGCAGCATCAATAAGCCAAGTAGTTCCTGAAACACACAGGGGCAGTCAGGAGCAGGCATCAGCAGTACACCCAAGGGTTTCATAACCCCTTACATTGAAAGATCAAAGTTGAAATTTCTATTAAGCTCATGCTTAACATACAAAAATGTAAGGCCCAAGCCCAGAAGCATCAATATGCCAAGTAGTTCCTGAAACACACAGTCAGGAGCATGCATCAGCAGTACAAAAGAGGGTTTCATATCCCCTTACATTGAAATATCAATCTTAAAATTTCTATTAAGCATGTATTAAGCTCGTGCTAAACATCCAAAATGTAAGGCCCAAGCACAGAAGCATCAGTAAGCCAAGTAATTCCTGAAAGACACAGGAGTAGTCAGGAGCAGGCCTCAGCAGTACACCAAATGGTTTCATAACTCCTTACATTGAAAGATCAATGTTGAAATTTCTATTAAGCATGTATTTAACTTGTGCTAAACATCCAAAAATTTAAGGCCCAAGCCCCGAAGCCACAATAAGCCAAGTAATCCCTGAAATACACAGTCATAAGCCGGCATCAGCAGTACCCAAGAGGGTTTCATAACCCCTTACACTGAAAGATCAATGTTGAAATTTCTATTAAGCATGTATTTAGCTCGTGCTAATCATCCAAAAATTTAAGGCCCAAGCCCAGGAGCATCAATAAGCTAAGTTATGAACAACTTAAAGCCTACTGGAACTGAGGAACTTCAAAATGGTAAATCTACCACCTGGGATAGTCAGTCAATTCCAACAGCCAGTGGTCAGTATCCACAGTTCCCTGTTTCTGCTAGTCCTTGGCAATATTCCTTTTATTACTGGTCTGGTATCAACATGGCAATAATACTGGGAGAGAAACTCAAGGAATGCCACATGTTTCCTACAATACACAGTCAATATATGGAGACCATATAGTCTCTAAATGACACAGCCTGGTGGTGGCTGAAGCACGAGGAGAACATATAGTGTCTGAATGGCACAGCCTGGAGTTGGCGGCAGATGAGGAGACAATAGGGCCTCACAATTTCTCAGAATAAAAGATGAATTTTTAAATTTCCATTGAAGATGTATGGTACCTAGTACTACCATAAACATATATAGGCAATGTCCTAGGCCCAGCAGCATCACTAAACCATATAGTTGCTGAAACAAACAGCCTGGAGTAGGCATCAGCATGAGTTTACAAGAGGGCTTCACAACCCCTAACAATAAAATGTTAATGTTGAAATCTGTATACAAGATGTATGTTAGCTAGTGCTAACCTCAAAAAAATTTAGACACAGGCCCAGCAGCATCACTAAACCATATAGTTGCTGAAACACACAGGCTGGAGGTGGGGAAAGCCTAAGAAACCCATATAGTGGCTGAATGGCACAGCCTGGAGTTGGCAGAAGCATAAGGAAACAAAATAGTGGCTGAATGAAACAGCCTGGAGGTGGCAACAGCAGCATCAGGAGTCCTGAAAGTGACCGGGTGACAGGGTGGTGCGGTAAGTGGCAATACCAGTACCCGGTGATGAAGGTGGCTGGAATGTTTGTAACTGGGGAGCAGTCCATTAAATCTGTTTGCCACTATCCATATTTGTGCAGTGTTGGTGTAGCACCATTGTCAATCTACTCTGATGCATCTGGCATTGGCATCTGGCATTGGTTCAGGTCCTGCTACATTTCTACCTGCTGCTGATGAGTTGCTTCACTATGCTGGTGAAGAAAGCTACTCATCAGCGACTGTAGACTCAGGCTGCTGCTGATGGAGCTGGTACTGCTCCTGCCACCCCACCCCTCTCCAGCAGCCATGGCAGTGGAAGGTGAGCGCAGAGGGCCCCCCGAGTAAGACCTGCTAGTGGATGAACGATAGGCATCAGCCAACTGACTATGTAGGATCTCTCTGTAGTAGGTCAGTTTGTACTCCCTCTCAGTGGGTGTAAAAAAGGCACGCATTTTGTGCCGGTAGCGAGGGTCCAATAAAGTGGACACCCAGAATTCATCCCGCTGCCGAATGGTGACAATTCGGCTGTCACTACGCAGGCCTGTGAGCATGCATTGTGCCATTTGTGCAAGTGACTCGGAGGGACTCCCTGCCTCCATCTCCACTGCATACTGTCACAGTGTGTCTGGGTGCTCTGTCTCGCCTCCCTCATTACCCTCTAGCTCCTCTGCCTGCTCCTGCTCCTCCTCTCCTGTCAGATGACTAGAAACAATGCCCATCTCATGAAACCTAAACTGTTCTTCACTGTGCCCCTTATCCTCCTCCTCCAGTTCAGCCCCCACAGGGCTCATGTGGCCGTGAGATGTAGGCGCAATGTGTTCATTGCCCTGAGCAGCCATTGTTTCCATCATTTGTTGTAGGATATGAAGCAATGGAATTATGTCGTTCATCCCATAATCCTGGCGATTAACGTATAAGGTGGCTTCCTCAAAGGGCCTGAGCAAACGGCTGGTGTCACTGGTTCACATTGAAGTTACACACAAGATTACCCCTATCCGCTTGTATCATCAAAAAATCAGTGATGGTTTTCTCTGTTGGTACAGATGGTCCAACATATGCAGGGTGGAATTCCAACGTGCGGCAAAACAGATAAGACTATGTTGGGGGGACCATTCTGACACTGCAGCTCAAGGAGGGTGTGCTTTACGGTGTACGAGTGACTGAAGTGCATGCAAAGTTTCCTTCCCATTCTTAGGATGTCTTGCAAAAGGGGGGGGAACACTTCAGGAACTGCTTCAGGAACCAGATTTAACATGTGTGCCATGCATGGCGCATGTTTCAACCTTCCTTGTCACAGCCTGGCCAAGATGTTCTTCCCGTTGTTGGTCACCATGGTTCCAATTTCCAGATTTCGTGGAGTGAGCCATGCTACGATTTCTTTACGAATGACTTTTAGCAGTTCCTCACCTGTGTGACTCTTTTCGCCAAGGCAAACCATGTGAAGAACAGCGTGACACAGCCGTGCCCTGCACAGATGGTATGCTAAAGGGCCACTGAGACTTGTCTGGGCAGTCGAGGCTGAGAACATGGTGGAGGATGAGGAGGGGGAGTCGCACACTGTCACAGGACCAAAGGGCTGACGGCGCGGAGGAGGAATCGGCGTGACCTGTCCAAGTTGTGGTTGTGGCTGTGCAGGAACCATATTCACCCAGTTAGCCGTAAAGGACATGTATTGTCCCTGACCACAGTTACAGCTCCAGACAGCTCCAGCGCTGCCATGCACTTTGGTATACACTGTCAGGCTCAAGGACTGGCCCACCTTCTCTTCCACAAAATTGTGCAGGGCTGGTGATGCCCTCTTCACAAAGAAATGACAGCTTGGTACTCTCCACCTCGGCTCGGCACAAGCCATCAGTTCTCTGAAAGGTGCAGAGTCAGCCACTTGAAAAGGGAGGGACTGCAGCACCAGCAACTTAGACAGGAGCACATTCAACTTCTGCGCCGTTGGATGAATGGGCTCATACTGTTGTCTCTTGGACATGGATTCACGGATGGATTGTTGGCGGAATGGCTGACTAAAAGCGGGAGAAGCGGGAGCATCTGGAGCGAGGGTGTGACACACAGCTCACTTCGGCTGAGGTGGTGGAGCCTTGGCTGGCTGAAGGAGGGAGCGGCTGGCCACTGGGTGATGCAGCAGGCTGGACTACTACATCGGAGCCACAGTTCTCCCAGGCCGCTTTATGGTGGTGAAGCATGTTTTGATACAGGGCCGTGGTGCAAACATTGGGACCCTGGCCACGCTTCACCTTCTGCCGACATATCTTGCATGTGGCTACGTGAACCTCCTCCAGATGCTTGATGAAAAACTTCCACACCACCAAGTAGCCGATTTTCCCACCTACAGTCTGCACTAATTGACTGCTACTGCCGCCGTCTCCAGGAACCCCAGTTCCAGTACCTCGCGGAAAGGTAGGCTGCCGCAAAGCAGGTGATGTCCCCCGGGCACGTTTGGCTCCAGAATTTCCACTTCTGCCACCACGCTGACTGCTAACCATGTTACCACCTTGCTGGCTCAGCTGCTGCCTCAAGGGCAACTTGCAACTCTCTTCTCCTGAAGATGATGAAGCCCCTTCTGCACCCAGCTCCCAATTGCGGGCTTCATCATCATTAACAAGTGTCTGCACATCACTGATGTCCTTCTCAGGTTCCTCAACAGTGTCTGCTTCAGGACCCTGAACCCTGGCAACACAGCCTTCCACATCACTGTCCTCTTCACTACTTGGCCATCTAGCGGAGGAAGCGGCACATGTCTCCTCCCCTTCTTGGCTGGGCAGTAGCTGCTGACCCTCCTCTATTAGATCGTCCACAGTGAATAGTGGTGCTGAACCCACAGCATAAGATACTTCTGTAGGAGAGGGAACAGCATAGGACACAGGCAATGGGAGGACAGGGACTGCAACCGGGCCATGCCAACTGAGGGTTGTGTCTGAGAAACCCACCGACTGTTGACTGGGGGTGTCAGATGTCACTTGTGATGAAGTGGATGAGTGTGTTAACCAATCAATGACCGCAGATGGGTTGCTGGTCGAGACACGACCGCTAGCTGATAACGGGAGCTCAGGCCTCTTGCTGCGACTGCGGCCTCTACCACTCCTCTGTGCACGTCCTGGCACTTCTCTGCCTGACATACTTAGTGCGTATCTGAGGGTATTACAATACGCTTCACTTAAAACAGTATATGTCTAGAACAGCAGCAGGTGATTACTTTTGGCTGTCCTTTCACAGTATGTAGGCCCTCGACAGATTAACAGGTACAAAATGGTACACTACTTAGATGTACGTATGTGATATGCACATATGAGGGCAAAAAAATGCGCTACAGTACACTTAGAAAACGTATTTTCGTAAAACACCAGCATTGATTACTTTTGCCTGGACTTTCCCAGTATATAGACTTGTTATAGATTTACAGATACAAAATAGTAGACTGCTTTGATGTAGGTATATGGTATGCACTTATGAGGGCAGAAAAATGCGCTACAATGAGCCTAAAAACTCTGTAATTTTTGTAAAACACCAGCCGGTGATTACTTTTAGCTGTCCTTTCACAGTATGTAGGCCCTTGACAGATTAACAGGTACAAAATAGTACACTACTTAGATGTACGTATGTGGTATGCCTTAGGAGGGAAGAAAAACTCTAAGTAGTGTACTATTTTGTACCTGTTAATCTGTCAAGGTCCTACATACTGTGAAAGGACAGCCAAAAGAAATCACCGGCTGGTGTTTTACAAAAATTACAGAGTTTTTAGGCTCATTGTAGCGCATTTTTCTGCCCTCATAAGTGCATACCGTATACCTACATCAAAGCAGTCTACTATTTTGTATCTGTAAATCTATAACAAGTCTATATACTGGGAAAGTCCAGGCAAAAGTAATCAACGGCTGGTGTTTTACGAAAATATGTTTTCCAAGTGTACTGTAGCACATTTTTTTGCCCTCATACGTGCAAACCACATACCTACATCTAAGTAGTGTACCATTTCCAAACAATAGTACTCACCGGCTGGTGTTTTACAAAACTTAGATGTACGTATGTGGTATGCCCTTAGGAGGGCAGAAAAACTCTAAGTTTTGTAAAACGCCAGCCGGTGAGTACTATTGTTTGGACTTTCACAGTATGTAGGCCCTTGACTGATTAACAGGTACAAAATGGTACACTACTTAGATGTAGGTATGTGATATGCACGTATGAGGGCAAAAAAATGCACTACAGTACACTTGGAAAATGTATTTTCATAAAACACCACCTGGTGATTACTTTTGCCAGGACTTTCCCAGTATCCAGACTTGTTACAGATCCAAAATAGTAGGCTGCTCTGATGTAGGTATGTGGTATGCACGTATGAGGGCAGAAAAATGCACTACAGTCTGCTGAAAAAACATATTTTTGCTCAGCAGCAGGACACAACAGTGCAGCACCACAAAAAAAGGGGGGATTAAACCCTAAATAACACTCTGTCACAGAGTGTTATGAATGGTGTGAACTGGTTTTTATACCGTCTACAGACTAGTATAAGCAGCAGATGATTTCTTGTGGAAAAAATACACAGAATTGCGCAGAAAAATCATTCCTGCCTACTGTGATAAGGTTCATGAAGTTCAGGCAGCTTCTTGATATATATGAGGCAACAAAAAGCTATCTGCCCCTCTCTGATAAAATGCTGAATGAAGTGACTGGGAGCTTAATGGTTGGTGTCAATATCCTTCTCAGTGACAACAATCAAAGCACTGCACTTCTCTCTGTCCACAATGCTGATGTAACTACCAGTTGGCAGTGGAATGCTGCGGTATAATAAATTAAATTCAGCTTCTCTGTGTAACACACACAGATATGCAGTAATTCCTATCTCTGCAGTGTATATGGCATGAAATGATGAGTCGCAAAATGGCTGCCGATTATATAGGGCTGTGACATCACAGGGGTCAATGAATGCTGATAAGTTGCACCCCGCATGTGATTCAGGGTCATCACGCCTACCTTGCTTCCCTCCTTGCGTTTACGCCTTCCCAGCATCCCCTGCCCCATGAACTGACATGTGGATCCACCATTTTAGGTGTCCTGGAGCCTGGAACGCTGTAAAATGCAGTTTAATTAAGCGATTTGAGCGATAGAATCTCGCTCATCTCTATTTTGGATCTTCTATTTTTTTTTTCAGATTGTCTACGGTCTGAAGAGCATCTTATTTCCCGTGAAATCCTGAAACATTTAAAGCAACAACATTCAGAGGATATGATCTTGAATTTAGAACATTAAGAAGGGAATGAATTATGAGAAGAATGTTTGAGAAAAAAATCCAAATTCTTAACATCTGCTTTAAATGTTGTGATCATCGAATTGTCTGAACTCTTATCTATTCAAAACATTGCTGAAAAGGGTTCTTTCTGAGACATAATTCTGACCCCTTGTCACGATGCCGGCTGGCAGGTAGTGGATCCTCTGTGCCAGAGAGGGATTGGCGTGGACCGTGCTAGTGGACCGGTTCTAAGCCACTACTGGTTTTCACCAGAGCCCGCCGCAAAGCGGGATGGTCTTGCTGCGGCGGTAGTGACCAGGTCGTATCCACTAGCAACGGCTCACCTCTCTGGCTGCTGAAGATAGGCGCGGTACAAGGGAGTAGGCAAAAGCAAGGTCGGACGTAGCAGAAGGTCGGGGCAGGCAGCAAGGATCGTAGTCAGGGGCAACGGCAGAAGGTCTGGAAACACAGGCAAGGAACACACAAGGAACGCTTTCACTGGCACTAAGGCAACAAGATCCGGCAAGGGAGTGCAGGGGAAGTGAGGTGATATAGGGAAGTGCACAGGTGAACACACTAATTGGGACCACTGCGCCAATCAGCGGCGCAGTGGCCCTTTAAATCGCAGAGACCCGGCGCGCGCGCGCCCTAGGGAGCGGGGCCGCGCGCGCCGGGACAGAACAGACGGAGAGCGAGTCAGGTAGGGGAGCCGGGGTGCGCATCGCGAGCGGGCGCTACCCGCATCGCGAATCGCATCCCGGCTGGCAGCGGAATCGCAGCGCCCCGGGTCAGAGGACGTGACCGGAGCGCTGCCGCGGGGAGAGTGAAGCGAGCGCTCCGGGGAGGAGCGGGGACCCGGAGCGCTCGGCGTAACAGTACCCCCCCCCTTGGGTCTCCCCCTCTTCTTAGAGCCTGAGAACCTGAGGAGCAGACTTTTGTCTAGGATGTTGTCCTCAGGTTCCCAGGATCTCTCTTCAGGACCACAACCCTCCCAGTCCACTAAAAAAAAATTTTTCCCTCTGACCTTTTTGGCAGCTAAAATTTCTTTGACCGAGAAGATGTCCGAGGAGCCAGAAACAGGAGTGGGAGGAACAGATTTGGGAGAAAAACGGTTGAGGATGAGTGGTTTGAGAAGAGAGACGTGAAAGGCATTAGGGATACGAAGAGAGGGAGGAAGAAGAAGTTTATAAGAGACAGGATTAATTTGACACAAAATTTTGAAAGGACCAAGATAGCGTGGTCCCAACTTGTAGCTAGGGACACGGAAGCGGACATATTTAGCGGAGAGCCATACCTTGTCTCCAGGGGAAAAAACGGGGGGAGCTCTTCTTTTCTTATCCGCGAACTTCTTCATGCGTGATGAAGCCTGTAAGAGAGAATTTTGGGTCTCTCTCCATATGATGGAAAGGTCACGAGAAATTTCATCCACAGCGGGCAGACCAGAGGGCAAGGGAGTAGGGAGGGGGGGAAGAGGGTGACGGCCGTACACCACGAAAAATGGGGATTTGGAGGAAGACTCAGAGACCCTGAAGTTATACGAGAATTCGGCCCATGGGAGGAGATCTGCCCAGTCATCCTGGCGGGAGGAAACAAAATGTCGCAAATAATCACCCAAGATCTGGTTAATCCTTTCTACTTGTCCATTGGACTGGGGATGATATGCAGAAGAAAAATTTAATTTAATCTTGAGTTGTTTACAGAGAGCCCTCCAGAATTTAGACACGAATTGGACGCCTCTATCCGAGACAATCTGCGTAGGCAACCCGTGAAGACGAAAAATGTGTACAAAAAATTGTTTAGCCAACTGAGGCGCAGAAGGAAGACCAGGAAGAGGGATGAAATGTGCCATTTTGGAGAATCGATCAACGACCACCCAAATAACAGTGTTGCCACGGGAAGGGGGTAAATCAGTAATAAAATCCATACCAATCAGAGACCAAGGCTGTTCGGGGACAGGCAGAGGATGAAGAAAACCAGCGGGCTTCTGGCGAGGAGTCTTATCCCGGGCACAGATAGTGCAGGCTCGCACAAAGTCCACAACATCCGTCTCCAGAGTCGGCCACCAATAGAAGCGGGAGATGAGTTGCACAGATTTCTTGATACCCGCATGACCTGCGAGATGGGAGGAGTGACCCCATTTGAGGATTCCGAGGCGTTGGCGAGGAGAAACAAAGGTCTTTCCTGGAGGAGTCTGCCTGATGGAGGCAGGAGAAGTGGAGATCAGGCAGTCAGGTGGAATGATGTGTTGCGGAGAGAGTTCAACTTCTGAGGCATCCGAGGAACGAGAGAGAGCATCGGCCCTAATGTTCTTATCGGCAGGACGAAAGTGAATCTCAAAATTAAATCGGGCAAAGAACAGAGACCACCGGGCCTGGCGAGGATTCAGCCGTTGGGCAGACTGGAGGTAGGAGAGGTTCTTGTGGTCGGTGTAGATAATAACAGGAGAACTTGATCCCTCCAGCAGATGCCTCCATTCCTCAAGTGCTAATTTAATGGCTAGAAGCTCTCGATCCCCGATGGAGTAGTTCCTCTCCGCTGGAGAGAAGGTCCTAGAGAAAAAACCACAAGTGACAGCATGCCCGGAAGAATTTTTTTGTAGAAGAACAGCTCCAGCTCCCACTGAGGAGGCATCAACCTCCAATAGGAAGGGTTTGGAAGGGTCAGGTCTGGAGAGGACGGGAGCCGAAGAAAAGGCAGACTTGAGTCGTTTAAAGGCGTCTTCTGCTTGAGGAGGCCAGGACTTGGGATCAGCATTTTTTTTGGTTAAAGCCACGATAGGAGCCACAATGGTAGAAAAATGTGGAATAAATTGCCTGTAATAATTGGCGAACCCCAAAAAGCGTTGGATACCACGGAGTCCGGAGGGGCGTGGCCAATCTAAGACGGCAGAGAGTTTGTCTGGATCCATCTGTAGTCCCTGGCCAGAGACCAAATATCCTAGAAAAGGAAGAGATTGGCATTCAAACAGACATTTCTCAATTTTGGCATAGAGTTGGTTGTCACGAAGTCTCTGAAGAACCATACGGACATGCTGGCGGTGTTCTTCTAGATTGGCAGAAAAAATTAGGATATCGTCCAGATATACAACAACACAGGAGTATAACAGATCACGAAAAATTTCATTGACAAAGTCTTGGAAGACGGCAGGGGCGTTGCACAGTCCAAAGGGCATGACCAGATACTCAAAGTGTCCATCTCTGGTGTTAAATGCCGTTTTCCACTCGTCCCCCTCTCTGATGCGGATGAGGTTATAGGCGCCTCTTAAGTCCAATTTAGTGAAGATGTGGGCACCTTGGAGGCGATCAAAGAGTTCAGAGATGAGGGGTAAGGGGTAGCGGTTCTTAACCGTGATTTTATTAAGACCGCGGTAGTCAATGCAAGGACGTAGGGAGCCATCTTTTTTGGACACAAAGAAAAATCCGGCTCCGGCAGGAGAGGAGGATTTACGGATAAAGCCCTTTTTTAGATTCTCCTGGACGTATTCGGACATGGCAAGAGTCTCTGGGGCAGAGAGAGGATAAATTCTGCCCCGGGGTGGAGTAGTGCCCGGGAGGAGGTCGATAGGGCAATCATAAGGCCTGTGAGGAGGTAGAGTCTCAGCTTGTTTTTTGCAGAAAACATCCGCGAAGTCCATATAGGCCTTAGGGAGACCGGTTACTGGAGGAACCACAGAGTTACGGCAAGGGTTACTGGGAACCGGTTTTAGACAGTTCTTGGAACAAGAGGACCCCCAACTCTTGATCTCCCCAGTGGACCAATCCAGGGTAGGGGAATGAAGTTGAAGCCAGGGAAGTCCAAGGAGAATTTCCGAGGTGCAATTGGGGAGGACCAAAAGTTCAATCCTCTCATGATGAGATCCGATGCTCATAAGAAGGGGCTCCGTGCGGAAACGTATGGTACAGTCCAATCTTTCATTATTTACACAATTGATGTAGAGGGGTCTGGCGAGACTGGTCACCGGGATGTTGAACCTGTTGACGAGAGAGGCCAAAATAAAATTTCCTGCAGATCCAGAGTCCAAGAAGGCCACTGTAGAGAAGGAGAAGGCAGAGGCAGACATCCGCACAGGCACAGTAAGACGTGGAGAAGCAGAGTAGACATCAAGGACTGTCTCACCTTTGTGCGGAGTCAGCGTACGTCTTTCCAGGCGGGGAGGACGGATAGGACAATCTCTCAGGAAGTGTTCGGTACTAGCACAGTACAGGCAGAGGTTCTCCATACGGCGTCGTGTCCTCTCTTGAGGTGTCAGGCGAGACCGGTCGACCTGCATAGCCTCCACGGCGGGAGGCACAGGAACAGATTGCAGGGGACCAGAGGAGAGAGGAGCCGAGGAGAAGAAACGCCTCGTGCGAACAGAGTCCATATCTTGGCGGAGTTCCTGACGCCTTTCGGAAAAACGCATGTCAATGCGAGTGGCTAGGTGAATAAGTTCATGTAGATTAGCAGGAATTTCTCGTGCGGCCAGAACATCTTTAATGTTGCTGGATAGGCCTTTTTTGAAGGTCGCGCAGAGGGCCTCATTATTCCAGGACAATTCTGAAGCAAGAGTACGGAATTGTACGGCATACTCGCCAACGGAAGAATTACCCTGGACCAGGTTCAACAGGGCAGTCTCAGCAGAAGAGGCTCGAGCAGGTTCCTCAAAGACACTTCGGATTTCCGAGAAGAAGGAGTGTACAGAGGCAGTGACGGGGTCATTGCGGTCCCAGAGCGGTGTGGCCCATGACAGGGCTTTTCCGGACAGAAGGCTGACTACGAAAGCCACCTTAGACCTTTCAGTGGGAAACAGGTCCGACATCATCTCCAGATGCAGGGAACATTGGGAAAGAAAGCCACGGCAAAACTTAGAGTCCCCATCAAATTTATCCGGCAAGGATAAGCGTATCCCAGGAGCGGCCACTCGCTGCGGAGGAGGTGCAGGAGCTGGCGGAGGAGATGACTGCTGAAGCTGTGGTAGTAACTGTTGTAGCATAATGGTCAGTTGAGACAGCTGTTGGCCTTGTTGCGCTATCTGTTGTGACTGCTGGGCGACCACCGTGGTGAGGTCAGCGACAACTGGCAGAGGAACTTCAGCGGGATCCATGGCCGGATCTACTGTCACGATGCCGGCTGGCAGGTAGTGGATCCTCTGTGCCAGAGAGGGATTGGCGTGGACCGTGCTAGTGGACCGGTTCTAAGCCACTACTGGTTTTCACCAGAGCCCGCCGCAAAGCGGGATGGTCTTGCTGCGGGGGTAGTGACCAGGTCGTATCCACTAGCAACGGCTCACCTCTCTGGCTGCTGAAGATAGGCGCGGTACAAGGGAGTAGGCAAAAGCAAGGTCGGACGTAGCAGAAGGTCGGGGCAGGCAGCAAGGATCGTAGTCAGGGGCAACGGCAGAAGGTCTGGAAACACAGGCAAGGAACACACAAGGAACGCTTTCACTGGCACTAAGGCAACAAGATCCGGCAAGGGAGTGCAGGGGAAGTGAGGTGATATAGGGAAGTGCACAGGTGAACACACTAATTGGGACCACTGCGCCAATCAGCGGCGCAGTGGCCCTTTAAATCGCAGAGACCCGGCGCGCGCGCGCCCTAGGGAGCGGGGCCGCGCGCGCCGGGACAGAACAGACGGAGAGCGAGTCAGGTAGGGGAGCCGGGGTGCGCATCGCGAGCGGGCGCTACCCGCATCGCGAATCGCATCCCGGCTGGCAGCGGAATCGCAGCGCCCCGGGTCAGAGGACGTGACCGGAGCGCTGCCGCGGGGAGAGTGAAGCGAGCGCTCCGGGGAGGAGCGGGGACCCGGAGCGCTCGGCGTAACACCCCTGGATGGTAAAACTGACTGTATGCACCTCAATCCAGTATATAAAAGATTCAAAAGATAGCTTTATTCCCTTTACTCCACTGGAAAAACATTTTTTTATAAATCAACTGGTGCCATAAAGTTAAACAGATTTGTAAATTACTTCTATTAAAACATCTTAATCCTTAAAGTACATATCAGCTGCTGTTATGATCCACAGGAAGTTCTTTTCTTTTTGAATTTACTTTCTGCCTGACCACATTGCTCTTTGCTGACACCTTTGTCCATTTTAGGAACTGTCCCGAGCAGGATAGGTTTTCTATGGGAATCTGTCCATTTTAGGAACTGTCCAGTGTAGGAGCAGAGGTGTCAGCAGAGAACACTATGGTCAGGCAGAAAGGAAATTCACAAAGAAAAGAACTTCCTGTGGATCATAACAGCGGCTGGAAGAATTATGTTTTTTTAACAGAAGTAATTTACAAATCTGTTTTACCTTTCTGGCACCAGTTGATTAAAAAAAATTCAGTGGAGTACCCCTTTAATGTATGTGATCTACATAGAACATGTTACGTATTGTTCTGTCTGTGGACAAAATAGAATACATCAAATTAGAAAGTATCCCCAAAAAAGCAGCTTATAATTACATGACAATGGAACTGAAAATAAGTTGGTTGGGGATAGGGTTATGATTTTGATTAATGATCAATATATATACATATATATATATATATATATATATATATATATATATATAATTAAAAATAGAGATATATGCTAACATTCTACAGAAAAATATTATTTTCCTTATGAGTCATTTCAGCTTGCTATTTGCCTGTAACTAAGATGAAGACCTTGGAACGAGGCCAACAGAGGCAAGATAAGAAGAGGCTGAAAGTTGGAAGACAAAATATTTGAAGAGATATAGACTGTGTATAAGGACAGAGAAATCCAGAATTTTCCTGTAGAACAGTGAGAGGGAAGCATAAGTGAACTTTGGCCAAGAGAGAAATGTAACCAATCAAAATATAACATGATGATTTTGACATGATAACTAACCTCCCTTTTTGTCAAATGTAAAAAATCAATGTACTTCCATGTAATAAACAGAACTCATGGGACAGCTCCTGAGCTTCCTGCTGAGAAAGGGTTTTATACCAACTTTTTGTCTGGTGTATATTTCTTGTGTCATGAAACAAAAAACTCCTGAGCCGAAGCCCGGAGTCACTAACTCCCCTCGTTTGAATACCTCCTAAAATATAACTTTTATTGGACTGTGTTAAAATAAAGAACACAAAAGAAAAAATCCCCCGTAGTGCTTTAAAATAATGCCACAGTAGTGCAAGGTAAATGCATTCAATGTAACAGCAAGGAGCCATCCTCTTGACAATGCTGTTTTTACAGCGAAACATGTCCAGGGTGGCTGTACAGTAACATTTAAATCTGCACGCCGCAGTGGTGCTTGCTATCGGTGTACTGCAGCACCTTATAATCTATATAGAAAACAGACAAGGGGCTCCTTGCTGTTACATTGAATGCATTTCCCTTGCACTACTGTGGCATTATTTTAAAGCACTATTGGGGATTTTTTCTTTTGTGTTTTTTATTTTAACACAGACCAATAAAAGTTATGTTTTAGGTGGTTTTCAAACGAGGGGAGTTAGTGACTCCGGGCTTTGGCCCAGGAGTTTATTGTTTCATGTTGGAGGACCCCTCACTCTCCTTTTTGGGTAGTTTAGCAATTTACTTCTTGTGTCAACACTCAGCACTATACAGTGGCAGCCATGCACATTTTAAGGGCTAACCAGCAGCCAATCTTGACAGTACTATATAAAGGTTCATTAAGAGTGATACATTTGTGAAGACATTAGTGATACCAGAAAACATGAGTCAGGGTACGTTCACACGAGCGGATTTTCGCAGCGTATTTCGCCCATCACGGGAGCTCTCGGCCTAGCTCAGAGCAGGGAGAGCTGCCGCGATGTGCAAGTTCACCGCGCACATCGCTGCAGTGTGCCTGCTCGTCGCGGGATAATATATGAAATAATAATGCCATCTAATGGAAATGGTAGGTACTTTTCCAGGGGGGCTGTCTATATCCCTAGCTATAAAAAGTTTGATATTAAGGGGCGGAGTCACCAGATAGGCTTGGGGATTAAAAGGATTCCTGAGGCAGTGAGGGGGGGCGGTATTGGAAATCAGGTGGTGACAATTTGGGATTATATCCTTCTGATGTATCCTCCAGGGGCACCTTCTAGCGATCTTTGGCCCAAGTTTTATAGAACCCTTTAATATTGGTAAAGCATAATTTTCGCCAAATTTTCCCGAAAAGTTTGTTTCGATCCAAATTTATACGCGGCGAATCAATGTTAAAAAAGGCTATTTACAGCCTACATACAGCCTCTATAGGGGTATAGAACACTTTGCTGTGTCCTAAAACGCATATGGAGTGTGCTGGGGTAGTGAAATAATACTGTTATTCAGAACAGCATGCAGATTACCGGCATCGCTCTTAGAATCACTGCCGCACAGCAGCACAATGACAGAGCCTGGTGGTGGCATCAGTGTCAGGAGACCATATAGTGACTGAATGACATAGCGTGGACATGTTGGCAGCAAGAGGAGACCCTTTAGTGGCTGAATGGCACAGCGTGGAGTTGGCTGATGCACTAGTACACTACACACCAGGGCTTCACAATCCCCACCAAAAAAACAACACAATATATTACATTTTTGACAAAGATTTCTCATTGGTAGCACACGCTATCCAAAAATTTCCAGACCCAGGCCCCGCCTCTGCGGCATCAGTAACCCATATATTGCCTGTAGGACACAGTCTGGAGTTGGCTGATGCAAGAGTACACACCAGGGCTTCACAATCCCCCCTCCAAAATAAACACAATGAGAAATTTTTGTCAAAGATTTCTCATTGGTAGCACCCGCTATCCAAAAATTTGAAATTTCCAGAACCAGGCCCCTCCCCTGTGGCATCAGTAACCCATATACTGGCTGCATGACACAGCCTGGAGTTGGCTGATGCAAGAGTACACACCAGGGCTTCACAATCCCCCCCAAAAAAACAACACAATATATGAAATTTTTGTCAAAGATTTCTCATTGGTAGCACCCGCTATCCAAAAATGTGAAATTTCCAGAACCAGGCCCCTCCCCTGTGGCATCAGTAACCCATATATTGGCTGCATGACACAGCCTGGAGTTGGCTGATGCAAGAGTACACACCAGGGCTTCACAATCCCCCCCCAAAAAAACAACACAATATATTAAATTTTTGTCAAAGATTTCTCATTGGTAGCACCCGCTATCCAAAAATTTGATATTTCAAGACCCAGGCCCCACCTCTGCGGCATCAGGAACCCATATATTGCCTGAAGGACACAGCCTGGAGTTGGCTGATGCACCAGTACACACCCGGGCTTCACAATCCCCTCCAAAAAGCAAAAACATTTTAGAAATTTTTTAAAGAAATATCTTTGTGTAAGAACAAGCGCATATCCAACAGTTCACAAGACTCTATAATGCAGGACGGTGGACCACCCAAAGACATTCTTCTCAAAAAATAATAAACCACACAATGTTTGAAATTTTTTTATAAAAACTAATTCAATATGTGTGTAAGTGCATCTGTCTCCAAAAGATCAGATCACCAAAGGACTTTTTTCGCCCAAAATGATGAAGCAGAATTAATCCCTGTCCGTATTTTTTTTTTTTCATTAAAAAATCACACACAACAAGCGTTCCGTTGTGTAACGATTAGCATTCTGGAAAATTCTATTTTATTACTGATAAAATTATCAGTGAATAAAAAAAAAAAAACACTACCCAAGAGTGTTTAATTACCCCATACATTGCACCAGGAGCAGTCAAGAGTAGGCCTCAGCAGTACCCAAGAGGCTTTAATAAACCCCTACCTTTGCACCATCAATTGCGAGATCAAGCAATACCAGGTGTGTTATGGCCTCTGATTTCCGGGGCCGCAGGCGCGCTCCACTGAACGTTTTAGCATGTCTCTATCTTTCATCGACCGGTGCTGGTAACCGGAAAGGTAAGCTGCCGCAAAGCAGGTGGTGTCCCCCGGGCACGTTTGGCTCCAGAATTTACACTACTGCCACACCACGCTGACTGCCAACCATGCTACCGCCTTGCTGACTCAAGGGCAACCTGCAACTCTCTTCTCCCAATGGTGAACCCCCTTCTCCTGAGATCAAGCAATAACAGGTGTGTTATGCCCTCAGATGTCCGGGGCCGCAGGCGCGCTCCACTGAATGGATTAGGGTGTGTCCATCTTTTTTTTAAGCACCCACAATCCAAAAATTTTAAATTCCCAGACCCAGGCCCCACATCTGCGGCATCAGGAACCCATTTATTGCCTGGAGTTGGCTGATGCACCAGTACACACAGGGCTTCACAATCCGCCCCAAAATCCATAAAATTGTATAAATATTTTTTTTTAATTTACAACTTTGAGTAAGCACAAGCGCATATCCAACATTTCAGAAGACTCTATAAGGCAGGACGGTGGACCGCCCAAAGACTTTCTTCTCAAAAATAATGAACCACACAATTGCTGAATTTTCTTTTTTTTAAATTGAAATTCCTAGACCCAGGCCCCACCTCAGCTGCATCAGTAACCCATAGATTGCCTGAAAGATAGAGCCTGGAGTTGGCTGATGCACGAGTACACACCCGGGCTTCACAATCCACCCCAAAAAAATGCAATTTTTTTTAAATTGTCTGACAAAATACCTTTTTGTTAAAACAAGCGCATATACAGCAGTTCAGAAGACTCTATAATGCAGGACGGTGGACCACCCAAAGACATTCTTCTATAATATAATAAACCACACAATATGTTAAATTTTTTTAAATAATTGAAATTTCAAGACCCAGGCCCCACCTCTGCTGCATCAGTA